>NC_064626.1:466505724-466820546 GCF_023864275.1 Schistocerca cancellata | reverse complement strand
CAAAAGCTGCGAAGGAAATTAGACAAGTGAATGATCGTAGTGCAAAGTCCAATTCGAGCTTCTGATAGCAAGAAAAATAAGTATTTGAGATTAAAATATGAATCAAGGAAGCAAAAGAGCCGACGGTAATGTCTCGAATATGCCATTCTTAATCAGAACTGTCATTCATTCTGTAAGAACTGAAGGGACATAAAGTATCGCCTATTCCCAACGATTACAATATAACTGCTTGTGATGCTTTGTCAACAGAAGTGAAATGCGCATTGATCAATGAGCTGTTCAATATTCATACAACTGAAGACAGGGTGGAACCAAAGTAACAGGAAAAGGTTACCCGAAGTCAGTGTGGGATGAAATTTCTTCGCAGTACCGGACATTTGACGCATTTTCCTCAGAGTGTATTTCCTGGTTGCCTCGTAGAAGCGATGACTCGAGGCTATCACAACATTAATTAGAGAATTATCGAAGTGGAAATGTTAAAAACAGACGGCTATGCTCATACATCACTGTGGTATAACCTCAGAAGGTTCAACACTGATTAGGTAACGAATTTAGATCAAATGAGGTTGATGAAACAAGTTAAACTTTTCGAGATCACACCTAAATCATTGTTTCCGTAAGCGTTCCCATTTTGAAATCACCCCATACAAAGTCAAGAAGCGATAGATATGTATCGCTGAAGATCTCTTAAAGTCGCTTTAGACAATTAATTTCTTAACTCGAGGTTGCGGTTGGAAGTATGTACCACCCTACACTATCGTCATCGTAGTCTTGGTGCGATGTACTATGCCAGGTCACTATGTGGTGCAAAAATACGATTATCGGAAAAAACGGTCAGGTCCGATTCAACTTCGCCTTGGTACTAAGGATGTAGTTTAGATAATGCTCACACCAAATTCGTCTTGATCCGCGAGGCGAGAATGAACGACTCATTAGACCCATACAACAATCATCTCTGTGGCAGTTGCATTACTTTGACGTAGGTTCACAGTTCGAACTACTGGACCGAAAACATGCAACGCTTCGAGTCTCCACATATCGTACAGCACGCACCCTGAAACTTTATGGAAAAGTGCGGCTAACACGAGAACGCATCATAGATCACACTCTGACAGTATTTATTTTGCTTGGTGAAGGAAGGATGGAAATAAAGACAAACCTATTTTTCTTAGATGCCAACACTCAGTAGTTTCCGAGGAAATGACAAAATTTTGATGCAACTTTATCAGTTAAAAAGGTCATTCATGAGACGCTTCTCCTCCTCTATTGACAAAACATCACCAGCAGTTGTAATGTAATCGTTACGAGCAGACCATTTGAGAAACTGCTGTCACCAATTTTTGTTTCTAGTTTCATTTTCTTCTTACAACTGCTTCTCCGTTCGTGTTATCAGAAGTTAGAATCGAGGTTCTACTGCAATCATTCACTTGTTGAATTTTCTTCGCACCTTTTGGGTCCTATTTTTTGGGCCATTTTTCCTTGGATGGTTTGCTTTTCTGATTTGAAATTGTATTTTATTCGCATCTTTCGAAAATTCCTTCTGGACGTTTGCGCTTCGTAACCAGCGTTATATTGTCTTTTCATGTGTGTTATATGTGTTAGAGGCGGAGCCAACAAAAGTATTCATAAGGAAGAC
Organism: Schistocerca cancellata; assembly: GCF_023864275.1. Classification (NCBI taxonomy): domain Eukaryota; kingdom Metazoa; phylum Arthropoda; class Insecta; order Orthoptera; family Acrididae; genus Schistocerca; species Schistocerca cancellata. The sequence continues at coordinate 466,818,910 of NC_064626.1, read as the reverse complement.
AGTTTTTAGGAATTTAATATTAAAATTAACGTTATTTACTCATCATGTTAACAGCGTTCGGTGATGATAAAAAGGCAAATCACTTCTGGTGTGTGAGTATTTTAGTTTGCAGCTCGCGTGAAGCAGATAAACAGACGTAGCTAACACTTATTAAAGAGGAGAGCCACCCAAATAATTTCCGCTGCTCTTTCGTTTCTGATGTTCTAGTTGGGGTCGGTGCACTTGGATATTATTCACAATTACATTGTAGACCCAAATCATAGTTACATAAATGCGAATAGCACTCATTGGCCTGTACTAGGTATTTTTGCTCCCTGTCACTGTAGTGGCAGCCAGTGATGGCGTGTCTTCGATGCGCGAACTTCTCGCACTGCCAGCCAGCACAAGCGACACACCGCCTGATGAAACGTATCCCGCCTGTTGCGAGGCTAATGGAGCACTGGCAACATAGCACAAAACATTTTGCAACCATGTGAGCGCCGATTTAATTTCTGGAGAGGTTCAGGATTATCCTGGCAAATTCTCTCGATATTTCCTCGTCAATTAGAGTAAATATTTTGAATGAGTCTCACGTAAGGGATGACACTGATGTATCGAATTTATGATTTTGAGTCCACGCCGCTCGTTACCAGAGGAACTACAGCTTACTTCGCAATACGCGTTGCGAATTCTGCGACTTAGTCATCACAGGTATAACAAGGGAGCAATATTTGCTACAGTTTTAAGCTAGCTTAGCATCAAGTGTTCGCCCTTCGATGGGAAGATTACGTTAGTTTTCGGTTCTAATCTCGCTGGAGACAATATTTTTACCTCTTCTGCGAAAGAGCCACTAGTAGACAGATCGACAGTCAGTAGAGAATTCTTAAGACAATATCTCCTCCTTTAAATTCTGTCACTATCATGATCAGTTACCCTATAGATCTAAAGGTGAAAATTTTGCAGAGCTGCACATATGTTAATGCCTGCTTTTTCTGCTTCTATCAGTTGACTTAAATGTGCCATTGAATGATTTGTTAACTGGATTTCGGTATGTATCTACCTCCCTACTGCTACATTTGCATACTTTAGTTGTAATCTTTCTGTAATAGCTACTCTAGTATGACTGTGTCGTTAACGTATATATCTACATCTACATACATACTCCGCAACCCACCATACGGTGCGTGGTGGAGGGTACCTCGTAGCACAACTAGAATCTTCTTTCCCTGTTCCACTCCCAAACAGAATGAGGGAAAACTGACTGCATATATGCCTCTGTACGAGCCCTAATCTCTCTTATCTTATCTTTGCGGTCTTTCCGCAAAATGTAAGTTGGCGGCAGTAAAATTGTACTGCAGTCAGCCTCAAATGCTGGTTCTCTAAATTTCCTCAGTAGCGATTCACGAAAAGAACGCCTCCTTTCCTCTAGAGACTCCCACCCGAGTTCCTGAAGCATTTCCGTAACGCTCGCGTGATGATCAAACCTACCAGTAACAAATCTAGCAACCCGCTTCTGAACTGTTTCTATGTCCTCCCTCAATCCGACCTGATAGGGACCCCAAACGCTCGAGCAGTACTCAAGAATAGGTCGTATTGGTGTTTTATAAGCGGTCTCCTTTACAGATGAACCACATCTTCCCAAAATTCCACCAGTGAACCGAAGACGACTATCCGCCTTCCCCACAACTGACATTACATGCTTGTCCCACTTCATATCGCTCTGCAATGTTACGCCCATATATTTAATCGACGTGACTGTGTTGCCGGCCGCGGTGGTCTAGCGGTTCTGGCGCTGCAGTCCGGAACCGCGGGACTGCTACGGTCGCAGGTTCGAATCCTGCCTCGGGCATGGGTGTGTGTGATGTCCTTAGGTTAGTTAGGTTTAAGTAGTTCTAAGTTCTAGGGGACTTATGACCTAAGCTGTTGAGTCCCATAGTGCTCATAGCCATTTGAACCATTTTTTACTGTGTCAAGCGCTACACTACTAATGGAGTATTCAAACATTACAGGATTCTTTTCCTATTCATCTGCATTAATTTACATATATCTAGAGTTTGTTGCCATTCTTTACACCAAGACTGTGCTGAAGGGCAAAGAGTATATTATCCTGCTATTTTGTTATTTTTTGTATTAAAAAAGGCTTGTTTCGTAACGTTCTTATGATACGTTGAAGTTCATTAGCCTTAGTACAGTGTACACAAAATAACGTTTTTTCGTTAGTTTATTGAATGCAACAAATAAACATAAGAGATGAATTAATCAGCAGCAATATAGTCTCCCACATTATCTAAAACAGTTTTCCAGTGCTCAGATGATTTTCCGACCGCACGCCTGTAGACAGTATGCTGGTAGCACTTTGTCTCCTTGTATGTTATGCTGTATAAGTGACAGTACAGCTGTGCAGTTGAGTATAACGATAAGGCGTTGAGGTTCTCATGAATTCTGTCAGCGACCGTTCGTTAGACCTACTAGCAAGTGAAACATAGACCCGGTAATGAACTCACCGCTTGAACACGAAGAAGCAAAACACTAGTACAGTACATGTTGTACAACACAGCTGCACGGATAATCAGTTTTGGCAATACAACAAAAGATTCGATAAGACTTATGTAGCACGCAGCAATGTTATATAATCACTTTGTACACTGCCTTTATTGAAGGCGCTATACTGTAGCCGGCTCTCACTATTTTTACCAATTTAAACGAAAATTCATTACCGTGCGGGACCGCAGAGTGGAGAGCGCTAATGGCCACGCAGGCTCGCAGGGATATATTGATTTACGAGTCGCCGCAACCATCCGATGCAGAGCAGCAGTAACTTTCTCCAATATCAGATAACGCGGGAACGATATTGCGAGAATATTAGGGAGCTGCCCCGCTAATGCGCGCCGTATAATGGGTGCCGTAACCGCGACAATCACACTCCAATCTTCGGGCTACCGCGCTCACTGCGAGGGATCGAGCAATCGTGTGTGTGTGTGTGGGGGGGGGGGGCGAGAGAGAGGGAGGGAAGGAAGGAAGGAAGGAGGGAAGGAAGGAGGGAAGGAGGGAGGGAGGGAGGGAGAGAGATTTTTCTGTCCACTGCGGTTTCCATGTATGAAGTCAGTTGAATATCTACACAACAAATACGACACACATTTGCGTGGTTCTTTTCTACTCCATTTCTAGAGTCAAACACACACACACACACACACACACACACACACACAAACAAAATTATTTTTCTGAAGCACACAATTTCAAAATGTGTATGGAATGGAAATGACGATTGGGGTTTTTTCACCGAGTCCACGTAGAGATCATTATGGATGGAGCACATCAACAGATCTGACAAAACTGGGGTCATACAGCCTTTTTTAAGGAATCATGCTGGCATTGGCCCTAACTAATTTAGGAGAGTCGTAAAAAACCTAAATTAGGGTGACCAGACGAGAATTCGAGCACTGCTTGTTCAGAATGATACTTACGGTGCTTCACAAATGCGCCAATTAACTAGGTTAAGAATGCGTACCATACTTCCGCCCAAAATATGCGGAAATTCTGATCCTGTCGAAACCAGCCGTCTGCTTTGACCCACGAATTCATCAAAATAGTAGGCGCAAATCAATAAGCGAAACTCGATGTCTATAAAGTTCGTAACACAACAATAATTAAAGTTGTTCTCAACACACTGGAATCTTTGGCTTCGCCAACTCACAACGAAGCTTGCGCCTTCCAATCTAACCTATAGCTCTGACTATGCTACAGCCCTGTCTGTTGCCACAACCCACATTCCAAAAAAAAAAAAAACAATATAGTAGCAACACAGATATTTTCAATATTCTGGGCTTTTTGCGCACGTACGACACTACAAGTCATTACAACGAAGCACCATGTATCAAAGTCGCCGGCAGGTATAGGTAAGTTCCATCGATCCATATGTGCAGCAACCTAGGGGCAACAGAAGTATGGAACATGGGTTGTGCTCGCATATGACCCTTTGTGGGAGATCGAACTACTTGTACGTAGAAAGTAAAACAGATTGCGTGAGCACTGCGCTGTTTTCAGAATTCGACATGTACTAGTCAGTTAGGCGTCAGAAAGTTAAGTGCCGTGGAGTACACATCATTAAGGAAGTATGATAGGATACATACGTGAAAGACAGCTATCTAAGGCTAATCGCGGACTACAAGGCTCTATACACAGAAGACTAATGTTACAGAACTGTTAAAAAGTGCACGAAGATAAGAAAATGATCAAGGCTCCGGGCACTCAAAATAGCTAAATGTGGCGCGTATAAATAACGGGAAAGACTCGATATTGCCATAGTACACTATCGCCGATCAACCACTAGAGCACCAAAACTATAATCATTAGGAGGTATCGACCCGGTCTAATTTCTAATTAATACTTCGTCCTTAAAGTAATTCTAGTTGTGGATGAGACAGCTACAAGAAATATTATAAGGAAGTTGCCTTTATCCAAGAGAAAGGTCGCTTGGAAAAAAAACATCGTCCATGACTGCTTGATTGTTGTCGACGTATAAGATCTCTACGAAGCTCGTTATTTTGAGAGAGAGAGAGAGAGAGAGAGAGAGAGAAAATCAAATGGTTCAAATGGCTCTGAGCACTATGAGACTTAACATCTTAGGTCATCAGTCCCCTAGAACTTAGAACTACTTAAACCTAACTAACCTAAGGACATCACACACACCCATGCCCGAGGCAGGATTCGAACCTGCAACCGTAGCAGTCCCGCGGTTCCGGACTGCAGCGCCAGAGCCGCTAGACCACCGCGGCCGGCGAGAGAGAGAGAGAGAGAGAGAGAGAGAGAGAGAGAGAGAGAGAGAGAGAGCTGCTTGATTCGTCGTTTGTTTACTGAATTCTTTCAAAAGCGCCACAGAAATCGTCAGGTAACTTCAACGGACAGACGCTGCTAAAATATCTTTGCTCTTCGCTAAAACACATAGTGCAAAATTAGAAGAACACAAGTTCCAACATGGGAAAAATACGGTTCCAATCTTATAGATCTCTACCAACGCCTTTGACAACAAAATTAGATTAATTCAGATTAACATTGAGGCATTAAATGAGAACGGAATAGTCGGGAAGGAAAATTATACTACTACGTTACAGACGCTCCATCGCTCATTGGCAGATTATGGTGAAGAAATGCTGTTGTAGGTGACGCCATGGCTGTGTCGTGATGTACCCTTTGCGCCTAACGGCTCAGTTCCGCTGCTTTAACCATGTATCGATCTGATCAAGTATTATTCACAATGGTATTGCGTGACTGCATTGACATCGATAGCGTTTACTTATATAATGACCTTCCCAGTATTCTCGTTGCAAACCAAGTTCTGACGCTCTGACAGCCAACTGCTGGAATGTGACATTCACAACATAACACGAAGTTCTCAGAAGATCGGTCGTTTTACACTCCTATGCACAACCACACTTTGGACATACTAGGAATAGTTTTCCCACTGAGACACTAGAACCATCACATCTACCACTGTAAATCTGTCTATTCTTCCAATTTTGGATCATGAGCAACAACATTTTTACGTCTACAGTATTGCGTGCGGCAGCATTACCTTGCGCAGGAAATGAACACTTGATAATACGATAGTCACATATTATAATTAGACGCACCAGCAATCATAGTAAATCAAAATCTAACTGAATTCATCTGAGTTTTCTATAGACGTATGATTGTAACCACCTGCTTCGCGCCTCTACTATCGACCAAAATTTTCGTTTTCACTTAAATGTGAACTTTAAAACTGTCGGCCTACATTAAACCATGGGATCTGCTATAGCTGTCGTTTTGGAAGCCGCCATCTTGGATACAACTCATAATTTTTAAATGGGAAAAAGGACCTAGTGACATATTGAACGACGAGGATTACCCGAGGAAAACGATGGTATCCTCTGTTTCAACATAGCCTCATTCATTCTCAATTTACGCCTAATGTTTCTTTCTTTCAGGTAACGTGAAACCTGATGGCGTTAATATAAGCCAAACGCACGGAGATCGTCCTGATATCAGTAGAGGGAATACGGTTGTTGTCGAAGAATATTTCAACCAAGGCCGCCCAGATAGACTATCCATTACTCACAGTAAGGTGATGAAATGTCTCGCCTCGCGGAAACTACATCAGTCGCAGACAAAACGCCAGTAGAACGACTGGAAACGGCTACGGATGAAGCAACATCAACCGCTGCTATGGCATCGTTCAGTAAGAATCGAGAGCGGGGTATTAGACGCATCTATCAGGAAATTAATGTCAGCTGTAATTCAGTAATGATAATTTTGGCCACGTCTAAAAGGCAACGGCCGAGATCAGTGGGTTCAGTACGCAGAATATGTAACAGGTACACTGGACTAAACAGTCGTTTCCCCAATGACATACTGTTTATGGATTAATCTAGTTTTTTGTGAGGGGAGAGGTAAATAATTAGAAACATACAGGCTAATCAGATGTCTACCTTCGCTGGATGGATTCATCCAAGGTTAGGGGAGCATCGGAAGTGATGGTCTGGTGTGTAATGGGGCTTCTCGTATTGTTCGGCCCTTCTTCATTCAGGATACACTAACAGCAGCCCGTTATCTGCACGTGTTAGATAAAGATGAGCAACCGTAGCTGCTTCCTAAAGACGGGACATTTAGCACGATGGCGCCCCACCTCATTTGCAGCCTAGCTGTTCAGTCATACGTGGATATCCAGTTTACCCGCAGACAGGTCGTAGACATTCTAACATTCTGCGTGGTGTCTGTTTGTTCTATATCGTATCTCCCTACCCCTTTCGCGCAACGACGCTCTGAGCGTTTTTTTTTTTTTTTTAAGGGAATTGACTAGTTTGAACCTGGGACCTGTTGCTGGTAAGGAGACGCCAGACCACACATGACATATAGAGTTCATAAGAGTTCAGTGAGACTAGCGATGATATAACCAAATACTTAATGATTTCAGCGTCAGATCCACTGCACTCCCTGTAAAAGAATCTTAATACTAACTAAATTTAGTGGAAGGGGTTCAAGGCTTTCCTATTATTAGTTAGCTGGTAAAATAACGTCGAAAAAGCAGTTAAGTTTACCATTGGAAATTTTATTCTACTCACAAAACATTGTTTATAAATTGCACTATTGATAAAAGGAAATGTTTCAGTACAGGATGGTAAAAACCAACTGCGTTCAACAAAAATGTGAACGAATATTCCCTGAATGGGTTTCCAAGTTCTACAATGGATCGAAGGATGACCTATGCCATATCACATCTATAATCTAGGTTTAAATTAAGTTTCACAACAGAGAAAACTATCAAAATGGTCTACAGTGACCCTCAATTATCTTTAATTACTTATCTAACTTGTCGTAAATTACAGTGGCTGATGTGACTTCTCAATAACTATATAACAGAAAAATCATCGCGTTTCAGATTTTTACTTCAAGTGGCAAATGTGAACACCATGAGCTTTAATTGACGATCGACACTAGTATTACGCAAAAAGGGGGTGTAACAGATGAGACTTCTGCAGTTCCGAGTGAAGCTTCATGCGCTGTTATGCGGCATCGCGTGCGTTCATTACCTTGTCGGTGTTCGTCAGGGGGCGGCAGACAGCACAGCTCCGCTCACCTCGCCGTCTCGGAAGCAACTCTCTCCTAACTTGTCCTTACTACAATTTACCGAAGTTGGTTTAAAAAAACTATCTGGCTGTGTTTTCATCTGACCAGTCAGGGTATTAATGTTAACCTTAAGCTCCGCCTACAAAAATTTTGTCTATCCAATGAGAAACGTTATACTTTTCGTGGTGGGGCAATGTTTTTAAAGTTTGCAATGTAACAGAGACGCGAAAAAGTCTCACGCTAAAACTTGCGACTGGGGTGGCCCTTTTAGTGTTATCGTAAGAACTATACTGTTCTTCTGGAGGGCTCTATCTTTTAACATGGGCTGGGGGGTGGTCCTGACGTAACAGAGACGCGAAAAAGTCTCACGCTAAAACTTGCGGCTGGGGTGTGATCCTAACGGTTAGCTGGCGACGTGGGGGTCCGTCCCTTATCGTAGGGCCTTCCAGCTTAATACGGTTCGGCTCTCGGCTTCTGTTCTCGTTTCTCCCCTCGGAACTGCGTCTGTCTCACGGTGGGAAGGTATGACATGCATTTAGGTATTCTTGTGTTAGTCTGTGGTATTCCATTTGCTCACTCGTTACTCGTATTACTTTGGTTAATTTAATGTCACGATTTATTCGGAGCTATGTGACATACTACTGGATTTGCTTATCATGTAAGGGTTTTCATGGAAGGTGTTGGATTTGCCTGACACCTTACAACATCCAGTGGAAGTCCATTAGATTTCTATCTGTGGGGACTTGTGAAGGTGAATGCAAAGACGATAAAGGTCAAAAACCTTACACACCTGGGGCAGCAGATTGGTGATGCTATGTTTTTGTATCCCGGTAGCTCCAGGTATGAGCACTCTCTGCAAGGGGCTACCTTACTATAGGTGGATGAAGTGGACTATTGGAAGGCCTCGAGGGGGAAGCATAAATAGGTTACAGTTTGTGAGGGCTCTTAAGAGTGGTATCCACGGTGAGGGCTTTCAAAATACCTCCCATGTTGGTAACAAAGCTTCAGACGTGTTCCTTCTCCCATCTCAAACTACAAAAACTGAACTTCTCCCGAACAGGCCATGAAGGCACAACGATGCCGACCGGCCGCCGTGTCATTCTCAGCCCATAGGCGTCACTGGATGCGGATATGGGGAGCATGTGATCAGCACACAACTCTCCCGGCCGTATGTCAGTTTCCGAGACAGGAGCCGCTACTTCTCAATCAAGTAGCTCCTCAGTTTGCCTCAAAAGGGCTGAGTGTACCCCACTTGCCAACAGCGCTTGGCAGACCGGATGGTCACTCATCCAAGTGCTAGCCCAGCCCGACAGCGCTTAACTTCGGATGTTCTGATGGGAACTGGTGTTACCACTGCGGCAAGGCCGTTGGCCCCATCCCATACTACTTGACATAACATTTCTGTATACACGCTTGTTTTAGTCTTAAAAAGGGTAATTCTACATCAAAGTGAAAATAGAAAAAGAAAAAAATGAAACAGAAACCTTTTTTCCCTCTAGACTAGATTCGAACCAATACCCCCGTAGCATATGAGCCAGGCACCTTACACACTATGCTATTAACTTGTTTCGAAAACCGAAGCGACTTTAAGGGATGGTTAGTAAATTCATCACTTCCACTTTCCCAGGACGATATATCCTGCACGAAGGCCCACCACATCAAGAGTTTTAACCTGAGACAGCTGGCGCCTTACATACATCAACACTCATCCATTCTCCATTCCCGACCCATCCTTTTTCCTTCTCAAAACTTCTCTGCCAGTCTTTAAGTCCACTTCTGTGCGCCGTAAACTGTTAAGATTTCGCACAGTTGATATTTTCTTGTACTGTTCATATTATCGCAAGAGTAGCCGCCTAACGACACGTCTACCCATATCATAAATGGTACTTTTCCGTGTGCAGTTTGCTGCTTTTCAGTTCCACTTATATGAGCGTCGTGTACCTCGAATAGTAATTTACACACTATCAAGTTAATCAGCTGTTACACTTTGCTTGCGTCTTTCCGTCAACTTTTCCATCTGCATTGTCACTGTTTTTTTTCCATCATCACCGATACATCTAACCTTGTTAACAATAAGTCGCCTGGGGATTTTCCGTAATCACTTTCCATGCTTGCACCGTCAGGTACTGCTTTGAACTGGAGCGCAACTGTAGTCACGCGATGAAGTAAAATTCCGTTACTGCTCGTTCTTCAGTTCTCTTTGTTCAGTCGTACAGACGTTTACGTGTTTTCAGGTCTCGTCTGAGAATTATGGAACCGTTAGTCGGCCGTGGTCTTACAATATGAACCACCTCTGACATAATATCGGCCACGTTTGTGGTGTTTGGTCTCAATTTGTGTACTACATATTCCCATTTTCGCACATGAAAAACTCAGAGTCGAAATCTCCATCACCAATCCCCAAAAAAGCAAAGGTGTTTGCTTCTGCTGGAAAAGCTATGGTCATCTCATTCTTCGATATTCATGGAATGGTTTATCACCATGTTTTACCTGCACATACATCAGTAACAGGACAATACTACAGGGATGTCCAGAAAACATTGCAAGTCCACATTTCCATGAAACAGGCTGGATGCTGGACCACGATAATGCGCGGCCGTATACTGCCAATGTTGTTGCTAAATATCTTGCAAAAATCAACGTGAAGTGCATCCCCCACCCTCCCTATAGTCCAGCTTTAGCCCCATGTGACTTTTGTCTATTCCGTAACATGAAGAAACACCTTCGTGGGAGGCATTCAATCATCAGAAGCAGTGGTGACGGCTGCGGAGGCGATTTCGAAGGACCTCTCAAAAAATGGTTTCCAACATGTAACTGAAGACTGGCAGAAACGCTGGGACAAGTGCATCGCATTCATGGGAGACTACTTTAAGAAGAACAATCAAAATTATGGAGATGAGTAAAGGTATGTTGTAAAAAAAATTATGGTCATTTTTTATTGAACAGTCCTCGTACATGGTGCAGCCATTATATACTCTTTGACGCCTTTGTCTTTTGCTTCCTTCGTCATTATCTAAAAAATAAAAAAAGAGTTGGCCAAAGAGACGGCGACGATACGATGGACAGAGAGAGAAGGAAGAAGAAATGGACAAAGAGGGGAAGAGACGGAGATGGGCAGAGATAGGGGAGAGAAGGAGATTAGGACCCATATCCAATTCCCATCCTTGTTAGAAACGAGTGCTTTATCTTTTATTTCTTTTCCATGTAACCAGACTGAACCATAGCAATGCGTGTCCGGGAACAGTTGCTATTATTATATAAGAATTAGAATATACAAATTTTTTGGTCCGAGATAGTCAGAAATGCGCGCCAAGTTCAACTGTTTTTGCGAAAGAAATTTTTAAAAATCCGTTAATTACCTTACCTTCCAAGTAACATAAGAACAGAGTCTCTCTGATTTTTGGAAAAAGCAGTGAACTTACCGTAACATTTAGAATGGTAGCCATCAACGTTCGCACTCGACGGAAACTCAACAACAACACCGGCAGTTTCTTTTTCCTTCCGATACGGCTACCTAATGAATCAATTACTCAATTTGTCCGTAGTAAGCTCTCGCACTTTTCTCGCACTTTTATTTTATTGCTATTGCAATAAAATGCATATCAATTTCGACATTTTGGAGCACTTACACAGCACAGAAACGACACTGGTGCTTCGTGTGTGTGTGTGTGTGTGTGTGTGTGTGTGGTCCTTAGCGTTAGTTAGATTAAGTGGTGTGTAAGCCTAGGGACCGATGACCTCAGCAGTTTGGTGCCATAGGAACTAAAAAAAAAGAAAAAAAAATATTACAACCAAAACTGTTATGGAAGGATGGACCGTTCTCGAAATAGCGGACAGTTGCTATAAAGTGGGAAGAATACGGGAACGTAGATTAAAATACAAGCGGACAGCTGCTTCATCGAAACTATTCCGTACACTTTGTGTCGAATTAAAATACGATGGCTATCCACAAAGTACATTACGTTTTGGAATTAAAAATAAATAAAGTATTGAAATTTTTTTTTATTATATACAGATGAAAGCCACACTTCAATACTACTTTTCTACATAGTTGCCATTAAAATTAAGGCACTTATCGTAGCGATGGACGAACTTTGAAATTCCTTCGTCGTAAAATTCGGCCGCCTGCGCCTTCAACCACGTGGTTACCTCTTCTTGAAGCTGTGCGTCGTCATCAAAACGCTGCATAGCCAACCACTTCTTCATTGCTGGGAATAAGTAGAAGTCGCTCGGTGCCAGGTCGGGACTGTACGGCGGATGAGGAAACAACTCCCACTTAAAAGATTCGAGAACTTCACGAGTGGCATTTGCCGTGTGGGCCCGGGCGTTGTCGTGAATCAGCAAGATCTTTGAGCCCAACTTTCCCCTGCGCTTGTTTTGTATTGCTCTTCTGAGGTTGTGCAGAGTTTGGCAATACCTTTGAGAGTTTATTGTAGTGCCTCTTTCCAGGAAATCCACAAAAATCGTATTTCTACCGGGTTACTGATTAACCACGTGGTTGAAGGCGCAGGCGGCCGAATTTTACGACGAAGGAATTTCCAAGCTCGTCCATCGCTACTATAAGTGCCTTTATTTAAATGGCAACTATGTAGAAAAGTAGTATTTTAAGTGTGGCTTTCATCTGTATATAATAAAAAAATTCCAATACTTTATTTATTTTTAATTCCAAAACGTAATGTACTTTGTGGATAGCCCTCGTACTATTCATTGTAACGAAAGTTTTTAATAATAGCAATACAGCACTGTAAAGCATAAAAGATATAATTATATCAATTATATGCGTTTTTACTATCACAAATACGTAAAATAATCAAACTTGAAGAAAGTACTGCGTAAATAAATTTTGGAAATTTGTGGTATGTTCCTATGGGACCAAACTGCTAAGGTCATCGGTCCCACGGCTTGCACACTACTTAATCTAGCTTAAACTAACTTACGCTAAGGACAACACACACACGCATGCCCGAGGAAGGACTCGAACCTCAGACAGGGAGAGCCGCGCGTACCGTGACAACGCGCCTGTGACCGCACGGCTACCCCGCGCGACTCACTGCGTAAGTAAAAAACTAAGAATAAAAACCAGTAAAATATAGGCGCATCGCGCGCGCCTTTTCACTTTCAACGTTGCTGCCTTCTGGGACCCATAAAATTTATGTTTTCTGCTTTTTTTTATAATAATATGAAGACATGCAAAAGACAAAAATTTCAAAGGGTATGAAATTGTTGTACCATATACATCTCTGACACCTCGGGAACGTTGTTAACGCTTTAGTCCCAACCAGATGCTTCTTTACTTTTTCTCTGAACAAATTATATTGCTAACAAAGCGTAAAATACGTTTGTTAGTGTAAGTTACTCTTCGGATATTAGTTTTTACGATACGATTGAAACTGCGTGAGCGTTGCATGTCCCAGAATCGAAACTTCATGATAATGGGCCTCTTTTTGTTAAGTCTGAGTAACACATATTAAAACATGACCTAGTATGAAATTGTTGCTCTTTTTGCTGACGTGCTGCCGGACTAAGAGTGAGTTATTGACCTCAGAAAGAGGATAAGATGTTGGTGTTACCCATTTAAAGCTAAGGTATAATGTTTAAAAAAGTTAAAACGTTTTGCACATGCTCATTTGATCACTGTTTAACAATGCGCCCAATTTTTATTAATACAGCAATGTACGCAGTCACAAGAAACATAGCGGTATCTATAGAGGACTGCGCTGTCCAACCACTGTCCATTGCCAGGCGTCACTCGTTCCGATCTGTCGCAACATAGATGGCTCTCATAAATTGGCACCTATTTATGCTTCTGCCACGAGATCTTCCCAAAGTCCGGTGCATAAGCCTTTACTAAAGGCAGTCGTCACACACAGCGCAGATAACTGGAACTACTTTCAGCTTTCCCCATCGAGATCGCGGATGCGAAGTTATTCCAACGTGCGTGGATGAATGCGAAAAGCACAGAAACACTTGGCCAGTTCTCAGCTCGCTCAGCAACAGTTCCAGTTCACAGAGTCGCAGTTCCTCTCAGCAACAGTTGCCAACATCAATAGCCCTCATATAGGCAACTGTTTCTTCTGAGTTATTTCGGACAGTAGTTGCCGAGTGTCTGCGTGATATCCATATTCAGAAACTGAATAACTTTTAGATACAGCAATCTAGACTGGACTACTATAGATTAGAAAGTTCTCTTTCACTGTTACATTAGAATAGAGTTCAGGACATTATCTAGAGTGTCACGCATCATTCATCACTCAAAGCTGAGTATTTCACCGTGTTAATGAATGTTTATTACTTGTTTAATTTTGTGTTGCGCATGTCACTTGTGTTTTAGATTAACTCTCGTTGAACACATCCGTTGCTAGCATGCTACCCAGCTACATTCATACAGCAGTGATTTTTCTGCAGTATAAGTTCGCTTCCTGCTAAGTGCTGTGTTGGGCATCAAACTTTTGGTGAGTACAGTCGTGGTCCTAACAGTGTCTGTGTAGTTGTAAGCGATTTCTGTAAAAGTCACTGCAGAACTGCATGTCACTGTCACTAAACGTGTCGGCACTAAAGCAACACGAAGACAGCTCCGTTAGCTGAGAACTGCAGGGCGAGCTGGAGATCCAAAAACAGACATCAGTGACACAAATGCTCGTAATAGGAAAACGTGGGGCCGAAGCCATCAAACGTGGATTAAGGGGCGACGGAAGAAAGTCATTTGGTCGGATGAGTCTTGGTTCACACTGTTTCCAACTTTGGCCGAGTTTACCTCCAAAGAATGAAACATGTCGGGGGTTCGGTGATGATTTAGGCAGCCAAATCTTCGCATCCCATGGGCTTCACAGTTACCGTGCAAGGTCGCACTAGAACCGAAGACTATCTGACCATTTTGGCTGATCAAGTCCATCCCATAACACAATGATGATGATGAATGGTTTTGGGGCGCTCAACTGCGCGGTCATCAGCGTCTTTACGAAGTCCCAATTTTCACACAGTCCAGCTTTTTCACATTCCAATCTAACCACTGTTACGAATGATGGTGGTGATGATGAAATGATGAGAACAACACAGACACACAGTCCCCGGGAAGAGAAAGTCCCCCAACCCCGCCATAATACAATGTTCCTTCCTCAATGGTGATGCAGTGTCCCACGACAACAGGGCCCCCTGTTCACACAGCTCGCATACCCCAGAACTGGTTTTGCTAGCGCAAGAATGAATTGTAACATCTTCCCTGGCCACCAGTCACCAGACGACAATATTATTGAGCCTTTATGGTCTACTTGGGAGAGAAGGCTGCATGATATCTATCTACGTTACCTGAACTTGTCACTACTTTTGCAGAAGAATGCAATACTATTCCATTGAAAACAATACAGGACCCGTATTTATTCATCCCGAGACGACTGGTAGTTTGTTTGAATGCGGTGTTCTTTCGCCGTATTAGGTATGGTAATGTGCCTTGCTTTTGGTGTTTCCAAACTTTTGTCCAGATTCTGTAGTAGAAAAATGGCTCTGAGCACTATGGGACTTAACATCTGAGGTGATCAGTCCCCTAGAACTTAGAACTAGTTAAACCTAACTAACCTAAGGACATCACACACATCCATGCCCGAGGCAGGATTCGAACCTGCGACCGTAACAGTCGCGCGGTTCCGGACTGAAACGTCTAGAAGCGCCCGGCGACCACGGCCGGCTTGAAGTAGAAAAACGTGTTGCGAAACTAAAGGGGTGTTTCATTATCAGTTCACCGAACCACTACTCGGTTTTGTGTAAATAACCCTTCACTTTACCGGTATAGACTGTAAGCCTTAAGTCCTTTTTAATTGATTTTTGCGTGTAATTTACAGTGAGGGATAACGTCTGATGAGTCTGCAAGGGTTTGAAATGTACCGAATCGAAAGAAAAGCCTTCCTGAAACGTGGTGACTCGTTCGTGTTGCTCCTACAGTTACATTCCATTACGCATTCTTCCCACTGATTTGTGCTTCATACCCTCCTGAAAGTTAGCTGTCCGTCCTGTTTACTCTGAACGAGAATTCCGCAAGCGCCACCGAGAATGTGTGTGTATGGGGGAGGGGACGTGCGCGCTCCGCTACTACAGGGAATATATAAAAGCGACCGCCCCTTCTCCTCGGGTATCGGAAAAAGTTGCTGGGGAAGCGATGGGAGAAGCACAACTTCGGCGTGGGGCACAATACGCAGTGCCGGCTAATTGACTACACACATTCTGCAAGGCGCGGTCCTCATTTAAAGTTTCTCCTAGTTTGACACTTCCAAGTTGCGCTCTTCCCCTCCCTGCCGGCGGCTTGAGCACTTCCCCCGTCGGGTGTCGGCCGTTTACGAGCGAGGCGCACAGTGTTTCTAGGGGACGCAAAAATTCGTTCCCATTCACGCTGGGGGCACCTCCCTCATCTCCAGAGACACATCCGCCAATCTGCGACGTGGCGCCGCCCCTCGTCACCCCGAGATTCGGTAAATAACTCTATTCACGCGCCAGCTGACTCCCCCTGGGCGAGGCGAGGCGGCGTAAGGAGCGGCCGAAGGCGGCGGCGTATCCCAGCGCCGCGCTCGATAGCCGGCCGCGGAACACTGCTTCATCAGCGAGATGAAAGGTCGCGCTCCAGCGCCACGAGACATATTAATTTTCGAGTCGGCCCGCTTCGCCTCCCGTCGCTCCCCTCTCGCCACGGCGACCGGCTACCGAACGTTGGGGGAGCCCCCGTCGGTTGCCACTGGAGCACGGTGCGCCGGTAATCACACAGATGTTTGCAGAATGCGGCTAGAGAAGTTGTACTGGACCGAGGCATGCAGGTGGCATTTTTTGTAGAACAGACTCAGAATTACGAATTTCGAAACAAGAAAAACATTGAAACAAAAATTTGTAAAAAAGAAACAATGCAAAAATAACTTAGATACATATTTTAACTAAAATTGAAACCACTACAGAAAATGTTGCAAGTAAGTGCATAAAAATATTACAGCTACACATTAATAAAAAAATACAACACTAGTAATTCACGGTTACATCTTCTTATAAATTAGTTCTAGTCTCAAGTAATTTTCCTGGGCATAAACATCGATAACACGAGATACGAACTCCTGCTGTTGAAAGGGTACAGTACAGCCCACATTGAAAATAGGTACAACATTCTTCGTTATTCTTGTCAGAACGACATATTTTTTGTAATAATAACTCAATTTCACTTAATACACCGAAGCCAGATACCAGTGTAGGAAAGAAGGATAATTTATTTATTTAATAGTGACTACATGTGCACTCCCACAAAATAAATCCCTACATCCAATTTGGTGAGATCTGTGAAATGAATGAATGTATGGTCGTCTGCTAACCACAGATAGTGAATGTGCAATATATGATCATCTTTGAGACAGTACTTTGGTCACCTTTGGTGGAACCAAAGAGATGAAATTTACCCGAGCTTTGAGCGCCTGAAACGTGGCTAGCCAATACGGTAGCATGGTGCTCCCCCACTTCGGCGGAGGTGCGAGATGACCTGAAGAACGGCCATGTTTCAGCACTCTGGCGCTGGATCTTGTGTTGGGAAGACCTGTCTTAGGTGTGCTCCGTAAAGACAAAAGAGTGGAAAAAATGGTATGCATGTGAAATACTTAAGAGTAGTTTGGAATAATTATTTCTCTATTTCAGGAACTTTTGGGAGAAGAATTAAATTACAGGCAGGTAATATTAAGGGGATCGTAGTAATCTTCGGAAGTGACCAACGGTCACAATGAAACCACGTGTAGCAATAAGTTGAAATACTTGCGAGTGCTAGTACTAAGTTGAAATACTTCCGAGTGCTAAAGTTAACCTGAACTACTGGCGTGTGTACTACAAGTTGAAAATACACTCCTGGAAATGGAAAAAAGAACACATTGACACCGGTGTGTCAGACCCACCATACTTGCTCCGGACACTGCGAGAGGGCTGTACAAGCAATGATCACACGCACGGCACAGCGGACACACCAGGAACCGCGGTGTTGGCCGTCGAATGGCGCTAGCTGCGCAGCATTTTTGCACCGCCGCCGTCAGTGTCACCCAGTTTGCCGTGGCATACGGAGCTCCATCGCAGTCTTTAACACTGGTAGCATGCCGCGACAGCGTGGACGTGAACCGTATGTGCAGTTGACGGACTTTGAGCGAGGGCGGGTGGACGTACCGCCGAATTGCTCAACACGTGGGGCGTGAGGTCTCCACAGTACATCGATGTTGTCGCCAGTGGTCGGCGGAAGGTGCACGTGCCCGTCGACCTGGGACCGGACCGCAGCGACGCACGGATGCACGCCAAGACCGTAGGATCCTACGCAGTGCCGTAGGGGACCGCACCGCCACTTCCCAGCAAATTAGGGACACTGTTGCTCCTGGGGTATCGGCGAGGACCATTCGCAACCGTCTCCATGAAGCTGGGCTACGGTCCCGCACACCGTTAGGCCGTCTTCCGCTCACGCCCCAACATCGTGCAGCCCGCCTCCAGTGGTGTCGCGACAGGCGTGAATGGAGGGACGAATGGAGACGTGTCGTCTTCAGCGATGAGAGTCGCTTCTGCCTTGGTGCCAATGATGGTCGTATGCGTGTTTGGCGCCGTGCAGGTGAGCGCCACAATCAGGACTGCATACGAGCGAGGCACACAGGGCCAACACCCGGCATCATGGTGTGGGGAGCGATCTCCTACACTGGCCGTACACCACTGGTGATCGTCGAGGGGACACTGAATAGTGCACGGTACATCCAAACCGTCATCGAACCCATCGTTCTACCATTCCTAGACCGGCAAGGGAACTTGCTGTTCCAACAGGACAATGCACGTCCGCATGTATCCCGTGCCACCCAACGTGCTCTAGAAGGTGTAAGTCAACTACCCTGGCCAGCAAGATCTCCGGATCTGTCCCCCATTGAGCATGTTTGGGACTGGATGAAGCGTCGTCTCACGCGGTCTGCACGTCCAGCACGAACGCTGGTCCAACTGAGGCGCCAGGTGGAAATGGCATGGCAAGCCGTTCCACAGGACTACATCCAGCATCTCTACGATCGTCTCCATGGGAGAATAGCAGCCTGCATTGCTGCGAAAGGTGGATATACACTGTACTAGTGCCGACATTGTGCATGCTCTGTTGCCTGTGTCTATGTGCCTGTGGTTCTGTCAGTGTGATCATGTGATGTATCTGACCCCAGGAATGTGTCAATAAAGTTTCCCCTTCCTGGGACAATGAATTCACGGTGTTCTTATTTCAATTTCCAGGAGTGTATTTAAGAAATGGCGGGTGCAGGACTTGAAATTAGAGACGAGTACTTCCACGTGGTGAGTACTATGTGAGTCTCAATCTGTTTATGAGACAAATGATAAAGAGAAGTACTCGTCCAAGGTAACAGTTGAGGACTCCGCGCGTGTGACGAATATGATCTTAATATTACTTTGCGTGTTACGTTTCCGTGTGACGGTAGATTCAAACTGTAATACTCTGAGAGTGAAGCAAGGTGAGTCAGCCGTCTATCCAGCAACGCCACTTGGCTTGCATTGCACAGGAAGACGTGCATATGTCCTCCAGAGTTCGTGGTAGGAAAGGTTGGTTGGTTGGTTGGGGGAAGAGACCAAACAGCGAGGTTATCGGTCTCATAGGGTTAGGGAAGGATGGGGAAGGAAGTCGGCCGTGCCCTTTCAAAGGAACCATCCCGGCATTTGCCTGCAGCGATTTAGGGAAATCACGGAAAACCTAAATCAGGATGGCCGGACGCGGGATTGAACCGTCGTCCTTCCGAATGCGAGTCCAGTGTCTAACCACTGCGCCACCTCGCTCGGTCGTGGTAGGAAAGAAAAATTACGAAGTGGGGCAGTGTCGTGTGAAACTGGGATGAACACTAATTAAAGTGGGAAAGCTGAAAGTGATGTGATTCTAACGTTGTGACTATTCTTTGTGTTGTATTCTATGTTGCCAGTGTGATGTATTTCATGTAATTTAAGTATGTGTGATTTGCATGGGAGAGTAGCAAGATAGCTTCAGAGGCAGTGGGTTATGCATGTTCCTTTTTGTACCGGTCGGTCTGGAGGAAATTTTAGTGATGATGGGTGTGAGAGTCGAAGTGTGAGATTTAGCAAAAGATCCACCATCCTACCCAGAAAGTGCACTGAAGCGTTAGATCATTACGAGACCATAAGATAGAGAATCATCAATGTAAAGCCATGCCCACTGGGCGGAGTTTCTCATGTGTAATTGTAGTATAAAATGTAATGGTGTGTTTAGGTTATCTGTGAACCATAATAGAATTTATCTGAATAAAAAAGATAGTAAAAAGAAAAAGATTGGTGGCCTTGTTCTTCGAATAGTGTGTAGTCATGATATCCAGAATTTATAATGTGTGCGCCATTCATATTCAGTGCGATGGCCACGCGTTGATCAAAGCCGTTCGGCAAGAAAGAAAATGTGGTATTGCCAGTACGTAGTGAACAATCAGAGTTGTGTAAATTACCAGTAGTCAGATGTGCGTTATCCGTTTCCGTTGCGTAATATTCAAACAGGAGAATAATTTGTAGCTTAATTGTGAGTACTAGCGCTCATATCAGTCATTGATGTTACTCGATAAATAAGAACAAATCCACTCGCTTGGCAGACCACTCATCTTGCAGGCCTGACTGCTTGATGCCACAGTATGAGTAAGGCATATGGGTGCCTCTCACTGTTGGGTTGAAGATTTCACAGTTCCCTTCTCTAGAGCCAACATCGCCCAGTTTGACAGTTTGTCACTGTGGTGCGAAGGTAGGTTTTAACGCGTTTTAATGTACGGTGGTTGCTGGAATTGCAAGAACCAACGACAGTAATTTCACACATTGAGAGAACATTTTTTAATCCTTTGTTTATAACGGATCTAAGGAGGTCCTGAGGCTGTAGACGTTTATCTTGACTGCTGTAAATAAACATAAGTTCACCTTTCAGTTTTTCACTGTCAAAGAAAGGCTATATTTTAAGTGCTTCGCGTATCTGGATATTGTTTTGCGTACTACAACCTCAGAACTTTTCTCGTTTACAAGTTCCGTAAAATCTGTTTAATGAAAGTCCTAGAATGGTTCAAATGGCTCTGAGCACTATGGGACTTAACATCTATGGTCATCAGTCCCCTAGAACTTAGAACTACTTAAACCTAACTAACCTACGGACAGCACACAACACCCAGTGAAAGTCCTAGAACCTAGTTTCTACGTTTACTGCTAATGTGTCAATTATTTCGAACGCTAGCCTTCTCAATTTCTGGATACTTGCTTCTGCTTCATTAAAACTAATTCCAGAGATTCCTGCTGAATTTCCAAGGCTCTCAGCTTCTATTACGCAGTTCAAAATAATTTCCTCATATCTTAGTCTTTGAACAGCCTAAATGTGGCTTTCAAATTCAAGCTTACAGGGTATTATGCCTATAGTTCTACTTCGCAATATGTCAAAAAAGCTATCTGTATGCTGGAAAATCGAACTGCACAATAGAAAAAGAAAAGTTTGAGCATCAAGTATACTATTTAGCACAATTACTTGATGTAAAGAATTATCATTCCACTCTTCATCGTTTATCACAGCATTAAATGCTGCCCCCAGGTCTGTAAAGAAAAATGTTTTGTACAGAGCGTAAATAAAAATTCCTTGTTTCACAAGGTCTTGGTAGTTTAAATTCCTCTTTCCATCAGAAGTTCTCTTCTTTCACTGGAACGGCTAAAAAATACGTGAAATCTTCATAGATGTGCCACAAAAAATTTTACTAGCGTAATTTTTTTACGAGTATAGAGGAGGACTAGGTTGTATTGACATGCGTAGCGGTAGATAAAGAAAGCATGAGGATATGCTTGTTTCACAATAGAATGGACACCATAATTGTTCCCTGCCATTGCACTGCAGCCGTCGTATGCTTGCGATACTAATTTGTTTTTACCAATATTCCAACTGTTCAGCACTTGCAACGAAACAGTGGGTATGCCTTGTGCACTCTTTCTCCTGATTCGTTATTTACAGAACGAAAAATTGCGCTCACTGGACTTATAGTTGCAAGCGTTGTTTCATCGGCTTGTACTGATATAAAACGACTATTTTTAACTTGACTTGAAGTTTGTTCTTTAACAACATGCGTAATACAAGCTATCGCTTCATTCTGCGCGTCAGAGGAAGTGCCTTTAAATATTTCACCGGATGCTAAATGATCTTTCATGTATAGTAGTTCTTCTGGCAAAAAATCTCCAAGTTCAAAGTAATATCCATTATTTACTGACACCTCAGATTAGTCATGAGCTGGAAGAGCTAACTCTTGCCGTGCTTAAGACGGATAATCGAAATAAGTCTCTTCATTACACTTCTGTACCGATCAGCCTTCTCGTTACGTTTCAAAGTTTCCAGGCATGTTGCTCCTGAAAGAGCACGGTCAATTCTTACTGTACCTAGCAGAATGTTTTTAACAGCTGCTGTGATGCGTCAAATGGAACATTCAGCTTTTTAGCTTTCGAGAGGAAATTTTGAACACATTCTTCGCCTACTCCCCACTTACACCATTCTTAACCGTCACTACTCATTCAAAATAATATGCAGTAAAAACAAAAAAAAGTTTGTCCTCTACTAAATTTTAATCTGAGGAACAATGAAAATACGTGGCCTGTTTCCTATCATCTTGCAACAACATCCAAGATACATTCACATTTTTCTATGAATTATGGATGTCTTTTTGTTCTGCGTGTTTTAAATAAACACCTAAATTAAGAGTTAACAGTTTCTTGTTCTGCCCGTCTAGGTGCAAGCGTGCTAGACGATGCGAAGTAGGGCTACCTGTTACGGAAATGCTGAACGGCTCATCATTCCACTTAGGCTTGTATCCACCTGCTGGTGAGGAGCAGACACAAATCAAATGCCAGCTTTTAAAAACCGTATCCATGCTGTAGAAACTCTAGTCCGCCAAGTGAAAGAAACGAGGTAACTGAGCATGCCCGCAACAGGCACATAATTCCGAGCCGCTATTGGTTGCAAAGCTAGAGGAGTGATGCATTACACTGGCGGGTGCACATACGAAGTTGAAACGTAAAATGGGGGGAGCGGAATCATATAGTGAACCCTTGTGTTGTGGATCACTATCTGTCACAATAAACTTGGCAGTGTTTTGGTGACAATGATTATCCCCTACCTTTAGCGTCCAGCCTGTCTCTCTCTTCGAATTTCGGTGTTGTCCATTACAATTGCAACACCAGGAAGGGTACCAATGAATTTTCACTTACGAAGTGTATACAGTACAAGAGGAAGAATATATCATTAAAATTGTAGATGAGTGGGAGTACTGACGACACAGAATTTAGTACACAGCGCTGCCACCCCTGCCAGCAACTTCAGTTCTACATCCGCTGGGCATCGACTGGAAACAAGCTTTGATAACAGCTTTGATAACTATCTGACTAAAAGTTTTAGGGCAGTTGTTAGTGGACATTAATATGGGCAGTGTCCACCCTTCGGCTGTATGAAGCCGTCGCAACACACACATTCGCTCACGAAATTCTTCACAAATAACCATCACAATTCGGCAAGAACAGTTATGTCCAAACTTACAAATTCTGGTCCTATGCTAAATCGTTAAACGGTCTAAGGCTTCCATCTAGTCGCTCGTTGACCAATCTGGTTTGGCCGCAGAAGATATCAAAAAGAAGGCCGAAGTTTTAAATTCCCTGTTTAAGAAATCGTTCACGCAGGAGAATCGTACAAACGTGCCGTCGTTTGACCACAGCACACAGTACAGTATGGACGAAATAGTAATAAGCACCCTGGCGTAGGGACACAAATGAAACAGTTGAAAACAAGTAAGTCGCCAGGTGCGGATAAAATCCCAATTCGGTTTCTCAAAGAGTAATCTACGCCATTGGCCCCTCACATAGTTTGCATTTAACGCGAATCTCTCGACCAACGCAAAGTGCCAAGCGGCTGGAAAAAAAGCTCAAGTGACTCTTGTGTAAAAGAAAGATAAAAAACGGACGGGTAAAATTACATAACAATATCCTTAACATCGGTTTGCTGCAGAATTCTAGAACATATTCTGAGTTCTAATATAATAAATTTCCTCGAGACCGAAGAGATTATGTCCACGAATCAGCTCGGCTTTAGAAAGCATTACTCGTGCGAAACCCAGCTGGCTCTTTCCTCACATGATATATGCGAACTATGGATGAAGGGCGACAGGCAGATTCCATATTTATAGATTTCCGAAAAGCATTCGACAAGGTACCGCACTGCAGATTGTTAACGAAGTATGTCCATACGGAACAGGATCGTAGATACGTGACAGGCTCCAAGATTTCTTAAGTAACAGAATCTAATATGTTGCCATTGACGGCGATTGTTCATCGGGAGTGCTCCAGAGAACTGTGAGAGGACCTTGCTATTTTCAATACACATAAATGATCTGGAAGACAGAGTGAGCAGCAATCGCCGGTTGTTCACTGATTATACTGTGGTGTACAGGAAGGTGTCGAAGGTAAGTGACTGTAGATTGGTACAAGATGAACAGACAAAATTCCTAGTCGGTGCAATGAATGGCAGCTGACTCTTTATGTAGAGAAATCTTAGGTTAGTGCGGATGAGTACGAAAAACAAACCTACAATGTTCGATACAGTATTACTATTGTCCTGCTTGGCACAGTCAGGTCCTTTAAATACCTGGGCGTAATGTTGCGAAGCGACATGAAATGGAACGAACATGTGAGAACTGTGATAGGGAAGGCGAATGTCGACTTCGGTTTATTGGCAGAATTTTAAGGAAGTGTAGTTCATCGGTAAAGGAGATCGCATATAGCACGAAAGTGCGACCTGTGGATCCGCACCAGGTCGGATTGAAAGAATACATCGAAGCAATACAGAGGCGATCCGCTAGATTTGTTACCGGTAGATTCGATCAGCATGCAAGTGTTACGGATATGCTTCGGTAGCTCAAGTGGGAATCCGTGTAGGGAAGAAGACATTCACTTCGGAGAATATTACCGAGAAAATGTAGAGAACCGGCATTTGAAGCGGACTGCAAAACGACTATATACTGTCGCCAACGTATATCGCGCGTAAGGACCACGAAGATAAGATACGAGAAATCTGGACTCATACGCAGGCATATAGACAGTCGTTTTTCCCTCTTTCTATTTGCGAGTGGAACGGGAAAGCAAATGACAATTAGTGGTACAGGGTATCCTCAACCACGCACAGTACGGTGGCTTCCGGAGTATCGATGTAGATGTAAGATGCGGGAGAATCAGATTTTTTCACCGAATAGTTTTCTTAAAATCGGATGAGGAGTATTTCATAGCAGTCGGCGCGTCCCTCCAGCGCTTTGCCGAGAAGACTGCTAGCCGTCGCTCTCACTGTCGCACGTGCTGCAGAAACAAGCAAGTTGTAGCAGAGGACAGGCAGCGCCTCTGACGTCGCTCACCTAAGACACTCCCGTCACTACACCTGCCGTTCTGAAGCATAGACTTACTAAATTAAACTAGACCGCGCATTGGCGCTAGTGTCGCGTCCCCACATTGAACGTGACACAGAAGCCGCCATTTGCAGGGAAACAGTGCGTAAACATGGTTCGATCGTGTGCTGCTTTTAATTGTAACAGTAAGAATGGAAGCAAAGACGAAGACGGAAACAGTGTTACATTTCACAGGTTAGTCATTTCTGGTTGTTTGTTACTTTCTATTACTTGTATATCGTATTTTCATGGAGAAATCATACATCATGAGCGTTTGTTTTTATACAGATTTCCTCTCACAAATGATTTTCTAAATCGGAAATAGATTGTTGCTACTCGGAGAGAGAGCTTCCAACCGACAGCAAATCATTAGCTGTGCTCTCTTCATTTTGAAGAGAATTGTTACATAGAAAATTATGTAAATAGACGTCAACTGAAGGACGATGCTATACCGACAGTATTTGGATTTCCAACTCATTTGAAAAAGGTATAGTGTTTGCAAAGCCAATTAATGCAGATGCTAAATGTAGGTGACAGCAGATTGCTCTATAGCCTAACCTGATGTCTATATTTACACCTTGTACTGTATCTAATAAACTTTCTGCTACGAAAATTGCAAGTTACATAGGGAAAAAGTTACACTCTTAGATTACAGACAAAGGTACATTGTTTCATGTCAAGTACTTATATTGTATTTGCATATAAAGTGCTAAAAATACTAACAGGGTTAATGTACTAAGTTGAACTGAATGAAGAACTAGGCACATGATAGGTATTTAGATTTCTAATCAAATATATATTAAGTATGAATCAGAGGTAGGTCGAATAACTGCGTTTAGATACTTAACATGTGTCAGGTGATGATTATATTTCGTAAATGGTCAAATATTTGATCAAATGTTGCAAACTCAACCACTTTCAGAGGTGCTATCAGTGTTAAAAACTAATGTGCGAATGAAATTCCTACGGTATTTAAAGTCATATGGGTTATTACAATTAATCGTACCAAAATTAGTGTGTAGACAGTACTGTGCTAAACAAAAGCAAACGTGCAAAATGTACACAGTAGTCGGCAAAAAGCAAATAATAATCATACTGTCTGCTACTTAAAGTTTCGTGTAATTATCTACTGCAAATAGGTCGATATAAACTCGCTCCACCTTGTCAGGAAAGAGCCTTACGGTCTTAAATTACGCGTCTCTATACGTACGTATTTCGGAAATTAGGAAATTTCATTAATTTAAGTATACTTTTAAAATAGACTCGAATACTCAGTATTTTTTTTTAAAGAAACGTGTTTAATTTGTGCTTCAATTTGCTGTTGTTACGTCTCATATACTTCAAATCACAACCCCAGTACTAGGATTCATCCCTGCAAATGGCGGCGATCAGCTGCTTCAATTGGGGGACAGTTGCCTCGCTTCTCCGCTACGGCGTGGTAGGGGCTTGGTCTGAAGCTGTCGCGCGCTGTCAGTCGCTTTTGCCACTTACGTAGGACGTGGCCTAACGCCAAAGTTCGCCGCACTGTCGTAACGGATACGTTCGTCATACGTCCCACATTGATTTCAGCAGGTATTTCACGCAGAGTTTCTTGTCCGTTAGCACGCAAATGCGGCTGCTTTCGGTCGTTAAGCGAAAGCCGTCGGCCTTTGCGCTGTCCGTGGTGACAAGCAATTTGATATTTTCATCGCATTCTTGACAGTGTGCATATCGGAATACTGGGTTCCCTGATGATTTCCGAAATGGAATGTGCCATGCATCTAGCTCCAACTACCACTCCCAGTTCAAAGACTGTTGATTCCCGTCGAGCGGCCATAGACAAGTCGGAAAACTTTTCACATGAATCACCAGGGTATGAAGGACAGCTCTGCCAATTCACTGCCCTTTTGCAACACGTGTACGCGATACCACCTCCATCTGCATGTGTGCATATCGCTGTTCCATGACTTTTGGCACCTCAGTGTACTTTGTTCTCCACAGTTACACCCAGTAAATAGGTCTGCGGGCGACAGTGCCTTGGAGTACTGGGGGGTCACAGGAAAGGCCGAGCCGCCAGACTTGGCTCGGAGACGGCCTCAGTTGACCTGGAAAGCCCTAAACAAGAAGTGCCATAAAGCTGTGCTGCTCCTGCGAGTCGCCTTTGACTGTGATTCACGAGCGCGCATCCACAAAAGAGCCACGCGCCACTAGCTGCCACGCTGCACAAAGGAGGCGAGCGGCGAGCAAGTGTTCATGGCCGGGCTTGCTCATCCCGCAAAGCCGCCTCCACTCGCAGAAACACGATACTACCGTGCTTCCGGTCATTGTGTGCCGTGCTATTTTCGCCGAGCGTGAGCGTCTGTGATTCTACTCGCTGAAAAGCGAGCTAGTTTCTCAGCTGACTCTCATGAAACGAGCTTTGCAGATCCAGAGCTCCATGTTGCTGAATTAAACAGGTTTGACGATAGCTACCTCCAGCAGCGTGACCTCATGGTAAACTTTCCGATGTTCTCGTTTCCTTGTTGCCAACAAAGTGCAAACGCGTATTAGTCGACACAATACTATTGCTCCTGGGACTGAGGTCGCTTCGGTGGGCATATCGTCACTATTATTCGGATTTTTCATGAGAACAGGTTGAATCACTTGGTACTTGTACACAACTAACCTGAAAGCGTTCAGAGTGAGGTGCCGTTTCCTCATAGACCATTGTACGTGTTTACGGTAATGTCCCCGTGTGCCTGTGGTACGACAGGTCAAGTGCAATAATATCGTGATTGAATAGTTTGCTACTTGTATCGAAACGTCAAACAATGAGAAAACTACTTTCGTTTATTCAGTTTGCTTGCCCATACAGTTTTGTTTTTATTTATTTATTTATTTATTTATTTATTTTTAAACTTACACACTCACATGCTGTCTATTTCGCTATATTTCAATGGCATCCTAGAGCACAATACTCGATCTTGCCAGGACAGTGCCTGCATGGATCGTATCACAGCGACAACATTTGTTAAGTTTCTCGGTCAATATATTTGTGTATTAAACCGGGGAGAGAGGCTTCGTCCCGCCGTAACCCTCAGTGGTCCACAACAGGCCACATCAGTCCACCCACCCCACCGCCGCCCCATACCGAACCCAGGGTTATTGTGGGTTCGGCCCCAGTGGAACCCCTTCACTGGAACGTCTCATACTAGACAGTAATTATGGTCTACGCGTACGCATTCGCCGAGGCAGATGGAAAACCGCCTGAAAAACCATCCACAGACTTGCCGGCATCCCAGACCTCTACACTAATCCGCCCGGCGGATTCGTGTCGGGGACCGACACGCCTTCCCGCTCGGCAAGCAGCGCATTAGATCGGGCGGCTAGCCGGGCGGGCAGGTCAATGTATTACTTGTACAAGTTCTGAAAATTACTCTCTCCTGAGCTATCTGTATAGAGAATAAGTCCTTTTTTGTTGATTTGTTTACTTGATATGGGACACCAAGTTCAGCTGCATAGTACACCACATAGCACACTATTTTTCTTAAGATTTCATGTACATTACATACCGGGAGTAGACGACATTCCATTGGAACTACTGACGGCCTTGGGAGAGCCAGTACTGACAAAACTCTACTATCTGGTGAGCTAGATGTATGAGACAGGCGAAATACCTTCAGACTTCAAGAAGAATATAATAATTCCAATCCCAAAGAAAGCAGGTGTTGACAGATGTGAAAATTACGTATCAGTTTATTAAGTCACAGCTGCAAAATACTAACGCGAATTCTTTACAGACGAATGGAAAAACTGGTAGAAGGCGACCTCGGCGAAGATCAGTTTGGATTCCGCAGAAATGTTGGAACACGTGAGGCAATACTGACCCTACGACTTATCTTAGATTAAGGAAAGTCAAACCTACGTTTCTAGCATTTGTAGACTTAGAGAAAGCTTTTGACAACGATGACCGGAATACTCTCTTTCAAATTCTAAAGGTGACCGGGGTAAAATACAGGGAGCGAAAGGCTATTTACAATTTGTACAGAAACCAGATGGCAGTTATAAGAGTCGAGGGACATGAAAGGGAGGCAGTGGTTGGGAAGGGAGTGAGACAGGGTTGTAGCCTCTCCCCGATGTTATACAATCTGTATATTGAGCAAGTAATAAAGGAAACAAAAGAAAAATTCGGAGTAGGTATTAAAGTCCATGGAGAAGAAACAAAAACTTTGAGGTTCGCCGATGACATTGTAATTCTGTCAGAGACAGCAAAGGACTTAGAAGAGCAGTTGAACGGAATGGATAGTGTCTTGAAAGGAGGATATAAGATGAACATCAACAAAACCAAAACGAGGACAATGGAATGTAGTCGAATTATGTCTGGTGATGCTGAGGGAATTAGATTAGGAAATGACACACTTAAAGTAGTAATGGAGTTTTGCTATTTGGGGAGCAAAATAACTGATGATGGTCGAAGTTGTTGTTGTTGTGGTCTTCAGTCCTGAGACTGGTTTGATGCAGCTCTCCATGCTACCCTATCCTGTGCAAGCTGCTTCATCTCCCAGTACCTACTGCAACCTACATCCTTCTGAATCTGCTTAGTGTATCCATCTCTTGATCTCCCTCTACGATTTTTACCCTCTACGCTGCCCTCCAATACTAAACTGGTGATCCCTTGATGCCTCAGAACATGTCCTACCAACCGATCCCTTCTTCTGGTCAAGTTGTGCCACAAACTTCTCACCTCCCCAATCCTGTTCAATACTTCCTCATTAGTTATGTGATCTACGCATCTAATCTTCAGCATTCTTCTGTAGCACCACATTTCGAAAGCTTCTATTCTCTTCTTGTCCAAACTATTTATCGTCCATGTTTCACTTCCATACATGGCTACACTCCATACAAATACTATCAGAAATGACTTCCTGACACTTAAGTCTATACTCGATGTTAACAAATTTCTCTTCTTCAGAAACGCTTTCCTTGCCATTGCCAGTCTACATTTTATATCCTCTCTACTCCGACCATCATCAGTTATTTTGCTCCCCAAATAGCAAAACTCCTTTACTCCTTTAAGTGTCTCATTTCCTAATCTAATTCCCTCAGCATCATCCAACTTAATCCGACTACATTCCATTATCTTCGTTTTGCTTTTGTTGATGTTCATCTTATATCCTCCTTTCAGGACACTGTCCATTCCGTTCAACTGCTCTTCCAAGCAGGCTGGCAATGGAAAGGAAATATAAGTTAGCACCACACGTATCACCGATAACGGAGACGATAACGCAACTGGTGCAGGCCACGTGACGTCTGTAATATAGCGCAGCTCGCTGCTTGATAAACATGTCGTTTTGCCAAGAGCAAAAACTTTTCATTGTCGAACAGTATTTTTCTACTCGTTTATATGCACATGTTTTACACGCATTTCGTAAGGAATGTACAGTGACGAACAATTTACAAAAACGAGGTTTCATCGTCCGTCTCTGGGAATACGGAGCAGTTGCACACAAGTAGAAAACGGGACCGGTCATTCTGATGGACGCTCAAAAGCGGTGCTTATGATGTTCGAAGCGTGTAGGAATTGACGGCGCCGGAGAAAGGAAAGCATCTAGAGGATAATACTAGGATTCCATCACTTGTCAACATCCACAGAACTGCAGAGTTGGACCTTGTTTTCTTGAATGATGACGCGTGGTTTAACCTTAGTGGATACGTCAATAGTGAAAACGCAAAAATCCGGTCAACCGAAAATCCACACGATTTTCATTAAAAACACCTTGCATTGTCAGAAAATTGGAGTGTGGTGTGCCGTATCGCGTCGTCGAATAGTGGGCTCTACGTTCTTTGAAACTGCGGTTAACAGTGTTTTGTACGAAGACAATATACTGTTTACTGCGCTCCTTGAGGCAGGTGAACGTCGTTGCTGGTCGCAGCCATTTGTCACGCATTTAATGGAAAAATTCATTTCTTAAGCGAACTTTTTGGTGATAGAATCATCTCCAAAGATTTATAGCCCCCAAGTTGTCCAGATTTAACGTCTCCAGACTTCTTCCTGTGGCGTACCTTAAAGGATGACTCTACAAAAATAGGCCGCACACACTGGCAGAACTAAGGCTTAACAATAAAAATGGAGTTTAATAGCATCAGAGAATAACGTGATCCGTACACTGGCTGTCATACTTGGTAAAACGAAATCGTGCATGTGTTACCGAACAGAACAAAGAAACAATGTGTGTGGGGTTATGCAACAAAATACGAGGATAATTTCAAAAACCCTGCACACTGCTTGTACGCAACCGTTACGAGTGCGTGTTCAAGTTGACATTCAAGTCAGTTGTGAGCGAGACCTTAGGCGCGACGGTCCTATATTTGTTTGCTGGTTCGCAAGACTGTGTCGTGAGTAATTCAGTTTTAAAGTGGATGCCGAAACCGAGTCATGTCGGATTACACGTGGTGACCACATTTCCTACATCAAAATATAATCCCTACGTGGAAAGAACCCAAAGGAAATTCACTAAACTTTGGGAGAAGTGTGTGGGAATAGTTCAGTGCATCATAGCACAGTATCACGGTGGTCTGCTCGTTTCCATGAAGGTCTGGTAAGCACTGATGCCAACCCAAGAAGTGGAAGACTATGAACTGAAACAGAGTATCTCATCTCAGAGACAATCGACGAAAAACATGGAAGGAAATTGCATATAGGTCCAAAATGTTTGTCATTTCAGTTTACAGTTAAAGAAGAGAAAAGCTACTGCGAGAGGGGTTCTGCACGATCTGACTGAAGAGCAGAAAGCAGGTCGCAGAAGAACTGTTTCAACGTTATCCATCAGAACGAGAACAGTTTCTGAAAGGACTGTTGCAGTTGATGGAACCTGGATACGGAATTTTGGGCCAGCACTGAAGTCTCAGTCGTCACAACGGAAAAGTTCCTACCTTCCACGTTCGACACAATTCCTTCATCATCCATCAAAGGTGATACTGATAGTGATCTTTTAATATGATACTAATTGGGTCATAGAGGATGCTTGTATCAGGCGCGTTCTACAAGCTGTTTCTGCAAAATATTTTGCGCCCGAAAATTAGTCGAAGAAGGCCTAACATGCATGCAGCTGGTGTCCTCGTTTTGCACGTTAACGCAATACCGCATATTACAATACCAGTGAGAGAAACGCTCGACAAATATGGATGAAATAATTCCCGACCCAACACACAGTCCTGATATGAGCCAACCAGAGTTGCATTTGTTTCCCAAATTGAAGGAACAGCTACGTGGAAAACGTTTTGATACAATTAGTGAACCTTCCACTGGAATGACCCGAGTAATCTGACAGCTCGACTGTGAAGGTGCACTATCCGGAATACAGACGTTGCCAGAGATTCTCCTCTAAACGTATTTTGTGAAATAAATTATTTTCTCCACTTCTGTCTTACAACGTGCTGAACTTTTGAAATGACCGTCGTACATCCTGGATCACTTTGTAATCCGCGCGACTTTTCGATCAGAAATACCCGCGTTATAACGATCACCATGGGCTAGACAGGGTGGAGAAGGAAAAATAAAACAAGTTGACGCCCTGAAACACGTATCAAGACAGAAGCTGTGTGATACTGTAAAATCAACTTCAAGCTGGTCGCAAAACACATGGCACCCATAAAATTCCACTGTCATTTCAAAAAATTGATATGTGGAAACTAATGAGCGCCATAGCTTATCGTAAAGCGTTTAGCAGCTCTTAAAGTTGTTTTTTTGTTTTTTTTTTTCCAATGCCTGAATCCCAGTTCGTGGCCCACTTCTCACTCGTAGAACACCAATGCAATATTCGAATTCTGAACACGTGCGGGTCAGCATAGCAGCATCAACTGTTCTCACAGCTTCACTGATACTTGCACGAAGGAGAGCAATGACACTAACCGGTGTTGTGTACACGCGACCAGGAAATTTGTCGTTCAGCACCCCCCCCCCCCCGCCCCCCTTATCGTTCAGACTTCTTGGGGCTCCGTTGAAATGATGCGCCTTGGACTCTGTCAATACGTGCTTGAGATACAGGAGACAGGAGGATGGCCACTTTGAGGGAGATCTTTGAACGACATCATCATTCTCGTTTTTGCCTGTGGTGTCCTCCCACACTGGCGTCGATTATTCCGCAGTGCCGGCCGGTGTGGCCGTGCGGTTCTAGGCGCTTCAGTCTGGAACCGCGTGACCACTAAGGTCGCAGGTTCGAATCCTGCCTCGGGCATGGATGTGTGTGAGGTGCTTAGATTAGTTAGGTTTAAGTAGGTCTAAGTCTAGGGGACTGATGACCTCAGATGTTAAGTCCCATAATGCTCAGAGCCATTTGAACCATTTATTCCGCAGTACCGTTGTCACAGATTTGAATTTTGCACATCACATGCCACACTGCGCCTTCTCCTAGTCTGTCGCCATTCTGATGCACTGCAAGTCAAATCTGCAACAAATGACATAAGAACAAGGAAGAAAAAACTTTAAGAGCTGCTAAACGTTTCGCAACAAACGACCATTCTTCCCGAGTTAGAATTATTTGAAATGATAGTGGGACATTATGGACAACCTGTACAAGAGACAGGTTTTGACTACAGGTTCAACATGTACATGTAGGGACGAAAAGTGTCCCACTAAATAAGAAATAATGCAGTGCCTGTCAGGTTTGTGTCAAATAAGGACACGGAGTAACAAGTCGCAGGCCCCGGTCGGAGGTGCAGTGCGATGGAGATGGATCGGAAGATTCCATGCCGTGACAGTGTGTTTATCTGCGGAGCCCTGCAGAGAGCTGCCGAGGTCGGTATCTGCAGACGGCCGGCGGGACAAACCCCATCGCAGCCGCTGCCGCCACGCGATCCCCTCATTATGTCTCCCAGACCCAACTGAGCTCTCCTCTACTGTAATTTCCGTCCTGTTTGTCGACGCATTCCATTTTTTAGCATTCGCACAATAGGAATGTGCATAATTTGCCATCGCTGTATAGGCCAAGACGGGGGACGAAACAAGGAAATGTTATATCAGAAAGGTCAGATGTTATCCTCGAGCTGTTAATAATGACGATCCACCACGTGACATTTGTAATTACCAGGCCCTCTTACAGACGAGTTGACGCAGGGTAAAGTATCTCCTCGTCTCTGATACTAGTACTGAGTATCTAATGTCAGCAGCCTACCAAAGCTACACCTAACTTAGATTCATCTAGTTGCTAGAGTGTCCACACAGCTGCTACTTTTATTGGAAGAAAGAATCAAATATAGACCCAAAGAGTGTGAAGAGAGAATGAATTGTTGATGAAGATACTACTTCACAGTTACAGTGTATGCTAACAGTTACTCTGTTTTAACAATACTGATCATACGCTTACTTCTTCCTGAAACTGTAGCAAAATGGTTCAAATGGCTCTAAGCACTATGGACTTAACATCTGAGGTCATCAGTCCCCTAGACTTAGAAACTACTTAAACCTAACTAACCTAAAGACATGACACACATCCATGCCCGAGGGAGTATTCGAACCTGCGACCGTAGCAACAAAGCGGTTCCGGACTGAAGTGCCTAGAACCGCTCGGCCACAGTGGCCGGCTACAGCAGAAGTAGATGAATTTCACAGTAACTGAAACATAGCACTTTCCTGCCTCAAATTTGTGTTGTTGCATAGGGATCAGTGCTGATATTAAATATATCTATCCGCTGCTCGACTCTGAATAGGTGTTGCTGTGGCTCTTATCTTTAAAAAATCTGAATTTTGTAGCATTGTTTCTAACTGTTGTTATTCACACACACACACACACACACACACACACACACACACACACACACACACACACACACACACCAGATGTTCAGACGTGTGTGAATTCCTAAGAGACCAAACTGCTTAGGTCATCGGTCCCTAAACTTACACACTACTGAAACTAACTTGTGCTAAGAACAACACACACACACACACACACACACACACACACACACACACACACTTCACCAGCGCAATGAAACTTGTTGAGACAGGTCGATTTGTGTGTATTCCACCTTCGTTTCCTCCGTTTAACTATGTGAAAACTTTCTCTCTGCCTGACTACTAGTCTAGGCACTACTATTCATCAGGAGTAACACTCCTATACACAACCAAGTAGCAGTGAGGGGCTGAGTTTCCATCGGGATGTACGACGCTCGCCATTAAAACTAAAACTGCAACACCATGAAGACGACATGCAATAAGTGTCAGATTAGCATGAAAGTGAAGCACATGCTTCGTTAGGAAAATGATCAACATTTCAGCGCAGCCGCACTGGCAATAGGGAGTAATGCCCTCTATATGATGTGTACAATAGAAGGTCGCGCATTGGGTTTTTCACGCATAAATCACATTTAAATATTGTTTAGCCTCGTCTAAGAACCAGAAACGGCTACCAGTACATCCACATCTATACTCTCCATGCCACTTTCCGGTGTGTGGCGGAGGGTACTTTGCGTACCACTGACATTTCCCCCTTTCCTGCTCCAGTTGCGAATAGTTAGCGGGAAGAACAGTTGCCGGTAAGCCTCCGTGTGGTCTTATCCTCTTGGTCTTTTTCAAGTAGGTACATGAGAGGAAGCAATCAATTTGAACACTCATCTAGCTACGTACTCTCTCCGAACTTTAACGATTATCCACATAGTGATATAGAACGCCTCTGTCTGCGTTTGCCATTACCGCTGGTTAATCATCTCTGTTATATTTTTGTGCTTACTAAATGAACTTGCAACGAAACGCGCCGCTCTTCTTTCGATTTTCTCTATTTCCTCTATCGGTCCAGTCTGGTATGGACCCCAGAGTAACCAGTAGTATTCGAGTATTGGTCGAAAAAGTGTTTTGTAATTCTTTGCTGATGGACAACTTTTCCTGAGGAGCCTCTCAACGAATCTCAGTCTGGCATCTGCATTATTCGGATTAATTTCATGTGATCTTTTCGTTTTAAAGTGCTCTGTACGTATGCTCCTACATCTTTAATGGATGTGACTGATTCCACTGATCGTTCTGCAACCGTGTACTCGTACTCGTACAATAATGGGCGTTTCTGTCTATTTATGCGCAGTACGACATTTGTTTATGCTGAGGGTCGATTGTCAATCCCTGCGCCAAGTGTCGATCCCCTGCAGCTCTTCCTAGATTTGGCTACAATTTTATAGTGTTGCGAATCCTCTTTATACAGCACCATCATCCGCGAAAAGCCTCGAAGAACTTCCGACGATATGTACTAGGTTGTTTACAACATATTGGGAAAAGCAACTGTCCTGTAACACTGTCTTGGGTTACGCCCTAAGTTACTTTTACGTCTGAACAGTTCTCTCGGTTTCCTATGACACGGTGTGTTCTGTTTGCTATAAACTCATCAATCCATTTGGTCTGATATTATGCACGCTCTTATTTTGTTCATTAGGCGGCAGTACGGAACTGTACCTAACGCCTTTCGTTAGTCAAGGAACACGACATCTATCAGGGCGCTTGTATCTACCGCTTTCTGGGTTTCGTCGACAAAAAAAGCAAGCTGAGCATCAAACGTGCGTTGTTTTAGGAACCCACATTTATTTCCAAAAAATGAGTTTTTCGGTTTCCAGAAACATCATAATACGCGAGCGTAAAACATGTTCCAAAATTGTACAACAGATCGACGTCAGAGATATAGGCCCATAATTTTGTGTGTCTGTTCGACGACCCTTCTTCAAAACGGGAATGACCTGGGCTTTTCTCCAGTCATTAGGAAAACTTCGCTCCTCTGGAGACCGACGGTACACTGCTGCTAGGAGACGGGCAAGTTCTTTCGCATTCTCTGCGTAGAACTGACCCGGTATCCCGTCAGGTCCAGTGGCCTTTCCTCTGTTGAGCGATTTCACTTGCCTTTCTATCCCTGGGTCACTTATTTCCATCTATGTCATTTTGTCGTTCGTGCGACGTTTTAAAGGAGGACCTGCACTGCGATCTTCCTCTGCGAAACGGTTTCGGAAAAAGGTGTTTGGTACTTCGACTTCTTATGTGTCATCCTCCGTTTCACTGTCATTAAGGTCACAGCGTGTTTAGACAGATGGATTCCATCTGTATACTGATTTAATACACGACCAAAACTTCTTAGGATTTTTTGTCAACACCGGACACAGGTGTCGCTCCACATCATCTTTTCAGACGAGTTGCGGTTCTGCGTGGAGCATCACGAGTGACACATCCGTACATGTAGGCTTAGAGGAAGCTGGATCCATCGGACTTAATTCACGTGAGATCGTGATATGCGACATGTTTAGAGCTTTTGATCTCCTACGTTCCTTGTCTATCTGTGAGGCTCTTCTAGCTTCGGATGCGGAAGCCATGCGCTATGTGTAGTCTCCCAAGTTCTCCTGTAACATCACCAACTCCATCTCTAATATAAGGAGATAAAAAAGCTTACTTGCAAGACGTCAGCCCCAGCAATCGAGCGTGTGTGTGTGTAGTGTTGCCGTAAACACACACAGGTTGAACACAAAACGTAACGTGCAAGTGATTTAAGCGACGTTCTAAAATAAATGTGGGTGAAAGAACGCCGGAAATCGGTCAATTAGAGCATTGAGACTAATGAACACATCTCCAGGAGCACACACGTTAGCTAACAGCGCTGGAAATCATATAAGTAACAACGGACGAGAATATCTCATCACGAAATTTGTGCTACGAAAGTTTGTTCTAACCTAAAAAACAAGAGAAAAACGTCACAAAATGTAACATAGTAAAATATTGTAACTACCACATAATACATTTATTATATTTATAAAAAGAAACACGCATTACAGGCCACTGAAGACGCTTCACAAAAAAAGAAGCGAAACGCATACGGCAATAAACAAACTGCCTTCAACTAGTTGCATAGACGGAACATACCTCCATGAGTTTTGAAGCAACTAAGGAATGACGGAAAAGGAAAACTAAAAAATGACGAAAGCACCTTCCTATTCGCGGCATGCCGAAGGCAATTAGAGAAGAGGGGGAGGAGATCACGTTTTTTTGAAACCTCGTACAAGATCACATTGTTTCGTTGTCTTACGCGAAGATAGTAAGTAATGTGTCAAACACACGCATGTACAAGGTGAGTGAGGAGAAAAGGTACGTGCTCTCAGGGATGACGGCATTACTCATTCCGAACAAAAAACTTCATATGGACATACGCTCTATTCAGAATGGTTTCCGAGACACAACACATTTAATGTCCATTGTTATCTGTTTTCTGTATTATTAAAACACTGTCATCATTTACAAAGTGCCACAGTAATGTAGAGGAAGCTGAGACAAATAGTTTGATACTCTTGTGGCCTATCAACTTGCGAAACTACCTCAAGTTAGCCAACAAAAGCTATCTCAGCTACAGCGCTTGTGCATCGCGCGAGGCTTCCAATATCCTTGCGCTCTATTCGCGCAAACTAGTGCGAGAGAAAAAAATGAATAGGAGCTTCTGTTTTGCAGGAAATTTAATGTGATGCGACACGCTTTCACTCGAGGGAGCGGTTCTCGAGTTATTCAAGAAAACCGCAGGAAAGTGATATTAAATGTGTTCTGTCTCGAAAACCATTCTGAATAGGACGTACATCCATATGCAGTTTTTTGTTCAGAATCACCAATACTGTCACCCCTCAAAGCATGTGCCTTCCGTCCTAAGTCATCCTGTATACGTTAAAAATTATGCCTCGAACTCAAAATGAATAACTCCAAGCAACTGGAGAATTATTTTGAAATCAAGCTAATGATTTTCTGTTAACAATTTAATCATGGCAGTCAGAAGAACGCAACGCCTTCACTTTAAGTGTGGCAGCTTTGTAACCCAAGGAAAATAATCCACAACAGCGATGTTAATAATCAAATAGCACTGCGGCACCTTTTTAATGACACACTCTCTCGTTATAATAATTTATACTGCATTTGCGA
The DNA here is from genome assembly GCF_023864275.1 of Schistocerca cancellata. Taxonomy (NCBI): domain Eukaryota; kingdom Metazoa; phylum Arthropoda; class Insecta; order Orthoptera; family Acrididae; genus Schistocerca; species Schistocerca cancellata. The sequence goes on along the minus strand of NC_064626.1, from coordinate 466,779,985 downwards.
ATCGCAACATAAAATTGTTCAAAGCAGAGATATCTCGTGCACCAGCTATAGGTTGCAACCGCGCACTTTGACACAGTGAACAAAGCACTATCGTGTGTTGGTTCACTTGCACTATGAACGCGATCCTCTTCCTCAGTCGGCTGTACAGTGCTTTCCATTCGGCTGCAGTAGGACTGGAGCGAGTGACAAACATAAGGCGCGTGCGAAATTTAAAAACTGAAAATTCGGACGGTCATGAGCGCGTACTATGACAATTACGGGCCAGATTTTCGCGCGGGATCGACTGCTAGGGCAGTTATCTTGCTAGTGTCCTGTTTTTGTCTTTAAAATACGAGGTCAGGTTGATTTTGTATTCTCATTGCTTCCACTACTGACCGATGGCTTTGCCAGTTCTGCCTTCTATGACTAACTATACTACTAGATACCCAAATATTTAGTGATTTTAGGAGTGTATACAACGAGATCAGAGAATTCTCTGAACCGCAAAGCGAGCCAGTCGGAGCACGTAGAACGCCCGCCGTTACACGGGCCTAGACTAGGGATGGGAAAAGCCGACTGGAACCAAAGATTCAGTTAGCTATAGCAGCAGTGCTAAAATTTGGTTTTTAAATAAACATCTTTTAAAGAAAAAGAGTAATTTTTTCGTAAAATTTCCACTGCTTTGGAATATTGCGCTGTAACAGAAAATGGGAAAAGCAATTTTCATAACAATACCGACAGAAACGAGCAACAAGCACATGGCATAAAAATTGGAACAGTGTTACTGAGACAATGTTCCTGTTACCATGTTGCGTGCACTATTAGGTGGTATGTCTGCAAGACTTGCCCCATGTGTTCTAGATGGTAGTTTCTCGTTGTCGTAGTTGGACATCAACTGTATTACAGACTGGCACTACCCCTAGTCTGGAAGTACTTTACGAAGTGCGTTACCAGTGAAGTACAATGCCTCATTTGTTTTACAAGATTACAAACGGGAAGAACCATAACAAACTTGTGACATCAAATGAGGAGAAAACTTTAAACTTAACATTTCGTTCATAGTTTGCCACAAAAATGGAAAGTAGCTGATCTGCTACCTGCCTGTAGCCCTTCAAAACGGACAAATTAACACGAAAACTCTCCGGATTACAACATCGCTTTTGAACAGTGTTTCAAAAAATTAGAATCAATGGAAAATACTGGTGAATTTTTGTAGCATTCGACCACTTATCACTTTTCGAGAAAAGTAGTGAACGGTGGTAGGTGTCAGTTTTCTTTTACTTGACTATTTAATTTAATTTTTTCATTCTATGTGCAGTGAGTCCAAAAAGTATTCGTCTAGCTGCATATCTTGTAGAAAACAAAGTCTGTGTAACATCAAAAGAAATGTATACAAAATCTAAAGAGCCAGTCATGTAAAAAGTACCTCGTGAAGTCATTTTTGTTGAAAAGCAAGGAAAGAAATACATCCAAATCAACAACAAGGTTAACAAAATAGAAAATGTAATACAAGAGCTAGTTCATAAAGTATTCGTCCACCATCTGAACATGCCGAAATTCTGCGCGCAGTGATTAAACTATAACACTAACCCACGGCAAACACCAGAGTCAACCTTCCGCGGCCCCACTCTATCGCCTGTTGTGGTTCTGAACGGCGCCGATACAGTGCAATTAGCGCCTTGGGCCGTAAGGGTAGTGAGACGACGCTGATCGAAAAGAAACTTATTCTGCGCTTACATAATGAGTGCAAATCTTCTTACGAGACTGCTTAAGTAGTCGGTAGACCTAGATCGACGGTTCAGTCGATAATAGATCGATTTTGCGCAACAAAATCATTAAGAAACCAACCACGTACGGGACGCCCTCACACTTTGACTGATGCAGACATGAGATTTATGATGAGGGAAATGAAGAAGACACCTAAGATCAGCGGTCCTAAGTTGGCTGGGGAGTTAGAGTCCAGGGGAAAGACGGTATGTGCCAACACAATCAGAAATACGTTCAAAACGTATGGGTATCACGACCGCGTAGCGCCCAAGAAATTTTGGGTCAATGAACAGAATCGAAAGAAACGTCTTCATTTTGCTATGGAATACAGATTGAAAAAGGAAGACTTCTGGAATAGAGTAATATTTTCGGATGAAAGTAAATATAGCGTATTCGGGTCGGATGGCGGGCGAATGGTGTGGCGTAATAAGAATGTGGAGATGTTCGCACGCAATCTTGTGCCAACGGTTAAACGCAATGGTGACTCCCTGATGGTGTGGGGCTGTATGAGTGCTGCAGGTGTTGGAACATTACATTTCATAGAAGGTACAATGGATCACCATATGTATATCAACATTTTAAAGGACAATCTGAATCCTAGCGCCGAAAAATTAGGTCTGCAAGGAAATCACATTTTTCAACAAGATAACAACCTAAAACATACGGCTCTAAATACAATGCTGTGGCTCCTGTATAATATCCCAAAACAACTTAACACCCCTCCTCAGAGCCCAGACATTAATCCTACTGAGCACCTTTGGAAATTACTGGAAGATAGCATCAGAAGAAGACGCATTTCTAACAAGAGAGACCTAAAAGAAGCACTTCAAGACGAATGGGACAAAATTCCAGCCTCTCTGACGGCAAACTTGGTCAAGTCGAAGCCCAGACGAGTACAAGCAGTAATAACTGCAACGGGAAACCCCACTAAATATTAATTTTTGTAACTGAAATCGTATTTTCAGAGTGCAAATTTAAAACAAAAAAAAAATGAATGGACGAATACTTTCTGAAGTAGCCCTTGACTAAATTCTCCATTTTATCAAATTTGTTATCGCTATGGATGTATTTATTTTCTTGTCCATCAATAAAAATGACTTACCAAGGGCCACGCGGGATTAGCCGAGCGGTTTAAGGCGCTGCAGTCATGGACTGTGCGGCTGGTTCCGGCGGAGGTTCGAGTCCTCCCTCGGGCATGGGTGAGTGCGTTTGTCCTTAGGATAATTTAGGTTAAGTAGTGTGTAAGCTTGGGGACTGATGACCTCAGCAGTTAAGTCCCATAAGATTTCACACACATTTGAACATTTGAACTTACCAAGATTCATTGCACATGACTGGATTTTCATATTTTATGTTCCCTTCCTTTCACGTGACACATACTCAGTTTTTTTTAAATTACAGCTAAACGAATACCTTTCCGGCTCACTGTATCTCGAAACTGAGGGAGTCAAATTTTTTCAAAATTTTTTCGGTTTCTACGGTTAGTAGATGAAGTAATAGGAACAAAAAATCGAAAATCGGTTATTTCGGAAATCGGTTATTTTGAGCGCTTTTAATGTGAGGTTCAACTGGTGTCGCAAAGGAACCGAAAAACGGTTGCTTCAGCGATAACCGCCATCCCTAGGCCAGAAGGCACACGTGTCACTGTGCTGGAGGTGCGCGGTGAGCAAGCGTCGCCCTCCCTCGCCACCTTAGCGCCAGCCGCAGAGCTTTCTAATTTATTGGTGTTTACGGCGAGGGGAACTGGTCACATAAATAACGGCATCGTTACATCGGGTTACACAACGCGGCGTTGCCGGCTCACACGGAAGAAGAGGATCCCGCCGTACGGAATCAATCTCGCGGGCGCATCGGTGACCGGTAGCTGCCGCTCACTAGCCCGGTCCGGTTACTTGCCTCACGAGGATCAGGGGGCACTACTGGCTCTTGAGCTCAGACTCCCTAAAATACACCAGTTGATCGGGTGAATACTGTGTGTTTCTCTAGACGTTACAAAAACAAATATTTCGGAGCACTGCGACCGTAAAATGTTTAGAAAAACTGTAGACAGCCAAAACAATGTGCCACTATGGCTGGTGCTTTTACTGTGCTGAGCGTAATAGCAAACTACAGCTGTTAGTCGCTCAAATTCGTATCATTTGACGTAAAACCATTTTGAGAGTTTCAGAATCCCGTGGCATTGACGCAACAACGCAATACTGGGTATTTCAAAAAGTATAGGCCTATAGTGATTTAAAATGCTGTTAAATTTCTGAACTTTGAGATACACTGATAAACGCTGCGTATAATGAAGGAAAATAATTAGTTTCTTGATGTGCGTTTCCGAACCTCCGACATAATTTCTGATTGCTATTTTAAATGTCCACCGTAGCTTGTCAAACTCTTTATACAGATGGTATTTGTTGCATAATGTATTACAGTACATTGTTGGCCAGTTTCACATACCGGCATTAACAATACCGACAACATAAAAATATAGGTCAGTTTTTAATATCTTTACACTTTCTGTATTACATCTGTTGTCGTACTACTTGGAGCTGTGTCGGTGAAATGTGTGTCATCTTTAAAAACAATTTGTTGCTATGTGGGAACAGAGCACACACATGTAGAAAACCTGCACATACCAGGTCTCGCTTGTAAGAATCATCAGGTGCATTTTCTGTGTTGTTTCGACAGATATTTTCAATTTCATTTTTGCAATATGTACCTGGACTCGGCCCAAACATATACTGTTCATACAGCCTATTCGTGCAATACCCAGTGTCGATGGAAAGCGTCGGTTGGTTTTCCACTACAAACAAAATCACTTTTAAAGTGGAATTTTATGTGCCCACTCCATAGAGCGGTACCATATTAATTTATTGCGATATTCGTCTTAACTACACATATTAGGAGGACAATCAAACAGGAAGAATACCCAGTACTCCAGTAGCGACTGAGCAGCGCTGCCGCATGGCGGGCGGCAGTCAGTGCAGGGGGCGGTGCTCTCCCTACTGGAGTACTGCTTATTCTTCGTGTTTCACTGTCCCTCTTAACGCAAACCAATAAAACGAATACCGCAATAAACTAATTTATGACCGCTCTATCGTAGTATTTCACTTTAAAAATCATTTTGTTTGCAACAGGAAATAAATCGGCGCTTTTCATCGACATCGAGCGTCGAATTAAAGAAGTGATGAGCAGTATTTGCTTGCGTCGGCTCCAGGTACATACTGCAAAAAGCAGAATTGCGAATATCCCGCGAAACACGAGAGAAAATACGTCTGACGACTCTTAGATTGGTTCAAATGGCTCTGAGCACTATGGGACTTAACATCGGAGGTCATCAGTCCCCTAGAACTTAGAACTACTTAAACCTAACTAACCTAAGGACATCAGAAAGATCCGTGCCCGAGGCAGGATTCGAACCTGCGACCGTAGCGGAAGCGCGGTTCCAGACTGAAGCGCCTAGAACCGCTCGGCCACTCCGGCCGGCCGACTCTTAGAGACACACCCTATACACTCTTGTTCATAACACATTGCATTATAGGATCGCATTTTGTAACACGTCAAATAACTGTTGTCGAAAATCGGCTTCTAACTTCTTGTGTACTGTATTTAAGAACACATATTGTGTAAAGAACCTGACAGCCTACGGTGGTAATTAAAAATGCTTTTAATAGAAGTCTGGAACCGCGCGACCACTACAGTCGTAGGTTCGAATCCTGCCTCGGACATGGATGTGTGTGATGTCCTTAGGTTAGGTAGGTTTAAGTAGTTCTAAGGACTAGGGGGCTGATGACCTCAGCAGTTAAGTCCCATAGTGCTCAGAACCATCTGAACCATTTTTTTAATAGAAGGAAAACAAGTGAAATATTAACACACAAGTCTTAACTATGGTCACCCGTTTGTTTTCATACCACCAGACGATATTTATCTTCTTCCCATACTTTAATCAGTGTGTGCGAAGTAATCGATACTTCCATACTGTTCTTGTGGTAGGATAGGCAAGCTGGTGGCAGAGGCATATAAAAACGTTCTCTTACAATCCACAGAAAGGGGATAAACGTACAGATACACCACCACACTAAATTACGTTAAGTCGGCTGTTGTGAAACGTTAGTGGTGCACTCATGACGTCCTCGTTCAGCAGGATATCTTCACTTATCACCAGCCATTCGACATCCATTGTTAGATAAAGCCCTACTCTAAACCTTCCATACAGACAATATTCAGCTACACATACTGAAATTCCTCTTCGATGTTTTCTTTCGTCACTACACAGTTTCCATTAGATTCTCGTCTTCGTCTTGTCTTACGTTTTGGACCCTATCAAAGTACTTCGCTGGACCATGTATCATTCATTCGCGACATGCATGAATATCCCTTAAGACATTAAACAGTATAAAAAATACCTCTGCTGTGTAAATAACGAGGTAACAACTAAACTGAAAAATCGTTTGAAACGAAGCAGCACACGTTTCACATAATGCGGCAGTTATCACTCCGTTGACATCACAATAAGAGTCTCTCAATAGTCAGTTAAAGGCTTACTAGTGACGTCGTGCTTCAAAATGTAATTTAAAACACGCTCCTGAAACAACTGACTGAATTTAACGTTTAACTTCATATCCGTCTCCCTATCTTGGAGACGTCTCTCAAAAAATAATCCTACTCTGTGAGAACAGGTTCATTTTCGTCTCTACTACCAACGTGAAACTAACTATCAGAAAGGGAAAACTAAAGGTTTAAGTGCAGCATTGTAAGAGCGACCTTACCGTCTTCATTCACCGGCTGTTTTAGAAGACAAACGTCTCAGTACGTTGGACCCGGTCAGCGTTGAATGTACACAGTCTGCGCCGGCGGCGGCCGAAAACCGCTTCCGGAGAAACTCGTGTTGACCCACAACGTACTCCCAGCAGTTGAGGGACCGGCGGAAGCTACAAGCTGCGAAAGCGGCGGCGGCTGTGGTCGCAGTTCAACGGCCTCCGGCAGATGTTACAGGCGTTACGTCCCGCAAGCAAACACGCGCCAGCGCCGGCGACGGCTAACACGTGTATAACACTCTCTCTCTCTCTCTCTCTCTCTCTCTCTCTCTCTCTCCCTCCCTCCTCCCACTCTCCTCTCTCTCTATCTGGCCATCAGCAAATTTCGCGGAAGTCAAACAGAGCTGCTCGGCCGAAATTTCAACCGTCCGCCACTGCCCACGTTTTAACACTTCAGAAGAACGAGGAAGCGAATAGCCCAAGTAAATAACGAGTACCATGCGTTTAGCGCGAACAGCGCTATATGAACAAGCATTCAGTGAAGGTGAAAACTGCTCACCACCTATCCGAAAACCGACAAAACAAGAAACGCAAAATATTTCAATCACCGACATACTCAGCATTACGGTTCTGTAGTGAAGCCAGAAAATTCGCGCACTATCGGAAATGTCTCACACAAAAATCGTCCAACAGGGATTTTTATCTAGAGAAACGTTATGAAATAGAGACAAGATCAACTACGAACAACCGAAGTGTGTAAAAAAAAACCTACGAAGTCACACCATCCATACCGTCTCCGAATGATAGGCAATGACAGTCGTATAGTGAGCCCCATGTAAACATCCCTGCACGAAGTAAACATCAACGATTCGCTCTGCTGCCACCAGGATGGATCCTCTCGTATGGTTTTCTACGCTTCGTGCAAGAGTTTGTGGTAAGAATACTGTGAAAAGTTGTTAAGTCAACATCTTGCAAAAACTCTTCTCACGTCTGGTAATTCTTACACTTTCATGCTAAAACATACAGAGTGAACATAAACTCAAGTGACAATACATCGGAGCCTGTTCAGGGATATATTCCGAGTATCTTAGCATAAGGGACACATCACCTCTGGTGCCTCGTTACTGAGGAATAAGGTAGTGACGATTTATAGGGTCTGTTACTAAAAATATCTACGGTTAAGTGACGATAGCTTCACAAAAGGTGAAATGACGTGAATATGCAACCATCAGAATGTACAAAACAAAAAAATAAAAAAATACAGTAATGCAACGACCGTCAGACAAATTCAAAAGCTCTGTCCTGTGGTGGGTGTCGCTGCGGAAGCTGTCATCACTGGGTCGTTGTGCCGCTCTTCCAGTGCATTCGATGAACCCACACACGATGTACATATCGGCCGTCTCTTCGCCAGTAAACTTACTCGCACCGCTGGGGAAACAAATATGAGACAGAACCGAAAAATACTGAACACGAGTTTGAGGGCGAAGAGCAAGGCAGGCGTTACTGCTATCAACAGACGATACCATCAGTGACTGACACAAGTATGTCTCCAAACTGAACACTATGTACATGCCGTCATCATTTCCACTAAATTACACTGCCGCCGGACACCAGGGGCCCCTTATACCGAAATACTTTGAAAATGTCACGGAACATCCTGGGAAATTTTGTCGTTCGAGTTCGGGACGCCTTGTGTAGAATAATGCGAAAGTAATTTCTACAGTTGTCAGTCGTAATTTGATGTTAGTGTACTTTACAGACGTAGTCGGCAGAAGCTGTTTCTGACAGTTAATGTATAATTTCATTCGTTTCACATAGGTAGAGGATCTTAGTCATGAAACGACGTACGGGACAAGACGTTCATGAGTGAATACGCTCTCGTGGCACGCCATCAGTGTCATTAAAAAAAAAAAAAGTCAAATGGCTCTGAGCACTATGGGACTTAACACTTAACACATGAGGTCATCAGTCCCCAAGGCTTGGAACTACTTAAACCTAACTAACCTAAGGACATCACGCACACCATGCCCAAGACAGGATTCGAACCTACGACCGTAATGGACGCGCGGTTCCAGACTGAAGCGCCTAGAACCGCTCGGCCACAACGGCAGGCTAGTTCCTGATCGATTTTGGATGTGAAGTGTGCGATGATTCGAGCTCCGCGGACATGCTATGTCGAGGAGGCAACGGAGAAAACAACACTGCCGCCAAGCGTGAAGATATACTCTCTGGTCGCGCAACTGTTTTATTATCACAAACTGCGTAGGTTAGTTGCGTAAGCTTCAGGTACAAATTTCACATATACATGTTGTGTACAAGCCATATACTTAGATACAATACCCCATGGTGAACATATGAAGATGAATAGCGTATCTATTAATCGAAGCCATTAGTGACAGAAAATCACACGTGTATACGAAGCTGATTTTTCACTCATAGAATTCTAAAGCAGAACGCTCTATCACCACAAAGAAATAACACATAAATTTTTTTATTAGGTTTCTGTTATTTAATTCATGTAAACTGCTAATGAGCTGTTCGCCTAGGCCCTGAAGGTCTAAGGGATGTCGACCGGCGAGTGTGTAACCATCTGCCATTCGGCGTCATGCGAATGTGGTATGGACAGGCGTCGGCAGCACACCGTTCTCAAGGGTGTTTTGCCTGCTTCCCAGACCTTTAAGCCGCTACTTCGCAATGAAGTGGCTCCTCAATTGGCATCACTAAGCTGAATACATCCCGTACCAGCCTCCCACCACGGAAAAATCCCTGCAGGACTGGTAATCGAACCCAGCGGCTTCCGGATGGGGGTTCCTGACCACTTAACCACGGTGACGGACGAAAAGTGGCAGTGCGAGTATGAAATAACATTCACAGTTGCAACAGAATTAAAGTATACAGTGAGTATACCAATTAACAGCGAAAATTAAAACAGGTGAAAACAAATGATCGTGGAAGCACAAATATGCTAGTCAAAATGGGTCCAAAGGAGCTGTTTATGAGAACAGCGAATGTGTGGTTAGAGTCGCTGCTGACTTCACTATAAAATATTCTTCTAGGTAGTACATATATGTATGTGAAAAGTGTTTGCTTCCTCTGTAGTATACTTTCACCCGTGCCAGTTATCACTCTTAATTACGATACATCCCGTATATCCCATGTGAAGGAAGTGTTTCTTCCTGTGGCAGGTGATGTAAGTCGGTACTCTACGCGGGTCGGAAAAATTGGAAATTTGTGGTAAGTTCCTATGGGACCAAACTGCTGACGTCATTGGTCTCTAGGCTTACACACTGCTTAATCGAACTTAAACTAACTTACCGCTAAGGTAAAACAAACACACACACACACACACACACACACACACATATATATATGTTAGAGTCCTCCCTCGGGTGTGTGAGATATATATATATATATATATATCTCACACACCCGAGGGAGGACTCTAACATCCGACGACGGGGCGAGCCGCGCGGCCCTACGCGGGTTCTCGTATAGTATTTGTCATATATAACGTGCTGCAATTTGTTGGACTCTAATAAATAGGTGAACATCGTTGCCCTGGATATGCTTAAGTTAACCATCTCAGATGAGACATAAAAGAAACTTATCAGAGCCTTTTATCTTGACCTTTCACATCTTACTTCACACACAGACTTCACAGAACAGTACGTACGAATAATGAACACCATGACTCACTTGCTGCTCATCATGATACTATTTCGATGTTCTGACGAGACATTCGTGGCCTATGCACCATTACAGACCAAGTTGCGGCCACTTCTCGGCAACAGCAAAGAAATGATGTTTTAAGTAAATCGCTTTGATTAAGTTAACGATAGGCTGCGTCTAATTATCTGAACATTCTCCAGAGAGCCTCCATTTGCAGAGATCATTAGGGCGACGTGAGGAAATGCAGTTACAAATTCTTCTGCCGGGCACTGCTCCCTGGGCACAGTCGGAATAAGCAAGTAAGTTCTCTCTTTTAGCCAAAAGGGATGAAAACACAAGTAGTACGTTAAATGCCTTTATTTTAGATATGCAGCTATGATTGTAAACCGGAAATTCTAATAAATTCTTTTATATATATATATATATATATATATATATAATATAAGATTACGGATTATTTCTACTAAAATCAAGGGGTAAACTTTAAGCAATTTTCAACAGAATTTTGTCCAAACTCGCTACCTTACAGCTGATACACTCATAACATCATTCGCCAGGTTACAAGTAGGGCAACAACGCCAGGTTACAAGTAGAGCAACAACGCTTCACTGTGCGATATATTTATGGAATTTCATTAAACGTCCACATTTTGTTTAGCAAGCCCCATAAATGGGAATCGCATGCACTTATCACTAAAGAATCTTACTTGACTACGTTTTCTATGTCTATGATGGTAATGTTAAATGTGTGAATAGTCACTATGGCATAAATCTTACCGTTGGCCAGAAATGTGTTTATTATTCCACGGTTTCAGCGAAACTGACTCACCTGCAAGAGAAAACAGACGTTAGTACCACATTATTTGGAGCTAAACTTTCTGGGCTACAAATACCAATTACAAATAACAATGAGTAACAGTGGTACCACCCCCCCCCCAAAAAAAAAATCAAATACATCAAACAGAAATGTCTGCGATAAATAACAGGAGTGAGAGATTGGCTGTGGGCGCGTCCATTCGAATCTTCCGCTCTTGTCCTGGGAAATTGGGTGCGTCAAACTTTTCTTATAGACCTCAGCACACGCTGAAGATGATTTGGCTGTATACATTCCGATCACAGTTCAGTCTCCAGCACTTTGGTTATAATAGATTATATGCATAGAAGACTGACTATTTATGTCCCCCTCGATTACCTAGATGGCACCTTTATGGAAGCTATAGCCGGTTTGCTGTGTTACTTTGGATCCGTTCAATAAGGGGGCGATCAAAAAAAAAAGTATCCGTTTGTGGGCGTTGCTATAGCGTATATACAACATATCGCGACTCAGAGCTGGTATGTAAGCATCGAAGTGCGTGTGGTAATTGCGGAAAGGTCAACAATAGCGACGTTATTATCAAGTGCGTCCAAACAGGGCGAATCTGCTGTCTTTCTTTTCTTGTCTGCCGAAGGACGAACATCATTAGACACCCATCGGATATGAATGGGGCAGCTTGCCTATCGAAAATCACCATTGTGGAATGGTGCGCCAAATTCCGTGCTGGTCGCGATGCGACACAAGGCGCAAATGCCGTAACGCAGAATTTACGCCTACTGAAGTGCGAGACACTCGGGGACCCGCCCTATAGTCCTGATCTCTCCCCGTGCGATTATCACACTTCCGTCCTTTTAGAAAAGGCCTTGTAAGGTCGGACGAGAATATGCAGCAGGCAGTTATGGTCTTATTCACGCAGCAACACACGGCGTTTTACCAAACGAGTATCTTCAACCTCGTGCGTCGGTGGAATGATTGTCTCAACGCTCACGGTGAATTCGCTTGACTGGCATACCCATTCTGGACTGCACGGCCTTCGAGCGAAAACTTTTTGATCGACCCTTATGTCCGTAACTCCTACGGGACCCCAGTGCGGCATCAAATTTTGCTAGGTCGCGTAATCTCGTTGTCTGGTATCGGATGAGGAAATGGCTCACCTCATACTAAACATAGATTGCCTGTGATATTTTTTCAACCTTCAGAATTCGAAACAGATACGTCTGGGTAGCGTGGCACACAGGCGACAAATACAGGTATTGTTCTCACTCTGTTAAAAGAATATCCTCCAATGAATTCAGAAAATACTAGTATGTCGTTTCAGAAATAACCGTGTCCCTGTTTCGCTGGTGTGGTCGGTACGTAACTGAGACACCATACAACGGCACCATCGTTAACAAACAATGCGTCAGCACTCAAAACGAAATAACCGCCCCGCCTGCGATGTCGCAGAAATAGGTGAAAATTATACAGTTTCAATGCTTTTGACTGAAGCTGTAAAAGCGAACCGATGCAAAGCACGTTAGGGGGGGAAAAAAAGGACACAACGAGAGCGACAACAAAGACTGGAGCTCACATTCACCTCTCTAGCGGTTGTATCAGAAACGAGTTCGTTAGGGAGAGGTGTTATTTTCCCGTGGCCGCGCGTCAGCTCTTAACGTTGCAAAATCTGACTGGATGGTACGTGTATGGTTCGAATACAGCAGCGAGAGACGGGATCATTGCTGTACATGGCGCAATGTTCGACTGCTGCCGCGCTCAGAAAAAGTGGAGCGGTTCGATCTGAATGGTGACAGCGGTGTGTACAGGCAAAGGGTGGCGCCACCGCACTTTCGCTCGCATCCTGTGACGACTGGCGCCCAGGCCGGGTGGAACTGTATTTCAGGAATTATAAATTTGGAAAATATTCAGTGCACTAAATGGGAGCAAGACCTGAGGAGAAACATGTAGATAAAATGTGTGACAATAGAATATACAAAGCGGTGCAAAGAAAAGGAGAACATTAGACGCTGACGTTCGCAGCGCAGCAGATTTTCAGTAACAGGAGGGTGGGAGGTGGGGGCGGGGGGCGGATGACAAAATTTCGAGTAGTAACGGACATCAGTGTTTAGTTGCAGTGGAGCGGACAAGCGGCGCGGAGCGGAGCGTGTGGTAGTGACGGAAAAAACCGACCGGTTGAAACCAGTACCGGTATTTTAGTTCTCAGTAATTGGTATTTCTCGATATTTGTTTGGTCTCTGTTGTAGCAGGTATTTTTTATTTCGGCTAATAATCGGGTATAAAACCGATTTATTAATTTGCCACAGCAGTGGTGATTTAATTTTTGGTTTTAGATAATTAAAAAAAAAAGTGTTTCGTAGCGGGTTCTGTAGCTTCTGAGAGAGTGATATCGCTTTTGGATGACATTGTTTCTGATTAAAGGAGTCACATTACCGATCAACCCGTCACACAAGGAGTGGACAATAAATACTCGCCGTTGGATCAATTCATTATTGAAATTTTAACTGCTGTCACGTAATTGTTCCTGGTTTTGCCAACTATCTAAATTGTTAATTTGAATGTTTTAAAACAGGATTTTTGCATTTGTCACCAAACAATCGATTGTTTTAAATTCCCGTTGAAAAGTGAAGATAAATATGATGCTTTAATACTTAGTAACTAGAACAAATCTGCATTTGCAGCTCATATTGCTGAAGAAACATTGTGAACAACTTAAAAATTTTACATCTAGTAGAAAAAGGAGCCACCATGAATATATTAGAAGAAATAGAAATATACACACACACACACACACACACACACACACACACACACAAACAGCACCCCAGACTATATCCTTAACGAAGAAACACAGATAGCTAACACCCCTTTCCTGAAAAATTTCCAAAAATTATTTTCCAACCTCCAAAGCAAATAATATTAGAACGCCTGTCTGCAGATCAAGTAGCAAATTTATTTATAATTAATGTTAACAGTATCAACTCAAAAAATCAATGTCTCTGTACTAGGGTAAAATGCATTTCAGTTGTGTAAGTGAAAATATGATGCTTTCCAAACATAGGACATCTTCAAATGTTACGATATATCATAGCATCTTTGATACTCACATGTTTGTAAGCTCTTTGTATGTATCTAAACATGTGGTGCGTGGTAGAAATCTCCTCTGTGACAAATCTAAAGAATTCAGTGAGAAAAATTTACGTTTGTAACAACAAGAATGCAGTGGCAATGTATTCACATCTGTTGGACGAATGTTATGAAAACAAACACTCCAAACCGACATCTCACGTAAGTCACATGCAACGACAATCAGTAACGCAACCATCTGTGTGTGGCGTGCTTATAATTATGTATTATTTATATTTTAGGACAATTAATCTGTAAAAAACACACCGCATGTTATAAGGAAAGCGTGTAAACCGTCTGCAGATGAATCACAACGATTCGAAACCGGTAACGGTACCCTTCGAATAAAGGAACTGAAAGTAAATTTGTGGCTGGTTGCTGTCCCAACACCATCAACATTTGTCTTCAAATTACAGCCACGGTCTCCAACCATGTCATCATATGACAAAATTGCAGGTAAATATTTGACTAAAACAGACTATTTAAAGAAAAAAAATCACAAATTTTACACAGAAGCTTATTATTTGTCTGTTATTTACCTGAAATAATTAAAAAAGGAACTTATATTAAGAGTAACAAATTAAAATACTTAAGAGTTAATTTATAGTTTTGTAATAAAAACAGACTGAAAACCTTCATTTCTCTTCGAGAAAAGAGGCGAACGATGGAGGGACTAGCTTATCTTTTATTTATCTATTTTGTTCGATATTTTGATTCTATTTATCCTGGAACGTACAACGCAAAAGTATGAGGGAGTCGTAGACTATTTCAGTCCTCGTGCGAGTCTGCGTTTATTGTTGGAAATAATAGCAGTAAAAAACCGAAAAGTGGTTATTTCGACCGGTTTTAACATTCACGTTAAACTGGAGGTGAAAGTAACCGGAGCAGGCGAAAACCGTTTGCTTCAGTGACAACAGTCATCCATAGTGTGTAGTCGCTGACTTGGTGATAGTATCACGACTGCACAGAGTGTGTTTCGGCGCTATTACGAAATCCCTTCCCGTAGTGTAGCTACTTCTTCACGCGCAGTCCAAATGTGGGTTCGCAAATTTGAAGAGACCGTTTCGACTTCGAAAAGAAAAGTCTAGTCTACATGCATTATCAGTACTTATTCCAGGAAACACTGGGTGCAAGCAAGAGCGATATGGAGTCGTCATCGTTCGGAGTGAAAGATTGCCTCGTCGTTAGGATTTGGATATCGGGGCATGCTAAGAATACTTCATGGCCTGCTATTTCATCCTTAGAAGGTTCAGACTGCTCAAGAACTGAGTGTGTACAATTTTGTGAAAACCTGTTTATTAAAATCAATTAGCATGCTTCACTAGCAGATGTAACGCATTTTAGCTTAAGTGGGTACATGAACAAGCAGGGCATGTGTTACTGAGCACAAATAAATCCTGCTGCGCTTCACCAACGTCCGTTACACACAGATAACCTACAGCGTCGTGTCGTGGAGTGTCAGACCCTTACTTGTTTGAAGATGACGTCAGTGTGACGTCTCAGAGTTATGTCATCATAATATAGACTTTTTGGCTCCAATTTCTCATTCTCTTCCACATCTCCATAGTCAGCGCAACTAGTGTCAACAGGATGGAGTAACTTCGCACATTGACCGACTGCCTAAGGCTACAATGAAACGTTTGTTTGAAGATCACGAAATTCTAATGAATGCTGACTTCGCTTGTCCATCCCAACCTCCAGACCTCACAATCTCTGACTGGTTTTCATGGCGACACCTAAGGAGCCTTGTGTACCAGACTAGATCAACAGCCCTTGCCCAGTTAAAGACAGATTGAAGGAGATGTCGCCAATACTCCGGAGAACACAATGCAGTGCAGTGCACTGTGCAGAATTCTCTGGATTGACTCACTGAACGTGTATGGCAAAATGGACAACATTTACATGATGTTTAAAACATGATACCTAACGGATTTTCCATTTTTGTAGAACATACGTATCAGCATCTAATAAAGTTCAGTAAATTTTCTGCATTTTTTCCTAATTGTTTCAAATTTTCGCTTCCTCCAACCGCCCTGTACAGTACAGGGGTGGGTCGTTGACAAAGGAATGGTCGTTACCCCTTGGGTTAAGGTCGGCCTCGTTCCCGCCCCGGGCCTCGTTCGGTCGGTCGGTCTCGTTCTTTTTTGGGTGGTCACTTGTCCCAGTTCCACTGTTCTTCATTCAGTACTGAAATGTAATTCCTTTCGTTCAATGCGCTCGGTCGTTCTTGTCCAATTTCATAGTTTTCGAAATATCTACTTTGTGTACGTCATTCAGTATCCAAGACCAGTAATTGATAACGCTCTTACAGTTACATATAAAAATCAATAACAACCATAATTCACTGGAATTCGTTTTTCGACATGACATTGCGCGTTTCTGAAAAAAAAGTGCTCAAAATTTCCATTTAGGTGAGCAGTTAAAAAACAGAACTAAATGAATTTGGCAAAACAGTTCCCTGTATTATTTTCACTTTTCAGCTCCAAAGGAACAGCTGCTAATACTCTGAAAAGGTTAACGTGATTACGGACTACGAAAATTTCTGATTCGACTTTTATTTGATGTATATACGATATTTAGCCAAATATTTCAAATATTAAATTGATAGATACGTAATATCTATTTATACTTGTTTTTTATTTCTTATTGGAACGGAGTACGTGTCACGATAGGAAAGATATTAAAATGCTGTCATAATTTACTCTTTAAGCGGCATAATCTTACGTTAAGGGTTTATCGCAGTAAGACGTTTATTAGTTATGAACTACGTATCACAGTTACGAACTATGTATGTATGTCCTGAGGAAGCCTAACGCGTGGCGCGCAAATTATCCAGACTGTATTCACCCAGTATTAGAGACTGAGAGCATTTAATGGCTTCCAACACACTTTGCACAAAATCTGGAGCCTTTACGAAACTTTTTCTCTTGACTACCTGCACAAAATAAGGAAAGAAAAGAAAAGCTTATCGTTTATTACATTTTCGCTGTTCATGCAGTTAAACTTCAGCGACCGGCGAGGCGTTTTAATTTGTTAGTTATTTACTATCAATTCAATTCGCAGCACAGTTTGCAGACAGTGTCCACATATGTATACTACTGAAGGCAACAGAACAATTATATCGTTGTACAACACACAGTTCAAGGGATACGACGCCATAAATACTTACATTTGTGAAAAACCAAATTTTCATTAAAACCGAGTGCAAATTACCCGGACCATACTCATTCACAGTTTGATAATGAGAGCACTTGGCGACTTCCAACAAACTAAACACACATTTTCAAACCTTTACCAAACATTTCCTCAAGCTGCTTTATACATAGTAGTTCGATTCTTTAAAGAATAAGGGGGCTTACTGGTTAAATCCTATGGTCGTACACATGGGTTACAACGGAAGTGACGCGAATCTAATAGCTGAAATCTTGGCTTCGTGTATCAGCACTCTTAGGTAATCTATTTGTATACAAAAGGCGATGTTCTGACAGTCATTATCGCCCAGCCCAAAACACTAAGGATAGAAACTTGGAGAGGGTGTTGATTTTATACTGTTGGTGTCATTTAAGAAGGGATTTTTCAGGATTCCTTCCCTAAGAGGGTGAAATAGGGGCTGAAAGATTTTTTTGAAAATATGTCGCTATTTAGGAAATTTTGAATCTAGACTACCACAATGTGTGTTACGTTTCTCGGTTCGAAATAAAGAAATACGTGATACAGAATTTTTTAGAATTAGCTCCTGTGGGGGTGAAATAGTGGGCCATTCTTCAAAAATAAACCAGTATTAAAGAACTACTGAAGAATTTTTAAGATACATCGGTGGTTCAAATGGCTCTGAGCACTATGGGACTTAACTTCTGAGGTCATCAGTCCCTAGAACTTAGAACTACTTAAACCTAACTAACCTAAGGACATCACACATCCATGTCCGAGGCAGGATTCGAACCTGCGACCGTAGCGGTCGCGCGATTCCAGACTGTAGAGCCTAGAACCGCTCGGCCACTCCGGCCGGCTACATTGGTGAAAATTAGTATTTGACCTCTGGTTATAAATAAACAAGTATGTTTTTCACTAGTTCTGGATATTCAACACCTGGCTGGGTGATTTGGGGATGAAAATTTTTAAGAAAATACTTCGTTATATTGAAATATTTTAAAGCTAAGTCTACGAATACTGGTGTGTAACTTCTCGGTTAGATAATAAGTATGTGTTAGGGAATGAAAAATTCTTATGGAAGTATCATCACAAAAACGCAACAGGCATGATTAACAAAAGCCTAGGATTGCTACTACCAGAATCGCTTTTTGATCGGAAGTATATTCGGGAAAGATCACGCTTCTCTGGGCCTAATAAGCTTCAAAAGCTTAGAAGGTGTTGCAATTTGTGAACAACATAAAAATTCGATTAAACAAAAACAAAAGAAGTCTTTGTAGACCATTTAGTCCACCCAAGCGAAGCAACGTTCGCGAAGATAGCGTGGAAATAAAGCCCTAAGTTAGTTTATGTTCAGTGAATTACTGAATTCAGCGGAGGCCTGATTTACAGAAAAGCATTTATCTCCGCGACTACAAAAACCTACAGTAATGTCTGTCTACTACGACAAACCGACGCACGTGGACACGACAAGACTCAGAGCGTGACCAGCGGGCATAAAGCAAGGTGGTTCGAGGTTACCCGCCATCAGTAAATGACGGGCGACTTGCGGCTCGGCGGTTGTAATTTCGTTCATCAAATCAATTTACTTACGAGCGGCTGAGCCCGCCGACCTCTTTAATTGGGCACATTACACCGGAAATTTACGGCGAGCGCCCGCGGCAAGAATCGGTCACCGTTAAGTGATTGGAGCCGTATGCACATTTCGCGGGAGTCTCATTACTAAAGCAGCGATCGGCGTCCATTATTCAGTAGTTGGCCGCCCGCAGGCCCACGCACGGGAAACAAGGCTACAAAAAAGGTGTGGCCACGGCGCGAAACCGCGCAGATAGCATTTGTCTGCGTCACGGTGCGTGTGCGTGTGTGTGTGTGTGTGTATGGGGCGTGTCCGTGCCAGACAGGCGTTTATCGCTGCACGTCGCACACAATGAGCGCCTACTAACAACGGCTGTTTATCAGCACGGCGGCTGCGTGACTGTCGCTCTACTCAAGTGAGGCCTAAATCTGCTACTCCCTACTGCACTGTTCTATGACGCAACCATGACGACTATACGGTAAGGAGGGTCCAGACGACATACAGAGCTTGTCCATTATAATTATCCGGGCTGTTATGCCGTGATCGGTTGACGAATTCTGTGTCAATTTCCAACGTTTCGTCCCCGTCTGCGGAGGACATCTTCTTCAGCAGATTGAATGGCATAGTGGTCCAGCCAGAGGACATATTGGTCACCTTCGATGTGGTATCACTGTTTACCACGGTTCCACTTAATGGTGTATTGGAACAGCTGGATCGAATTTTTCCTGCCGATATTTCAGAACTGTTGAAGTGTTGTTTGACGAACACATACGTAAAGTGGAATGAACAGTTTTATGAACAAACGGATGGCGTGGCTATGGGAAGCCCCATAAGTCCCGTAATTGCAAACTTCTTTATGGAGAAATTCGAAGAACAGGCCTTAGGTACTGCCAGCAAAAAAACAAATGTATGGTTCCGATACATGGATCACACGTTTGTGCTGTGGAGACATGACAGGGAGGAACTAAGCCGGTTCCACGAGCATCTGAATAGTATAAACTCGAGAATTCAGTTACAATGGAGGAGGAGGTAGACGGCAAGTTATATTTCCTCGAAGTGCTTGTTTTTAGAAACGAAAATGGTAGTTTGAGCCACTCAGTATACCGCAAACCCACGCACACGGACCGTTATTTGCATCGAGATTCGAACTACCACCCACAACAGAAGCTGGGTGTTATCAAGACGTAAGCGGACAGAGCTAGAAATATTTGTGAACCTGAGTTTCTCGACACTGCGATGGAACATCTCCACAATGCACTGATGAAGAACGGACATTCGTCCGCCGAAATAAAACGTGCGTTGAGACAGCCACGCAGAAACCATAGTGACGTACAGGCTACTGCAAAATCCAAGGTTTTCCTGCCGTTTGTTATAAATGTAACGGAAAGAATAGTGAGGATTTGACGAAGCGGAATATTACTGTAATTTACAAGCCTACCACGAAGATACAGCAATACCTTAAGACTGCCAAGGACGCTCGCAAACCATTGGAAAAAGCCGGAGTGTATAGGATCCTATGCAGTTGTGGAGATGTTTATGTGGGTACCACTAAAAGAACTATTTCAAAACGTTTGGAAGAGCACAAGGGCAATTGTGGAAGAGGAGAAACGGAACGATCAGCTGTTGCGGAGCATGCTTTCTATCCGGGTAACCATCATAATCGTTTCGAGAAGACGCAAGTACTAGCGGCCACAAGCGGATATTACGAAAGGCTCTACAGGGAGGCAACCGAAATCACCAAACACCCTAATAATTTCAATCGATAGGAGGAGGGCTTGAAATTAAACGGTATATGGATGCAGGTGTTGAAGATGTGTACCAACCGTCCACCACTGGGTGATGGCAACGGCGATCGACGGCAGCGGACAGGGGGCAATTGCACTGACGCTTTCAAAACACGTGACGTCACGCCGCGGCGCGGGAGCGCGCGGACACGGAATTTAGCGGCAGTCAGTAGCGAGCCAATGGGTGTGTTGGACCTTCAATCGAGCTACAGACCCCCTTGAAGATGTCCTCCGCAGACGGGGACGAAACGTTGGGAATTGACACAGAATTAATCAACCGACCGCGGCATAACAGCCTGGATAATTATAATGGACACGACATTTCCGGCCGTGAAAGTCTACATTTTAGTATACAGAGCTTGGACAAAAATCTTGGAACACTGCGAGAAATGCACGCTTGAACATCAATGCATATGCCAGCCAAGCCTTTGAGTTTGTCTGCATTACTGGATCACCAACGAGACTTGTGCACATGTCCTCAATACACTGCAAGTATCAGTCGTCGTCAGCATGGTGTTCTGTGTAGTTCTGAGTACATAATGTCGCAGCTAAGTGAATTCTAATGTGGGAAAATTGTTTATGCTTGTATGGTGGATGCTACCTTAACCAAGGCACCCAAAGTGTTTGGTGTTTCGAGAGGCAATGCGTCGAAGAATTATACCGCATGCGGGGAAAGTGGAAAAGTATCATCTGCTAAGTCAAGAGGCGGACGCAAGCGCGTGTTGAATGATTGTGACAGACGGTCATTGTAGGACTGTAACGAAAAATGAGAGGACGATAGTTGCAAAAGTCAATGCAGAACGTAATGGCGCACTCGCGAATCCCGTCAGCACCAAAACAACACGGAGGGAGCTCCATAAGAAGGGAATTCCAGGGCGCGATGGAATTCCAAAACCATGCGTCAGTAGTGACTCACATGCCCGTAACAGGAAAACGTGATGTCAAAGCCGTAAAACCTGGACTATGAACCCATGGAAGAACGACTTTGGTCAGATGAGTCTTGTTTGACACTGCTTCCAACTGTTGACCGAATTTATGTCACAAGAATAAAACATTGGGGTGGGAAGGTGGGGGGGGGGGGTGTTCGGTGAGGATTTCGGTAGTCATATCGTGGTATTCCATGGACCACGCAGTTACTTTGCCATCTCGCATTACTACTAAGAATATGTGACAATTCTGGCTGATAAGGGCCGTCCCATGCTACATGTTTGTTCGTAATGGCGCAGCTACGTTCCAAGACAAGGTCCCTGTTCACACGACTGGTTTTGTAAGCACGAGGGTAGTATTATCGCTCCTCCCCTGTTAACTACAGTCACCAGATCTCAACACTGTTGTGCCTTTATGGTTTACTTCTCAGAGAAGGTTTCGTGATCGCTATCCGCCTCCAACATCGTTAGCTGATCATGCCACTATTTTGCAGGATAAATGGTACAAAATCTCATCGAAAACCGTACAGGACCTGAAATTCCTTGGCAGATTACAACTGTGTGACCGACCGAGACTCGAACTCGGGATGTTTGTCTTTCGCGGTCAAATGTTCCACCAAATGAGCTACCCATGCACGACCCGGTGACTCGCCCTCACAGTTTCACTTCCGCCAGTACCTCGTCTCACACCTTCCGAACTCCACAGAACCTCTCTTGCGAACCTTGCAGAGCTAATACTCCTGGAAGAGAAGATACTGCGGAGACATGGCTTTGCCACAGCCTGGGGTATGTTTCCAGGATGGTCCCGAGTTCGAGTCTCGGTCCGGCACACAGTTCTACTCTGCCAGGAAGTTTCGCATCAGCGCACACTCCGCTGCAGAGTGAAAATTTCATTCTGCATACGGGACTCGTATATATCCATTCAGAGACCACTGGAAGCTCTTTTGAATGCCAACGAGTTTCCGACGCTGTTTAAGGCACTGTAATGTGTTGTGTTTGTGGTGTTTCCATATTTTCGTCCACCCCCTGTGCGGGTCTACTTACGTGTCCTCTCCAGCGCACAACCAGAGTTTCCAGAGCTGCGCAGGCTGCCTAAACTTGCAACCCCACCCCATTGCTGCATGTTGCACGGAACTTAAGCTAAGTCTGCATTCGTGGGTGGAAGTGCACCGCTGTTAACGAATGTTGCTCCATAAGCAAAGCGCTCATTCGCAAGCTTTTTTTCAAGCGAAGGAGACAGTCTGCCCCAACACACTTCAGCTTCGGCCCCGCGCAGACAGAGAGATTTCGTGGAGAAAGAAGGCAGCATATGGCAATTAAGTGAAAAGAAGACGAGAGTCTTCTAACTAAACGATACGAACTACAAAAGTCTGCTTTTGACACCACAAATAGAGATTATCACAGCAGGATCATTAAACGAAATTTACTGTTTGTTAAAAGAATTGAGGCGACAAAAAGAGTGGAGAAAATTAAAATGAAAACTGTCCATCAACGTCACTTTCGAGAAATAGATGCCACTGAGCCCTCAAAGAGAAGCGGTGCTGGCAGTGATGATATTTACATACCAAGAATGAAGCTTTTTGCGGCATTCGTTTATTGGACAAGCATTTCATAGATACGAGCTGCGTCTCTCATACACATCTAATACAGTATTTCTGAAAAAACACTATAATTTACAGTGGAGTGTAGTTGTTCATTTACAATGAATAAAATTTAGTATATTTATTACGTTCAGTGATATACCCATCAAATATTTTTTTTTTTCGAAAAAAGGATGTCAACTTTATTTTATCCTCTCCTCTCCTCTGCTGATCCACTTTTTTTTCTACCTACAACGCCCGTTTCTTTCCCTATTTTTCATTGCTGCGGGATCTAATGCAGTGGCCGCTGAGAAAGCAAAAAGTGGTCATTTCGTTCCAGCATTCGATGTGCGTGCAGTTTTGGTGTGCGCTTTGTGGCGCGCCTAACCACATGAAACGTTATCCTCTCCATTTAGCGCTAGCTCTCTTGTGCACTTTAACGAATGTGCAAATGGCCACTAAGGCATTCTCACAAGTCTATGACTTCAGATCGTCGTTCGCCAACTCTCTACATCTACACGACTGCACCTACGCTCTTAAAGTCATAGTGAAGTGTACGACAAAGGGAGGTTCCCACCGTACTTATTACTTAAGGCCTCTTCCGTTCCAATCACGTGCGGAATGCGGAAAGAATGACTGTCTGAACACTTCAGTGTGCATTGTAATATAATGTTGTCTTCGCGTTCCCTACAGGACCGATAAATGGGAGGGGAGCAGTAATACACTGTGTGATCAAAAGTATCCGGACACCCCCCAAAAACATACGTTTTCATATTAGGTGCATTGTGCTGCCACCTACTGCCAGGTACTCCATATCAGCGACCTCAGTAGTCATTAAACATCGTGAGAGAGCAGAGTGGGGCGCTCCGCGAAATTCAAAGACTTCGAACGTGGCACGTCTGGACGCGAGATTTCCATACTCCTAAACATCCTTAGGCCCACTGTTTCCGATGTGATAGTGAAGTTAAAACGTGAAGGGACACGTACTGCACAAAAGCGTACATGGTGGCCTCGTCTGTTGGCTGACAGAGACCGCCGACTTTGATTTCATGGTCGAGAGGCTGCTCATAAGCCACACACCACGCCGGTGAATACCGAACGAGGCCTCGCTTGGTGTGAGGAGCGTAAACATTGGACGATTGAGCAGTGGAAAAACGTTGTGTGGAGTGACGAATCAGGGTACACAATGCGGCGATCCGATGTAAGGGTGTGGGTATGGCGAATGCCCGGTGAACGTGATCTGCCAGCGTGTGTAGTGCCAACAGTAAAATTCGGATGTGGTGGTGGTGGTATGGTGTGGTGTGGTCGTGTTTTTCATGGAGGGGGCTTGCCCCCATTGTTGTTTTGCGTGGCACTTTCATAGCACAGGCCTACAGAGATGTTTTAAGCACCTTCTTGGTTCCCACTGTTGAACAATTCGGGGATGGCGATTGCATCTTCAACACGATCAAGATCCTGTTCATGATGCACTGCATGTGGCGGCGTGGTTACACGACAATAATATCCCTGCAATGGACTGGCCTGTACAGAGTCCTGACCTGAATCCTATAGAACACCTTTGGGATGTTTTGGAACGCCGACTTCGTGCCGGGCCTCACCGACCGACGTCGATACCTCTCTTCAGTGCAGAAATCCGTGAAGAATGGGTTGCCATTCCCCAAGAAACCTTCCAGCACCTGCGGGAGTGGAAGCTGTCATCAAGGCTGCAGGTGGGCCAACACCATATCGAATTCCAGCATTACCGATGGAGGCCTCCACGAGCTTTTAAGTTACTTTCAGCCAAGTGCCCGGATAGTTATGATTACACAGTGTATATTTCGAGATTCCTCCCTTAAATCTGACATTCAGAACTGTGAAAGCAGGCTTTTATGGAATATTGCGCGTTCAACTTTAAGGATCTGCAGGTTACTGTTTTCAGCACCTCTGTAAACAGTCACCGTACGTGCTACCATTGTTGTTGCTGTAGTCTTCAGTCCTGAGACTGGTTTGATGCAGCTCTCCATGCTACTCTATCCTGTGCAAGCCTCTTCATCTCCCAGTACCTACTGTAGTCTACATCCTTATGAATCTGCTTAGTGTATTCACCTCTTGGTGTCCCTCTACGATTTTTACCCTCCACGCTGCCCTCCAATACTAAATTGGTGATCCCTCGATGTCTCAGAACATGTCCTACCAACCGATCCCTTCTTCTCGTCAAGTTGTGCCACAAACTCCTCTTCTCCCCAATTCTATTCAATACGTCCTCATTAGGTATGTGATCTACCCATCTAATCTTCAGCATTCTTCTGTAGCACCACATTTCGAAAGCTTCTATTCTCTTGCTGCCATACCTCGTATTATTTTAATAATGTTCCCCGTTATCCCATATGATCCGGGAGCTACGGAAGAGAGCAATATGGATTGTACGTGTATTTTGTACGCTATTTCCCTTGCAGATCGACTACGATGCCCCCATATCCACAAACGAAACGAAGTCTTCCATCTACTTTGTCTATGACTCACCCAGTTTGATCGCTCCATTTCATATCCCTACAAACTGCAACAAATAGCTATTTGTACGAGTTGACTCCATTTGTGACTCATCGGTATTGTAGTAGGACAGGACTTAGTGTTCTGTGAAGAGCAAAAATTTACACTTGTGAACATTTAAAGGAAGTTTCCTGTTTTTGTACCAGTTTTAAACCTTATCAAGATCTGACTGCATACTTGTGTACTTTTTCTCAGACAGTATTTCATTATAGACTACTCCATCCTCTAAAGCTAAAAGTAATACTATCAAGCAGTTATTAATATACAAAATGAACAGCAAGGATCGCAAAGTATTTCCCTGTGACGCTCTTGAAGTTCTTTCTACATCTGTCGATGGCTCTCCATCCAAGACAACATGTCTCCTCTTCGTTACCAAGAAGTCCTCAATATAGCCAAAAATTTTGGTTGATACCCCACACGATATAATTATGCTTTTGATGGTAAGTGTAGATGTGATACGGTGTCAAACAATTTTCAGAAGTCAAGACGCACTCCATGTACCTCCATGGTTTTCAGGATATCATTTGAGAAGTACCGGGTGATCAAAAAGTCAATATAAATTTGAAAACTTAATTAAACACGGAATAATGTAGATAGAGAGGTGAAAATTGACACACATGTTTGGAATGACATGGGGTTTTATTAGAACTAAAAAAACACGCCATATTGCTAGTCGCGTGAAAGACCTCTTGCGGGCGTCATTAGGTGATGATCGTGTGCTCAGCCGCCACTTTCGTCATGCTTGGCTACCCAGGTCCCCAGACCTCAGTCCGTGCGATTATTGGCTTTGGGGTAACCTGAAATCGCAAGTATATCGCGATCGACCGACATCTCTAGGGATTCTGAAAGACAACACCCGACGCCAATGCCTCACCATAACTCCGGACATGCTTTACAGTGCTGTTCACAACATTATTCCTCGACTACAGCTATTGTTGAGGAATGATGGTGGACATATTGAGCATTTCCTGTAAAGATCATCATCTTTGCTTTGTCTTACTTTGTTATGCTAATTATTGCTATTCTGATCAGATGCAGCGCCAGCCGTCGGACATTTTTGAACTTTTGTATTGTTTTGGTTCTAATAAAACCCCATGTCATTCCAAGCATGTGTGTCAATTTGTACCTCTCTATCTACATTATTCCGTGATTTATTCAGTTTTCAAATTTATACTGACTTTTTGATCACCCAGTAATATAATGAAAAAAACATATGTATTTGCATGAAGTTTCAGTTTATGTTTTCATGTCTGTATGACAAATAACATCCTGCAACGTGTGATGTCCAACACATTCTACGAGTAATTGTACATTATTCTCGTGGTCTGGCACACCGTGACTTACAATGTTACTTATTGTGAATAACGTCATTCACATCATTATTTATCGAAGTTTGACTTTGGCATTCCAAGCCTGTTCCTTGTCCTTGAAAATTTAATTACAAATAGTAAATACTTAAATAACATATGGAATTCACTACAACTTCATGAAAATGCACGTGGGGTTTTTTTTTTTTTCATTACATTACCTCTCAAATGTCATATGTGACCAGTGATCAAAAAAATATAGATTAAAAAATAAGTTTTAGAGGGATTCGATCCGCCGCCTCGTACATGAACCTCCTGCAGAGATCGAACAATAACCACTTAACCCCATTTACACCTTACCGTCGGCACCTTCACACAGATACATTAGTTTATATAACAGACGCGAAAACTTCAGTTCCGGTTTTCTCAGAATTGCCGGAGTAGTGCAGGTAGTGCACATTACTACTTGCTCGTTATGTTGTTTTAATGGCCTACCAAAAGTGTACAAAATTTGAAGTAAATCTGTGATCCCAACGTCGTGGCCTCCGCTTGTCAGTCAGAGATGGCGGTTATCGTTGAAACAACCAGTTTTCGGTTACAAGTTGAACCTGACCGTTGAAACCGCTGAAAATAACCTGTTTCCGAAATAAGCTATTTTCGGTTTTTTATTCCTATTATTTCGTGTAATAAGCGTAGAAACTGAACGAAGATTGAAAAATTATGACTCTCTCAGTTTCAAGACACACACAATCAAAATGATAATTTTAATAGGCACATAAAAGGAAAATTTGTCCTTCTATAGGTCGCTGCTTTTCTCGAAACGTGATGAATGGTTGAATACTACGAAAATTACGTGTTCACCTACTGATCTAATTTTTTGAAACTCTGCCCAAAAACCTTGTTGTAAACAGGGATCATACTACTCTATGAGCATTACGAATAGTTAATTCTGAGGGATGAAAAATGAGATTGAAGAACTTAGGCACAGGTAGCAGATCAGCTAATCTGTGTTTTTGTTGTATACTATGAATGAATTGTTGTTAAATTTTTCATTTATTAGAGTTAACATAATTTCTTTCTCTTCTGTTATTTCATAGAATGGCACACGAATCTTTAATCTTTTAAACCAAGTGAAGAATCGTACTTCATCGCTACTTTATTTCGTGAAAATATTTCCAGACTAGGGTCGGTGCCATTCTGCAATACGACGGATGTGTCTGCGGCACCACCGAGAATCTACTCAACAGACCTGGTGGTGGCAAGTCCTGCACACTGCACGTACACGCGTGCGTTAAACCGCGACAAGTGTCAAGACGAAAATCATTGTCTCAGCTATCATTATGCCATGTGTTTCTTAAGCGTCTCTGTCGGGATTGTTATTAAAACAGCACTGATCGCTATTCCCGTTTCCTGTAAAAAGGTAATATTTGAAACCAATGCACTTGTTACGATTAAAAATTACTCCATTTTCAAAAAAAGGTTTACTTAGAAACAAAAAGTTTTAGCTCTACTGCTATGGGCAATTGATATTTCGGTTTCTTACTGGGTTATTAGCACAAAACACCTATTATAAACGAGACCAAACAAATACCGAAAAATACCGGCTTTTCAGAACTCATACCGGTATCGGTTTTAACCGGTAGGTTTTTCCCATCCATACCAGCAGCCTCCAGATGGCGCTCGTTATTCGGGACTACACACGGCTTCCGCGTCACATCCATCAGCACGTCGTATTCGTCCACCGATAAATATGTAAGATGCCAGAGAGAGCGCTAACAACAACACTGGACTATTTCGCTTCTGCCTAGTGCTGGCACGGACGTATACTCTTCCGCCAACTGATGACGCGCGCGCGCACGCGCGCTCGCACGCGCGCACGCACGCACGCACGCAAGCACGCACGCACACTCACTCTCACTCTTCCTGCAGTTGAGCCGTTCCTGCAGTGCCAGATACGCGAGTTCCGATCACAAGACAAGAGTTCCAGATTGGAAGATGAATGGCAGTCAGCCACGAGTGTGTTCATAATACGTTCAGTTATTGTGACATCATCATAGTATACCAAGGGATAGCAAAATAATTTACATTTCATTACGTATAGGACAAAGTGCCACGCATAAAACAGTCACCAAATTGAGTACAATTTTGTATCGTAACTATTAATAAATATTACTGGTTACTTCTTATTGTGTTGACACAATTCTGTTCTAGTAACACAATGTCAGCTTAGTGCATATTAGATATAATAGCATGCATGGTGGTAGCTTTTATAGACTCATAGTAGGAAATTACTTTACTGCTACCGTGGATGTTTGGGACTGCCGGATCGCGTCTGCTGCGTACGTCCAGCTTAGCTAGTGCAGCAGTTAGGATATTTTTCATTATTTTCCAATTTGATATAGTAAATATTTTTCATATTATATTTGCGATTTTAGTGTTAGAAATCTTGTACTATTACGTGGTTAAGTGTAGCCTTCCGTTCCAACCAACAGAGTGTATACCAAGAGAGTTTTACGAGATTCACTGTGTTTGAGCCCTCAGTTTTTCGCACGGACACCTCAGTGACGCCGCATCAAATCTGGGCAAAACTTCGAGCTTTCGACGAAATCCTCCGTAGTCTTCACTAGGAACAACTGATGGTTTTGGCTGCTACTGTTATAACCATTTATAGACCACACGCGGCTTGTGATTAGTCAGCAGTGAGTGATGCAGCCAGAGATTGTGTCGCCGTCTGGTCTGAAGCACCATCAGTCTCGCAGGTACGTAAACAATTGAGCGCGCATTTGTCCGTGTCTTCTCAGCGTCGAGAGTTCGCTTCCAGGAACTATTAACACTATAGCTGTTCTTCCACTTAAAGCTGTTGTCGAACATTTTAATTTCGACTTCTTCTTTAACAGCAGGATCCCAGTATGTAAAAGCGTACGACGAGATTTTAGTTTCATCAACATTATCATGTGTTTATTTGTGAGAATGTGCTTGGGAACTGCTGATTTCTCTTTTGAATCAGCCTTTCCTGTTCTGTACAGTGGTCTCCGTGTACCTGGAATTATTAAGATTCCTTGTGAGTGCGGAAGCACCTGTGTCGTTACTCTATCCATTCCTTTGCCGACAATGTATTGGTGTAATCCTTGTTACGGTTTGCAGTAGAACTTCGTGCAAAAGGATGCGAGGAATGTGCTAATTGTGGTCGCCAATATTTGCGGCGCACCGCAGGTCTATACCTCACGAAGCGGGTGAACGTCTGCTACGCCAGAAGACTTTGCGTTCATATTTACCACATTCCTCGCCACGAAAATGAGAAGTTTCATCCTAAACCATAACTAACATCAAATCATACACTCCTCTCCTGAAGAGCTGTCGGAAAGTACATAGTTCCATGTAAAATATACCGGAAGGAAAGAGGATCAGTCGACGACAAGTTCATTGAAGACTATCCACAAACTTTAACTGGAATTAAAATCGGCCGTCTCCTCTTCGGAGTAAGCATCCCGTTATTCACCTTAAACTATTTACGCAAGCTACGAGAAACCTAAGTATGGATGGTCAGATACGACTTGATGCTCCTGTCTTCCGAAAGCTAGTCCAGTATCTTAACCACTGTGCAACGAAAATACAAAGGCTTCAACATCTGGCTACATAAAGACTATATCAACCCTGAAAGAGCTAAACAACCTTCTCGAAATACTTGTATTTATTTCAACATCTTTAACTGTTCAGGAAATATATTAGTGTAGCTACACAGGTGATTCATCTGCGTACTTCCACTTTTCGTCGTCACATCGACATGTATCGTAATGGCACAGTTACGTAGTAGAATTAATGTAATTGACTATAAACTACAAATATCAGAACATTAAGATAGCACCCCGCTGTCAAAACAATCGCGCGGGCGTCCTAGTATGACAATGGAAATGCCTGCTAACTTGGCACACGTACACTCGATGTCAGGAAAACTATTCTGTGACAGTGTGACATCCACTAGGCGGAGTTCTGTGAAAAGGGGAGATAGTGAAAGGGGTGTGGGCGTGGGGAGGTGAGATGTAAACATAAGCGTAAACTCTTTGACGCACGGAACAATTTGAAAAACTTACTACCGGAAAAAACATGGGATAGGCGCGTTTAAACACCCAAAACATCCCCGAAGCTTGGGATGGGGTGAAAACCTAAACTTTAAGAAACTGTGTTCTCGGTGGGTACCCAGACTCCTCACAGTAGACCACAAAGGGAAGAGATTTGCCACTTCATTGGACTTTTTGATTCGTTACGAGGAAGAAGGGGATGACATGACATGTTGAGTCAAATTGTCACTGCAGATGAAACATGGGTATCCCATATCACTCCCGAAAGCAAGCGACAATCGATGGAATGGCGACACATAACCTCACCCGTCAAGGTCAAAGCCGAACAGACGCTGTCAAAGCGCAAGATTATGGCAACTGTGTTCTGGGACCGGCGCAGTGTTTTGCTAGTCGACTTTATGACACGAGGAACGACAATCAACTCAGATGCCTACTGTGCAACTCTAAACAAGCTCCGCAGAGCAATTCAAAACAAAAGGCGCGGCATGCTGACAGAAGGAGTTTTGCTCCTGCACGATAACGCTAGGCCTCACACCTCTCAAAAGACTCGGGATTTGATTGATTCTTTTGGCTGGGAAGTTTTGGACCATGCACCATACAGCCTTGCTCCTAGCGATTTTCACCTTTTCCGGTACCTGAAACACCATCTTGGCGGGCAGCGCTTCAATGACGACGATGAAGTGAAAGCGGCCGTGAACTCTTGGCTGTCGGAGCAGTCGGCCGAATTCTTTGAAGAGGGAATTAAAAACTTAGTTGTACGGTATGACAAGTGCTTAAATAAACAAGGCAACTATGTAGAAAAATAGGTAAAAGTGTGTAGAATCAGAAAATAAAAGTTTTTTTACAAAAGTATTTGTATCTTTTTTTAAATAAAAACGGCCCTTACTTAAAAAAACAACCCTCGTATAATTTGCCTCATCAAATTCTGGGCATTAACACAAAGTGGTATGTTGCTCGAACAGTCTCTATATTTAAAGAAATAGAAGAAAATATAATGTATGTAAGCCAGTGGCCATCTTCACATAACTCGGAAATGTCTCATCTGTCAAATGCTAAGTACCTGTAACGGGTATCATTCAACTAATTTGCCAAATAGAAGACACACTAACTATCCAGAAACTGGAACAGAAGAGGAACGTAAACACGCTTGCACTCGCTATTGTCGAGGCCCCTTACCCGTTACATGATGGTCGCAGCTCGTTCATTCAGTTACTGGTTGCTATCAATATATATGCCATTTTTTGTGGACCATCTCTGACACAAATCACACTTTCCTTTATATCCTGGCTCTTCTCAGAAAGAACTCACATCGTTTGCATCTTTTCTGCTACATGGTTATTTCACGACATGATGATTGCACTACGCAATGAGAAAATGTGCTGAATCATCGTTAATGTGACCTGATATGATTACTTGTTATGAAATAAAATTAATTTTTCCATTCAATTCTGAACACAATTTAATGCCACAATCGTACTGAATGCTTTTTAAGAGACATAGGTAGGCCGAATTCACTGAAGTCGGGAACATACAGCCCGCAAAAGTCGATCACAGGAAATCGGCCGAGTCTTTTACAAACGATTCTAGGCTGCATTTGCCTGGATTGATTTAGTGAAACCACGTAAAACCTAAATCGGAATTGCCGGCGTAGATTTGAACCGAAGACCTCCCAAAGGCGACTCCTACGTCCTTGGATTGCGCCATCCCACACGATGAAGATGACAATCCGCCGAAGAAGAAAATGGCTCGGAGCACTATGGGACTTAACTTCTGAGGTCATCAGTCCCCTAGAGCTTAGAACTACTTAAACCTAACTAACCTAAGGACATCACATACATCCATGCCCGAGGCAGGATTCGAACCTGCGACCGTAGTGGTCGTGCGGCTCCAGACTGTAGCGCCTAGAACAGCATGGCCACCCCGGCCGGCCCGCCTAAGAAGATGAGACAGTTTAAGGTGAAGTCGAAATCGACGGAGTGAGGGGGGGGGGGGGGGAGAGAGGGGGAGAGAGAGAGAGGGGGGGGGGGAAGGAAGGAAGATTAGAGTTTGTCATCCCGTCGACATCAAGGTCATTAGGGGGCGGAGCACATGCTCGGAACCGTCGTCCTCCCGAACGCGCGATTGCAGTGTGATAACCACTGCGCCACCTCGCTTGGTATCAAAGTCAACATTATGACATAAGGATAACTACTACGTTTGAGACGAATGGTCGCAGAGAATGAACATGACCTGTATGAATAAAGTGTTTCCCAGAGTAAGCCTCCAGCAATTTATAAGAGAATAGAATCAAGGCATTTGAGATGTGCTACTATGGAAGGATGTTAAAAATTAGGTGGACTGATAAGAAAAGAAATGAGTTGATTCTCCGCAGAATCGGGGAGGAAATGAACATACGAAGAACCCTGAGAAGAAGGAATGTTATCATGAGAGGACATATGGTAAGACATCAGGGAATAACTTCCATGAGAAAAAGAATAAGCTCTAGTGGGTAGAAACTGTAAGAGAAGACAGAGTCTGGAATACATCCAACAAATGTGCAAGTTCTACTCTGAGATGAAGAGGTTGGCACAATCGTGGCGTCACGCCACGTCACGTGACCTCACCTGACCTGACCTGACCTTACCTTACCTTACCCCTACTATAAAGAATCAGGAGCGCGGTTTGAACATGAAGACCGCAGCCCTCCCCACTAAGAGTTTAGTGTCTCAACCGGTGCGCCCCTTGATCGGTAGTCTACTAAGAAATTGTAATAATATTCCTTTCCCGTAAGTTTCTTCCAAAGAATTGGAAGATTTTAGGGTTTTTGTGTCAGTAACTTGAAGTCTCATGAGCGAGGAACCTTTGGCAAAAATGTGCGTATAGGAGGTCTGTCATGCAGCACGGTTAAGATCGTAAAACAGTATGGTAGCTCGTAACGGCTATGAAAGTGGGTTAATGACATGGAAGGTAATTGCAAACCCGCTCTTTATGGCCTTCCATCGCGCACCGTATTTAGCGCAGTGCTCATCGCAAAACTGACACGCTAATTGACTAGATAGGCGACTGAATTTTAATCAGGCTTTCCGTTTACTCTTCTGCAGGAATCGGTATGTGTTTGTGTGTCGTTGGGGCAAAACAGCACGCGGTTCAGGTCGCTATTTATTGTTTACTGACGAGTGGCATTGGATTCTTACTTCAGAGACAGTTAAGCACATATCCTAATCGGGTCACATCCAATTAACTGTATACTCCACGTTTATCTATACGTGGTTTGTCCGACGTTTTTTGCTCGTTTTTAAAATCTGTGTTCCTATTCTGCCTGCGATTCCCTCACAATCTGACACTGTTCCCTTAGAGGGTTAAACCGAATGAATCTTCCTGGGAGATTAAGACTGAATGCTGGACCGAGACTCTAAATCGCCACCTTTACCTTTCGCGGGCAAGTGCTCTATCATCTGAGCTACCCAAGCACGACTCACGACCCCTCCTCACAGCTTTAATTCCGCCAGTACCTCGCCTGCTACCTTCCGAACTTCGTAGAAGCTCTCCTGCAGACCTTGCAGAAGTAGCACTCCTGGAAGAAAGGATACTGCGGAGGCTTGGCTTAGTCACAGTCTGTGGGATGTGTCTAGAATGAAAGTTTCACTCTGCTGAAGAGTGTGAGCTGACATGAAACTTAAACCGAATGTTTATTATTTCGTCACTTGTCTCGCGCGCTATTTAACAGTCTCGTCCCTTCTTGTAATTCGAGCTTCCTCCAGTCTTTTGGAAACACAATGAGAATAGACAAAACCGGTCATAGAGTTACCTCCTAAGAAGCTAAATGGTTAAGAGCTTGCACAAACTGGAGATAAGAGTTTGTAGGAGGCTGAGTCAAATGAAAGTATCATTTTTTAGAAATATCATTTATTGACCACATGCGATCCAAAGCTATATCACATTTTAACGTCAAGTCTCTTTATTCAAGATGATGATGATGTGTTTTGGGAGCTTGAGTCAGACTAAAATACTGTGAGGGTAATGTGGATAAAAATCGCTAAACGATAAAATTTCCATCATAGTTAATAAATATAACAGCGCCCTCAAAAAAAAACACACACAGAAACACGACGCTCATGTATTTTGTCAGATATAGAACTGGAAATAATAATGGGAAACACAGTGAAAAGAAAACAGCACACCAGATAGCGGTGGCTGGTTGATCTTTGGGATAAAATGTTTCAGCCAGCCACTCTGCAACACTAAAATCCCAAGCCAGCAAGCGTAAAAGCCTAGGCTGCAGTCCAGACACTACACAAAATTTTAAAATCTTTACCACTCTCGTTTCGTTACTCGCTAAAATAGTGGACAGATCCTCATTTAAATGTGCTTTGCCCTCACATTGCAACAGAAACTGCACTAGCTTCGGATGTGGCTTACAGCGATTTGTACGCCGCAGAAATCACTGATCTTTCTAGAGTACGAAGCCATGCGTTGAGGGACAGGACCTAGTTCGGCGGTACGTCGAGGCCATTTCTTCCTGCTGGAGTGGTTGGTAAGAAGAACGCCACGGTGGGATATTTGGCTTCACTAACATCAGCTTATTGTCGCTTACTACCAGCCACTCTTCCTCTAGCAGTTTCATATAGCAGCTCTCCGACTTAAGAGCGAAATGACAGCCTGCAGGGTAACGGCAAATTGAGACATGTTGTGCTTCCATCAGCCTCTTTGGGTGCTTGGTCTGCTTGCTCGTTTCCCCAAATTCTCACCGTGCCCTGGTACCCAGCACAATGATATATGCTGAATAGTTTGTATCATTTCCTCTGTTTCTTATATTTGTTATAATGCTTGCATGGTACTAAGGGAACCTGAGCAAATGAGAAATTTTGCTCCACAAAGTTCAACCTAAGTTAGAGCGCAAGAAAAAAAAATCGTCTTTGTGGGGCTGAGAAACCATTTGGCGTTCTCCTTGCCGCCTGTTGATCCACACATGAAGAAATGACTCGGGGTGGAAACGGTGGAGTATGGCAGTGACGGAAAGACAAACTTCAGGTCTGCAATTGTCACTATTGTTGTACTGGCCATAAGGAGCCGTGCACTGCCATGTTGGAAAAGAACATCTGTAGACAGCAGTCTGGGTCGTTTCAGTTGGTTTGCAGATCGAAGAAGATAGTAGGCCCTCGCGACTGCTAGTGCTTAACCTGACTTATGTTTCGGATGGCTGTGTATGCAACTCCCTTTGTTATTAGGAATGGTGCCTTCTTCGTATGCCATTAATTGTAATGGGCACAGTTTCGTCCCAAGGGAACAAGCCATCACCTTTTTGCTCAACAGAAGATGTTCGCACGCAGTTGTTTCAATTTAGAGTCAGCTTCCGGGGCAGCCATCCTACAGGCACTTAGTTATCATTAACTATTCGAAGTATAACTTGTTATGCAGAGCCATGAGTAATGTTAAACTTATCCATTGCAGATATTGTTGAACAGAGCGGTTGTATACTAACTGAAAATAAATACAGGTAACTGAAAAAATGGTTCAAATGGCTCTGAGCACTATGGGACTCAACATCTTAGGTCATAAGTCCCCTAGAACTTAGAACTACTTAAACCTAACTAACCTAAGGACATCACACACACCCATGCCCGAGGCAGGATTCGAACCTGCGACCGTAGCAGTCCTGCGGTTCCGGACTGCAGCGCCAGAACCGCTAGACCACCGCGGCCGGCCAGGTAACTGAGAACAGTCACTTATGAAATAAGTTATTTATTTCCACAGACTTGTTTGCGAGCATTTTGATGCTCATATTCAGATAGGACATGCAGAAGCGTGATGCTGGGTATTGCCAAAAAATAAATATGCATCTTTAGCGCGTACCATGTGAAGATGAGAGTCAAAAGGCTCGCAAACTAGTTTATGGAAATAAATTAATTATTTCCCAAGTGATTGTTAGCAGTTATTTGTATATTATTCTACATGACTAACATTTACTGTTCCTGTGATTTTGTCCACGTTTACGATGTGTGGCTGATGCGGACAAAGGGTCTGTGATTAACATGCATCACCAGACTGGAACTTGACTGTGTCACGAATTTCAATAGGTTTCACACCTCCAATCCAAGGAATCCGAGTAACACATCACTGTGCGCCTTTTGTGCAAGCCACTAATTGGATTTCCAGCATTACAATGTTTCCGTGGTTTCCTTTGTGCACTTGCACGATGCTGCCATCTAGTAAACACCAGGCCCACTGTTGGGAACACGTTTACCAACGTACTTGCGAGTGTTTCCATTTTTCGTTATTTTATTACACACGATCTGTGCCCGCCATATATTAAAATGCCTCTTTTTCTTTCTAAGCAGGGACACACATAAAAAGCCCATACATTTACATGTACCAAATAACTAAAAGAGAGTGATGTTTTGCCACGCGAGGTAGCGGCGTGGTCTGGGGCAACTTGTCACGGTTCGCGCGGCTCCCCCCGTCGGAGGTCCGATTCCCCCGCGGGCGTGGGTGTGTGTTGTCATTAGCGTAAGTTAGTGAAGTTAGTTTAATTTGTGTATTAGCCTAGGGACCGATGACCTTAGCAGTTTGGTCCAATAGAACCTAACCATAATTAAAAAAAAGTTTTGTGCATTACATTAAATTTGAGAAACTTGAGATATACATTATTTTTTGTAACGTAAGTTCCCTCCGTCAAACGTACTAACGTGGCTTGAAGAGTACAGGTATACATGCAGATATTCAGTTGCTGCATACATCGTTCGCAGTGAATGATTTTTCCAACTTTTTGGCAGTGATCTGTTTACAGCAGCGGTTCCCAATGCATGCGTAATTATCACTTGAGGTGTAAAATGTAATTACGAGAGGAGTAAAAACAAAAGGGTTCGATTTCGTTTTGGTCACGAAACTATTTTTAAAATTTCATTATCATCACTACTTCATAAGGTTGTAATACTGATGACATAGATTACCAATAATTTTTTTTTCAAATACTGGCATTAATGCGTGACAGAATGTGGTGGTGGATACATCTTATAAAATGCATGTATAAACATCATCGTCTTCGCACAGTGCACCCACTAAACATGTACTTTGTACTTTATATCGTGAACTATGAGAGTAAAATATTTATACATGACATACGCTTAAATATGTCGTGAAAACGCCTCCTGTCGCTTGTAGGTAGTTCCCACGACAGAGCAGAAAGCGCTTCATTATTCACTTCGCAGCAGTACACGAACGATTAGCCAGAACAACACAGCAGTAAGTACAATATGTGATCAAAAGTATCAGGACACCCCCAAAATATACGTTTTTCATATTAGGTTCATTGTGCTGCCAACTACTGCCAGGTACTCCATATCAGCAACCTCAGTAGTCATTAGACATCGTGAGAGAGCAGAAGGGGGCGCCTCGCGGAACTCACGCACTTCGAACGTGGACAGGTGATTAGGTGTCACTTGTGTCATATGTCTGTACGCGAGATTTCCACACACCCATACATCCCTAGGTCCACTGTTTCCGATGTGATAGTGAAGTACAAGCGTGGAGGGACACGTAAAGCACAAAAGCGCACAGGGCGATCTCGTCTGTTGACTGACAGAGACCGCCGACAGTTGAAGGTCGTAAATGTGCAATAGGCAGACATCTATCCAGACCATCACACAGGAAGTCCAAACTGCATCGGGATCCACTGCAAGTACTATGACAGTCGGGAGCTGAGAAAAGTTTTATTTCATGGTCGAGCGGCTGCTCCAAAGCCACACATGACGCCGGTAAATGTCAAACGACGCCTCGCTTGGTGTGAGGAGCGTAAACAATGGACGACTGAACAGTGGAAAAACGTTGTATGAAGTGACGAATCACGGTAAACGATTTCACGATCCGATAGCAGGGTGTGGGTATGGCGAATGCCCGGTGAACGTCATCTGCCAGTGTGTAGTGCCTACAGTAAATTTCAGAGGCGGTGGTTTTATGGTGTGGTCTTGTTTTCCATGGAGGGACTTGCACCCCTTGTTGTTTTGCGTGGAACTATCACAGCACAGGCATACCCTTGTTTTAAGCACCTTCTTGCTTCCCACTGTTGAAGAGTAATTCGAAGATGGTGGAGTGGTTACAGGACAATGACATGCCTGTAATAGACTGGCCTGCACAGAGTCCTGAGATGAATCCTTTAGAATACCTTTGGAATGTTTTGGAACGCCGATGTCACGCCAGGCCTCACCGACCGACATCGATACCTCTCGTCAGTCTAGCATTCCGTGGAGAATGGGCTGTCATCGCCCAAAAAACTTTTACAGCACCTGATTGAACGTATTCCCGCGAAAGTGAAAGCTGTCATCAAGGTTAAGTGTGGGCCAACACCATATTGAACGCCAGCATTACCGTTGGAGGGCGCCACCTATTTGTAAGTCATTTTCAGCCAGGTGTCCGGATACTTTTGATCACACAGAGTATTTAATGCTTACTACACTGCCGTTATATTATTATTATTATTATTATCGGCAAATTTTCCCAATTAGTAAGTAACTAGAATCTCATTTTCTTTACGTTCTTCTTCTTGTTCTAATAGCATTTCATTCTTTCCGAGTAGGCTTGCTTACGTTCTTCCGATCACTTTGGTCTGTATACTTTTTTTGTTGCTTTGATGCTATTTCCCATTTGCCTACTTTTTGTGTGAAGGTGTCTTTGTCTGAAATGTCGGTTGGTCTTAAGTTTACTTTTTTGAGGTTCTTTCGAATTTCTTTTAGCCCAGGTGTTGAGTTCGTAAGTGATGTTAAATACTCCATTAAACTTTTTTGTCAATTGCTTTCTGGTAATCTGTTGCGATGGCGAAAGAATTTAATTCCTCTTTTTAAATGTCAATTTCAATGTTTGAATACTTTTTAGTTGTTTTGATTGACCCGTAGCCATCTCGGGTCTGTCTTACTCCTAAAATTTTCCAGTTATCATTCTCTCTTCTATTCTGATTTTTTCAAGTTCATGTTTTCTGTTGAGTCAAGAGTTTCGCTTGGGTAGACGTCTGTTCGTTTCATGACACTGTTGCAGTGCCGAA
The DNA here is from genome assembly GCF_023864275.1 of Schistocerca cancellata. Taxonomy (NCBI): domain Eukaryota; kingdom Metazoa; phylum Arthropoda; class Insecta; order Orthoptera; family Acrididae; genus Schistocerca; species Schistocerca cancellata. The sequence continues at coordinate 466,739,948 of NC_064626.1, read as the reverse complement.
TTTTTGTCTGCCTTGACATGGATTTTTTGTTATAATTATGGGTGGTGGTCAGCCTGAAGTTTTCCGATTTCTGCCACTTCAAAACTATGGATTCCAGCAATAAGGTGACGTGGAGCAAGTACAGTGCAGATATTTTAAGTTGGTTGATTTCAAATGGGGGTGCAGGTTGCGGGTGAAGCAAGTATCGCTAAGGAGAGGAGTGGTGCACAGGCATGTTTGGTAACATTTCATAAAGGACTACAAAACTAAATATCCCTTATCTTTCGTCTTTTTAAAAATTCTTCTTCATTGTAAAATTTAGTTACATGATAATGTTGTTGTTGTTGTTGTTGTTGGAAGGGGAGAGGTGCTAGTTAATGTCTGAATGCACTCAGGGGTAAGGTCGCATAGAGATTGGGAACTGTTGTTTAGAGTTAATACCGTAGAACGCTATTTATAGCTTACCAAATTTGGCGATGTCTATCTCTGAACCGGATATGATGCTCAGTTCTGTTGGAAAGACAGTTCGCTTCAGTAAACTGACGCTAGCTGGAGACCGCAGGACGCTGGCTTTGTTTCCCGTCTATCTGTAGTGGCAGGAAGTGTCTGAATCACTGCAACACTCTCCTCTCAGGTCCCACGTCAGAACTGACGTCACGTCGCTGTGGACAGAGCTCAAGGTCCGTAACCTGTGCTCCTTCCTCTTTGCTGTGTCCTGGAGTAAGACGGCCGCTTGTACTGTCCACAGGTCGTTTGCCGCCCAGTCTGGAGTAACATTTGTGCCGCACGGAACTTCGTACTGTGCTCCAGCGTCATAATGTTGCGTTCTTGACAACACGCAAATGCCATCTGTGCCAAACCCTCTGCGTGTGTACCGAACTATGAAGACAGGCGACTATAAGCGCTAATGGAGAAGTATTACAACGATGACAAGCCCATCGGAAAGTAGCAGTGATTAACGCTAGACCTATCTCTGGGAAAATAATAATAATAATAATAATAATAATAATAATAATAATAATAATACATTGCGAACTAAAGTGGAATGACAGTAGGAAAGGCAGGTACCAGACACAGATTCATAACATCTTAAGGAAAAAGGTTTAAAACCATTTATTCGACCGATTTTTTAGTATTGCTCATCTGTCTGGGACCCCTACTAGATTGCATTAACAGTGTAGAGAGACAAGCTCCAACGAAGCGCAATGCGCTTCGTCACGGGGTCTTTTGGTCGGTGCGAAAGCGTTACAAAGAAGCTCAACGAATTCCAGTGGCAGACGCTAAAAGAGAGGCGAACGGCATCACGGAGAGGTTTGTTTGTTGAAATTTCGAGAGTATACGTTGCGAGAAGGGTCGGAGAATATTTTACTTCCTCTACATACGTTCAAATGGCTCTGAGCACTACGGGACTTAACTTCTGAGGTCATCAGTCCCCTAGAACTTAGAGCTACTCAAACCTAACTAACCTAAGGACATGACACACATCCATGCCCGAGGCAGGATTCGAACCTGCGACCGTAGCAGTCACGCGGTTCCAGACTGCAGCGCCTAGAACCGCTCGACCACCCCGGCCGGCCCTTTTACATACGTATCGCGCAAAGATCACAACGAGAACATTTGAGTAATTAGATTTCATACGGAGCTTCACTGGCAGTCATTCTTCTGCAGCTTCACTGGAAATCATTCTTCTGGGGCTTCACTGGAAATCATTCTTCCCAGGCACCATTCGTGAAAGGAACAGGGGAAGGGCCAATACAATGATACCTGCGGTAAGGCGGCTTGCATTATGTAGATGCAAATGTTATAACAATATAAATAGGAAAAAATAGACGGGAAACATTTTGCTGACTTATACCACTCAATGCACCTGCAAAATTGTGTGTCCGTACGACACATAATACAGGGGATATGGCGTCAGAAACAAACTGATGCATGAAAAACTAGGTTTTGCTTAAAACGGAGCTCAAATTACCCTGACTGTACTCAATTGTTCCTAAACATCCTACCTGACTCGCTGACAGGATATGAAGAAGATTTTATACTCGAGCAGTATTTGAGAATTGCAGCACTTGGCAACTTACAGCAACCTTTAAACAAAATTTCAAACTTCCTCTAAGCTTTTTCAGGGTTACTTGCTTAACGTCAGATATTTAACCCGTTAACTAATCTGTAAAGTAATCAGACTTTGAAGCTGCTTTAGACATGCGAGTTCGACGCTTTAAAGAACAGAGAGACTTACTGGTTTCTCACTAAACGAAAGCAGCCGCCTTAATTAACAACAGTATAAAATTACACCCATCTAACTAGCGCAACTCGACAAATAATATGTTAACATTACAATTCAACTCATGAGCGCATAAATACACTGAAGAGCCAAACAAACTGATACATCTGCCTAATATCGTTCACGGCCAGCGGGTGCACGCAGAATGCCGCAACACGACGTGGCACGGACTCGACAAATGTCTAAAGTCCCGGTCGAGGGAACTGACACCATGAATCTTGCAGGGCTGTCCATAAATCCGTAAGAGTACGAGGGGACGGAAACCTCTTCTGAACAGCCACGTTGCAAGGTATCCCAGGTATACTCAATAATGTTCATGTCTTGGGAGTTTTATGGCCAGCGGAAGTGTATAACTCAGAAGAGTTTTCCTGGAGGCACTCTGTAGCAATTCTGGACTTGTGGTGTGTCGCATTCTCCTGCTGGAATTTCCCAGTCCGTCGCAATGTACAATCGACAAGAATCGAAGAAGGCGATCAGACAGGATGCTTACGTACAAGTCGCCCTTCAGAGTTGTATCTAGACGTATCAGGGGTCCCATATCACTCCAGCTGCACACGTCTCACATCGTTACAGATCCTCCACCGGCTTGAACAGTCCCTGCTGACATGCAGGATCCATGGATTCATCCGCTCGATACAATTTGGAACGAGACTCGTCCGACCAGGCAACATTTCCAGACATCAACAGTCCAGTGTGGGCATTGACGGGCCCAGGCGAGGCGTAAAACTTTGTGTCGTGCAGTCACCTAGGGTACACGACTAGGCCTTCGGCTCCAAAAGCCCATATCGATGATGTTTCGTTGAACGGTTCGCATGCTGACACTTGTTGATGACCCAGCACTGAAATCTGCAGCAATTTGCTGAAGGGTTGCGCTTCTGTCACGTTGAACGATTCTCTTCAATCGTCGTTGGTCCCGTTCTTGCAGGATCTTTTTCGGCCTTAGCGATGTCGGAGACTGATGTTTTACCGGATTCTGATATTCACGGTACACCCGTGAAATTATCATACGGGAAAATCCCCACTTCATCGCTACCTCGGAGATGCTGTGTCCCTTCGCTCGTGCACCGAGTATAACACCACATTCATACTCGCTTAAATCTTCATAACCTGCCATTGCAGCAGCAATTACGGATCCAACACCTGCGCCAGACGCTTTTTGTCTTCTGTTTACATATCTTTGTATTTAAATACGCATGCTTGTACCAGTTTCTCTGGCGCTTCGGTGTATTTAAAAGTGGGAACGCACGATTCCAAGAGCTTCCACAGGATCTAAACTATGAGAGGTGGGAGATCAGTTACATAATGAATGGCGAAATAGTTCTGAGATTTCACAATAATGTTCCGCGGTGCACTTGCTAATCAATGTACATTTTTTCCAGCTTTGTTGAAACTGATACTGAACTGATATCCAACAGGATCGAATTTGTCAAGATCAGTTTCATTTGCATGCGCGCGCGTGTATGTGTGTGTGTGTGTGTGTGTGTGTGTGTGTGTGTGTGTGTGTAGAGGGGGAGGGGCAGGCAGATGCGACTGCCCCCGCCGGGTAGGCTCGTGCCATTTTATACAGTATGGTAGCTGACCTTAGTTGAAGAGATTCAGGAGTCGGACACATTTTCACATTTCAATTTGCTAACATGCGTTAATCCCTCTCGGCCGTCTTGCCCAATGCAGTAACCTGTTTATTATGTCCTCAGAATGCGAATGCTGCAGCTATCCTGCGCTAGTAATTCTTCGCCAGAATCATCTCCAACACTGAAAATACCGTCGAAAACGGAACGAAAAATATTTAAGTGCATGAAGACGGCCGAAGGCTATCGAAACAAAGTGTGTAATTATGACTGGTGGCGGTAATCCTTTAATTGCCTTTGCCGAACGAGTACAGCTAGTTGTCTGCTGAAAGCGTTTGAACGAGGTGTAAACGCATGTTCTGTTTAGGGTTTCTACTTCGTTTGTGACCCGTCTGCTTTGTAGGTGATTAGTCTGCTGCTTTGTACTGGCCGCATCAGACAGTTTTGCTTCAGAAAGAATTATTTCCAGGATGTTGGAAGAGAGTTGCTGCCGAAAGTAAAGCTGATGGATAGCTCTGTGGGTAAAAGCACTATCACCGACAGACACAATCCCTGGGTCGAGCCCCGGTCCGGCATACGGTTTAATCTGCTGGGAAGTTACAGTTTTGCTTCAGCTTATCGTTTTCGAGTCTACGTGGAGCTTCTCCACTTGTCTCGCATGTGTGCATGTTATGCACTGCAACGTTTGAATATTTTCAAACATCACATCTATTTACTAGTTTATGGCATTTTTCTTAAGCTTTAAGCTTTTCTCTCGCATATTGGGTCGTCGTGTACGGATACTTGTGCAACTACGGCTTGTTAAGCTGATAAACTGTACGCGGCGTCAACAGCAATCTCTGCCTGCTGGCACTGTTTCGTAACAAGTCGTTCGCGTTGTGTGCGCGCTAAGAGTGATATTTGAGCTAAATGCAGTTGGTCGCCAGCGTTCATGACGTGCGGACGCGATGCGTGCGTGTTTCGATACTACGGGCAGAAACTTTCATCCCTAGAGATTATGCTCAGTTCAGTCATTCACGTCATGTCTGCAGTATGCGTGAACTTTCTGTGTGAAGCATTCATTATGAGTTGTACTGTACGGGACTTTCCTGTATTTAAATATACACTCCTGGAAATGGAAAAAAGAACACATTGACACCGGTGTGTCAGACCCACCATACTTGCTACGGACACTGCGAGACGGCTGTACAAGCAATGATCACACGCACGGCACAGCGGACACACCAGGAACCAAGGTGTTGGCCGTCGAATGGCGCTAGCTGCGCAGCATTTGTGCACCGCCGCCGTCAGTGTCAGCCAGTTTGCCGTGACATACGGAGCTCCATCGCAGTCTTTAACACTGGTAGCATGCCGCGACAGCGTGGACGTGAACCGTATGTGCAGTTGACGGACTTTGAGCGAGGGCGTATAGTGGGCATGCGGGAGGCCGGGTGGACGTACCGCCGAATTGCTCAACACGTGGGGCGTGAGGTCTCCACAGTACATCGATGTTGTCGCCAGTGATCGGCGGAAGGTGCACGTGCCCGTCGACCTGGGACCGGACCGCAGCGACGCACGGATGCACGCCAAGACCGTAGGATCCTACGCAGTGCCGTAGGGGACCGCACCGCCACTTCCCAGCAAATTAGGGACACTGTTGCTCCTGGGGTATCGGCGAGGACCATTCGCAACCGTCTCCATGAAGCTGGGCTACGGTCCCGCACACCGTTAGGCTGTCTTCCGCTCACGCCCCAACATCGTGCAGCCCGCCTACAGTGGTGTCGCGACAGGCGTGAATGGAGGGACGAATGGAGACGTGTCGTCTTCAGCGATGAGAGTCGCTTCTGCCTTGGTGCCAATGATGGTCGTATGCGTGTTTGGCGCCGTGCAGGTGAGCGCCACAATCAGGACTGCATACGACCGAGGCACACAGGGCCAACACCCGGCATCATGGTGTGGGGAGCGATCTCCTACACTGGCCGTACACCACTGGTGATCGTCGAGGGGACACTGAATAGTGCACGGTACATCCAAACCGTCATCGAACCCATCGTTCTACCATTCCTAGACCGGCAAGGGAACTTGCTGTTCCAACAGGACAATGCACGTCCGCATGTATCCCGTGCCACCCAACGTGCTCTAGAAGGTGTAAGTCAACTACCCTGGCCAGCAAGATCTCCGGATCTGTCCCCCATTGAGCATGTTTGGGACTGGATGAAGCGTCGTCTCACGCGGTCTGCACGTCCAGCACGAACGCTGGTCCAACTGAGGCGCCAGGTGGAAATGGCATGGCAAGCCGTTCCACAGGACTACATCCAGCATCTCTACGATCGTCTCCATGGGAGAATAGCAGCCTGCATTGTTGCGAAAGGTGGATATACACTGTACTAGTGCCGACATTGTGCATGCTCTGTTGCCTGTGTCTATGTGCCTGTGGTTCTGTCAGTGTGATCATGTGATGTATCTGACCCCAGGAATGTGTCAATAAAGTTTCCCCTTCCTGGGACAATGAATTCACGGTGTTCTTATTTCAATTTCCAGGAGTGTAGTTTGAAAATTTTGGACGAAAAACAACTGAGTCGATAAACAATGCATTTTGTAATAACTGGGCAGCTGCAGCTCTTATTATGCGTATTAAAACCAGCTTCTTAAAGAACTAGTAAAATTACAGGTCTTACTGTCCGTACGAAAATCAGCTTCTTAAAGAACAAGTAAATCAGCATTGTACAGACTCAGTAAATTAAACGAAAGAGGTAATTATGATAGATCGATCCGTCTCCAACGAATCATCGACCTCGCTGCGGTGCGGGGCCTTGAGTGCCTCCTTTTAACATTACGCAAAGTGGCCTTGCTATATTGGTACTGCGAACGGCTGAAAGCAAGAGGAAAGTACATTCGTTGTATTTCCAAAGGGCATTCAGCGCTAGTGTATGACTTAAGGATGGGGGCATTCCCTTGGGCAAAATATTACCCAGGTAAAATACTCAGAAAGGTGATGTCGTCAGGAAACACGAAACTGTTGTTCTACGACTTGGATGTTACATCCCTTAATCGGATAGGTAGATTAGAGGGCTAAATACATTTCAGACAAGAAATGAATAGAAGCTTGTGAAATACGGTGTTACAGAAGAAAGTGGAAAGTTGGATGGACAGATCGAATAACTAACGAGCAGGTAATGAAAAGGATTGGGGAGAGGAGAGATTCATGGTACAACTTCACTGAAGGAAGGGAGCAGTTCGTAGGACAGTTTCCGAGGCATCAAGGAAATTTGGTAATGGAAGTATGATAGGCAAGAATTGTAGAAGCAGAACAGTTCTTGACAATAGGTCCATCACAGTTCTTGACAATAGGTCCATCAGTCCAATATGTCAGACCCTTACTTAGAATATCTCCGTGCTGAAATACGACTCACTGAAGCTCATACACCTACATCATCATGTCTGTCAACTAGTTGGTCGCACCAATGCTAACAAAAAGTGAATGTCAGGAGCGAAATGGCTTTACGCAGGTGACTCATGTTACTAGGGCTGTACGGATAGGTTTGAAGGAAGCGTGCTGTGGCCGGAGGGTCGCCTGCAGGGACGACAGCTTATTGTCTTTCACTTCCTGCCACTCGCAACCCTACTGACACACGACACTCCGCCTCGACAGAGCAGGGGGAGGATTGGATAAGGAGCAGCAGCGAGGGGGCGGAGAGAAGGGGCAGGGAGCACGAGAAAAAGGGACGGGACAAGAATTAAATTTAGACCTCTCCTAGAGGTCAATAGAAGCAGAGAGCCAGTGGGAGAGTTCATGTGGGCCACGAACCCACCCACCCCCCCCCCCCGCCCCCCTCTGACAACAACTTTACTAAGGACGTTTATACGTCTACATAAACTAGTTTCCTAGCCTTTCAGCTACCTTCTAAAAAAATTACAGCTTTAGTTTAACACGGGATACCTTCCAGCTGCGTTCCTCAGGGTTAGCCCAAGTTGATTAGTCAGTGACATGACAGGCTGGAAAACGCATTCCAGCCAGGAAAAAAGACGACGTACGCCCACAATGCGCGTTAAAGCACCCGCTTACGAGATGGGGAGGCGCGCTAGCCACAGTTCGAATTAACGAAGGTGGCTGGAGTGCGGTTTGTAGTTTTGTAGATGGTTTTTCCCATCCCCCTCTGTGAAAACGTAGCTGGTATGTACGTCCTGCCTCATACACATGCTGCACAAACATTTAGAAAACTTTCTCACACCTATAGAATTCGCTCTAGCCGCAGACAGATGGGGTATACAGATTCAGTCTTGGGGGGGGGGGGGGGGGTGAGGGGAGGAGTGAATAAGGGACCAATGACCTAAGATCTTTAGCCTCCTTAAATGTATAATTAGCAGCAGCATAAGGTGACCATTCAAAAGTTGGCCACACCTACTGCCAGCAACAAAATCTGACACGGTTCGCGTCGACACGTAGATCCAGAAAACTACAGAATTTGAGGGAAGCCACGACAGAAGGTTAAAGATGCTCCTTTACGAAAAAAAAATACATAAAGATTGACTTTCCTGGGTGTAGGTGGAAACGACAGAAATATGAAGCATTCCCTCCACTTACAAGCTAGCATATCTTTTCTCGGCAGACCATCATTAACAGTTTTACAGTTAAGTAAAGTACTGGTAATGGTCAGTGCAAGTTTCGATTTTATAAAGCAAAAAATATGAACTGCTTTACACAGGTACTTTCCAAGTTTTGGTCAAAAGCTTTTCAGATGATATTTTTACCCTAACTGCAATTTCTTGAAAATTACGATGCACTGATGTACTGTACTACAATAATAATAATCTTTTTAAAATAGCACGACTCTGTTTCTCGTTGAAGGTGGGCTTGACCGAAAGTTCTCCGAGGGACGCTCAATAAGTAATGCAACCCATCTTTTTTTCTCTCGGTCAGTTTCGGTTGAAACACAGAATTTCTTGTGGCACATAGTGAAATATTCCAGTCTCAATCCCTATCGTTTCATGAAGTTCCGATAGGTGGCCGCGTTGTACGTGGTCTTCAAAATGGCGTCTGTGACGGAGGTGCGTCCCAAGCAGAGAGCTGTCACTGAGTTTTGGTGGAAAACCAGAGTGTCACAAGTATCCCTAGACGCTTACAGAATGTCTACGGAGACCTGGCAGTGAACAAAATCGGGGTGAGTCATTTGGCGAGGCATTGTCATCATCGCAGTAAGGTGGCGTGAACCTGTCCCAACTCCCGTATGCCGGCCGGCCACACACAGCTGTGACCTCTACCTCATTCGAGGTGATGGACCGATCACAACACCTCGCTGCTCAACTGGACGTCTCTGTTGGCAGTGCTGACACTCTAGTCCACCAGATGGGGTACTGGAAGGTGAGCCCCGCTGGGGTTCTATGCATTCCGACTTCCATTTGCGAGATCCGGACTCGAACGTGGCCTATCGCAGCCAATACGTTTTCCCTCATGAGCTATACTGATACGGCTCAATAAACAAAGCCTCCGCACTTATCTAGCTGACATTGGCTCGCTGTATGTGAGAGAGAGAGAGAGAGAGAGAGAGAGGGAGAAAGAGCTGCTCAAGCATGAGTGACTGTGTAGGTGGTGGGGCGGGTGTGGTGGTGGAGGCAGAGGTGAAGAGGAAGTGGCTGCGGGCTTTATTTATAGGCGGGCCTGCACGCCCCACCTTCGTGCGGTTGCGGCTGCGCCCCACATGTCGGGGAGCCACCACCCCCAGAGCACAAGGGAAAGGGGGGGGGGGGGGGGGCAGGCTAAGCCCTGTTGCTCAAAGCAAGGCCAGGACGCTAGAGACCTAGTTGCTGCGGTATACGGAGTGAAGCAGAACTTCACCCCAAACTTTCAGATGTGTTACTACGGACCACAACGAGAAAAAGGTCTGCTAACAAGGGTTCTAAAACGCATACTGTAAGAGCTATGGCCACTTCTTCAGTAGAAAAGGTGTTTCTCATAGTAGCGAAGGAGGAAATGCTCACAGCTGTTAAGGTATATATTTTACAACGCATATTTGCTGGACTTTTTTTCCTTGTTTTGGGCCACCCTATCAATTCTGAAAGTTTGTGGGTGCACTTCTGCTTCAGTGTGGTGCTTAGAACTTGGACCTTGATTAAACTGAAACCAACATACCGATCAGCTGATTGGTAGTGATATCCATTCCCAGGATATTTGTGTAACGCTCTTACATTTGTTTTACTTGCAGTAGTTTCTTTATTACAAAGGTTAAATCAAGCGCAGCGTTTGGTTGCACAAAATGATATGCGAAAGGAATTAATATTTCGTTCTATAGGTGGAGATACTTTAGAAAAACGAAAAAAATTGCGATCAAATTTTTGCAAATTAAGTCAGTGAATTTACAGGCTGAAGCGAAGGAGAACTGTATGATAAGGATCATTATACATCTATCACTTGCAATACGTGTGTCCTCAGATGTAAATCTCTGTAACTGACTAAGATTTTGAGATGAATGAATGCTAATATCTATCTCACTGTACGTTTTCCCTATAATAAAGGTTTTCTAATATATTATCATTCTTATCTTGATACTGTTTAGGCATTGGTACAAGTAAAAGCCTTAAAACATATCTCTTATTTTGTTTTGAAAGCCTGATATAGGTAATAACGGCTGTAATTTGTTATAAATGCAGAATAAAACATTGCTGAGGAATCGTTAGGGAACTAAATGCTTCCTGCCAAACTGACATTTTGTCTTTCACTTGCCTGCAAGCCTTGAACTACATGATCTGCAGTAAAACAAATACATGAATTCACTGAATTACTGTAATTCTGTCACTTGTAAAAACAAAACAAAAACTGCCAATAAAATGTTTCAAACTGTTTGTTTCTTCCAGATCCACCTTACCAAATGCAAAAACGATAACCATCGCATTAATACGAGGTGTTTCGGAGAAATTAAGTTAACTTTACTATTATATGTGTAATAAGTCGTTCACTTGTTAAAATCAATGCTCAATTTTAGTTACAAGAGAGAAAAACCATAACTATTAGATCTCATTGCCTTCCACCTTGTGACTCAGATTTTGGTTTAAAACCTTGGTACGGCACAGATAAAGGGGTGCGTGGTCTGTATGATCTATGGTTAGATCTAGTGATCCTAAACAAGTCAACAACGATTAGCCTGATTCCGATACCGGCTGTGCTGTAGTCACCACCTCCCCGTACTCTACTGTTGGTAGTGCATATGATTACAGGGAAAGTTTTCGCCCAGCCCAAAGCTTCCAACGAAGTGCCACAGGGTATAGCGAAATTTTTCACTCCAATTCACTTCTTTCCAGTCATCCACTTTGCTCTTTACACCACCTCAAGCGCTGTATAGCACTGACTAAAGAAAAGTGTGGCTAATGAGAGCTCTTCCATCACTGTGCCGGATTCTTTTTATCTCCCTACACCAGTGGCGGGTACAGAATAACCTCAAGGAGAGGGGCGCTGAAGATATATTGAGCTACCTTTCCTTTTATCGTAATAAAAAGTAATCAGTTCACATGCAAAGTTTAAGGAAGTTCTATTAAAACTGATTATGCACATATACAAGACAATGCCATCTTATGATATAAAAAAGTTACAATTGTGGGTCTCTTCCTTAAATGATGAATTCTGTGCTCCTATTCTTCCTGAAAAATTGGTTAATTGCTTAATCATTCTTCAGTCTTAATATTTCTGCTTCTGAATGTAAACTAGCTTCCTATTCGGCGAATAGTCCGTATTTATAACGCTAAGTATCGAAGGTTCTCTGAACAATATTCGAGACTTTTCTCGAACAAATGCCAGACAGAATAACGCATAGAGATCACTAGAATGGCCGCGACTTTTCTCGTAGGCACACACTGTGATCAAAAGTATCCGGACACCTGGATGAAAATGACTTACAAGTTCGTCCGTCGGTAATGCTGGAATTCAATATGGTGTTGGCCCACCTTTACCTTGATGACAGCTTCCACTCTCGCAGGCATACGTTCAATCAGATGCTGGAAAGTTTCTTGGGGAATGGCAGCCCATTCTTCACCGAGTGCTGCACTGAGGCGAGGTATCAATGTCGGTAGGTGAGGCCTGGCTCGAAGTCGGTGTTCCAAAACATCCCAAAAGTGTTGTATAGGATTCAGGTCAGGACTCTGTGCAGGCCAGTCCACTACAGGGATGTTATTGTCGTGTAACCACTCCGCCACAGGCCGTGCATTATGAACAGGTGCTCGATGGTGTTGAAATATGGCTCTGAGCACTATGGGACTTAACATCTATGGTCATCAGTCTCCCAGAACTCAGAACTACTTAAACCTAACTAACCTAAGGACATCACACAACACCCAGTCATCACGAGGCAGAGAAAATCCCTGACCCCGCCGGGAATCGAACCCGGGAACCAGGTATTGAAAGAAGCAATCGCCATCCCCGAATTGTTCTTCAACAGCTGGAAGCAAGAACGAGCTTAAAACATCAATGTAGGCCGATGCTGTGATAGTTCCACGCTAAACAACAAGGTGTGCAAGCCCCCTCTTTGAAAAACATGACCACCTTATAAACCACTGTCTCCGAATTTTACTGTTGGCACTACACACGATGGCAGATGACATTTACAAATTATTCGCCAACAGATCGCCACATTGTTTACCGTGATTCGTCACTCCACACAACGTTTTTCCTCTGTTCAATCGTCCAATGTTTACGCTCCTTACACCAAGAGAGAAATCGTTTGGCATTTCCGGAGTGATGTGTGGCTTACCGCTCGACCATGAAATACAAGATTTCTCATCTCCCGCCTAAGTGTCATTGCAGTAGATCCTGATCCAGTTTGGAATTCCTGTGTGATGGTCTGGATAGGTGTCTGCCTATTACACATTACTACCCTTCCAACTGTCGGTGGTCTCTGTCAGTCAACAGACGAGATCGGCCTGTACGCTTTTGTGCAGTACGTGTCCCTTCACGTTTCCACTTCACTATCACATCGGAAACAGTCGACCTAGGGATATTTAGCAGTGTGCAAATCATGCGTACAGACGTATGACACAAGTGACACCCAATCAGCTGACCACGTTCGAAGTCCAGGAGTTCCGCGGAGCGCCCCATTCTGCTCTCTCACGATGTCTAACGACTACTGAGGTCGCTGATATGGCAGCACAATGCACCTAGTATAAAGACGTATGTTTTGGGGTTGTCCGTATACTTCTGATCACATAGTGTATATGTTAGCTATCTATGTGCCAGACAGAAACGTATAAAATACGATGACGCGGACGCGCGTGCTACATAGGAAAGTTCGATAACTCCATTCAGTCGAGCCGACCGTCGAAAAGAAACGAACGAATAGCGTGCAGGCTGGTGGGTGGGGGCGGTGCTGGTGGGAATGCAGGTGGCCCCGCATTACCTGGATCGCCGGTAGCACTTTGGAACTCACGAGTTATTTCTTCCGCTGGTTGTGGTGATTTGGTACAACCTCCCTCCACAACGCTCGACGGTCCCTGTCCGTTAATGCACGAGGTCTGCCAGGTCTTTATTATGTTGCGGTTGTTTCTTCGCGCTTCCACAGCACAGCCGCAGCACCACCGAGTGACTTTATCAGCTTTGCTCTCGATGGATTCGTTACTCCCGTGACAACCTATGACGATTCCACGTTCGAAGTCACTGGGTTTTCCTGACCGGCCTATTTTGCTGTTATTGCTTCTCTACTGACAACACAAGACTCCCTGCCTCCTTTTATACTGGCAGATCAGCCTCTCGTGCCAACTAGTGGCCAATTTGGCATTAAATAGGAGTGTCCAGACAGTTTTGATGAGGTAACTTATCTCGTTGAAGAGACACGAGTGAACAGTACATTTTAACGTGCAAAGTGCTTAAGCTGTATTCCATTTCCAGCTATGGTAGGCCGCGGGTGAAATTTGGACCCAGTTACATGGAGACGTAATCAAAAAGTTCACGTTTCGGATACATTTGTAATAAATGGGAAAATATTCCCTAGTGTAGTCAATATATTCGAAGTCAACTCGCATCCCCCTTTTGTTTTTGTTTTTTTTTTTTAATTCTACTTAATACGAACTAGAGCAGCTGATGTTGATGTGTGTGAATTCCTAAGGGACCAAACTACTGAGGTCATCGGTCGATAGACATACACACTACTTAAACTAACTTAGACTAAGGACAACACAAACACTCACTCATGTCACAGCGGCAATGTCTTGGTGGCCCTCCAGTTCGAATCACACTAAATGCTGCGCGACATTATTGCGCAGTTTTCTTGACCAGCCTATGGCAATCGCCACTAATATTGCACAATATTACTAAACAATAATACTGATCTTCTACGGGGCCCTTCAGTCTTGGGAAAGAGCGGTTGTGGTGTGAAACACGAACCGTGCTGCAAACAGGGCGCGATACAAGCACGACCAAAATGAAGAGGAGCGGTGGCGCGTCGGACAAGCCCACAGGGTTCAATGCTCGGCCCGCGTAGGCGGCGTAGGCGGACAACCGGCAGTCGGGCCGTCGGCGGCCGACCGCGCGGACGCAAACGATGACCGCAGAGGCGCGGCGCGGCGCGGCGCGGCTGCGACAACAAACACGGCGGGCTGCCTAAGCGGCGGGCGCCCACAAAGCGAGCCGATTAACGGCCAGTTAATTTGGCGCGCTTATCTGATGTCGAGCAAACAGCACTCGTCTTTGCCAGATAATGCGCTCCTCCCCTCCCCGCAGAACATTGTTACCCCTCCTCCACCACATCAACTTGATTTCGTGTCCTATCGACATGTGCCCAGCTACCGCGTCAGGCACCAATTCATTCTGCCATTAGCTGAACAGTCTTCTCTAACTACCATTCTTTCTTTCGGCATCACCTTAATCGACTGTACCGCAGACCGCAGTTTCGCTACAGCCGTGATTGCCAACCTTTCTGAGGCCATTACCTCTGAGTGCAAAGGAATGTTAACTAGCACACTACCCCCCTCCCATTTTCCTCGCCACCATCAACATTATTGCCTAGCTTCTCTTTAGAGCATTTTAGTTTTTGTGAGTGTTTTATTACGCCACGAACTACTGAGCCGATGAGTCAATTAGTAACGCATATTTCTAAAACCGTTTCCTAAGACAGAAGGTGCAATTGTCAGTGCATCGCAAGTGCTACCTACATGTAATTCCTTCTCAGACAAGCAAGCTAACTATCCACACTGAGGGCAGACACTTGCCACAAAACACGCTTCTTCAGCACTCCTGTTCCTAGTGACACTTGCTACATCCACACCTTGTACCTTCATTTAAAATCAAACAATTTAAAATGTTTGCACTATACTTATTGTTTGCGAATCTCTAGACTGATTGATTTTTTTTAATTTCTGAACTAGCAGAAATTGTAAGGAACATTCATTTCACAAGCTGTAACATTTAGCACATTCCGCCGCAGGTTAATGCTAGATTTTTAAAAATAAATATAATTATTTGAAACTTACATTACCAGTTTTACAATAATCCGAAACAGTGATAACAGTAAAAAATCCTTTTAAAAATAAATGTACTTTCGTGGTCGAAATAGAATCCAATCCTTTCTCTTTCTCTCCTCAGAAAATATAATTTTACCCCTCAGCGGTTATCACTGCGCTACAGTGTTGTGGAAAGGTGGAGGTGAGATTAGAGTAGGGGCAATGGCTCGTTCTATCGGGAGGCACCATTTGGAGTGATACACACAGATGTTCTCCGTCACAGGCGTTAATTTAATTGCTAATCCAACTTCCTGTTCAAGTTTGCATAAAACTTATTTAAAATACAGAATACCCAAACAGAACTTTTGTGTGCAGTGTACTGTGTGGCCTGGTATTTTAAACTCTGATGAGTGTGTTAGCGTCCAACAAAGTCAGCAACGCGAATCGATACCACAGAAAAGAGCGAGGGCGTTTGTTGAGAACTGCTACTTTCAATGATTATATAAAGTACAATCACCCACAATGCGACAATCTTCCAAAGAAGAAGGACCACTCGCCTTCACCCATAAGTGAACGCTGCAGTCGGAATCTATCTTACAACGTCTACGACAAGACAAACTACCGTGCGGAAAAAGGTAGGAACCCTCACTAGCAATGATAATCTCAGAAACAGGAATAGTCCGGTAAGCTAAGATCTCCCTAGTTTCAAAAGATTCCAAACCTGCTCTACCTGCATTGTTACAAGCAACGAAAGCTACAGTCAGCCACCCGTTACCCAAACTAGAGGAAGAAGATACTTTCATTAAAGAAAAATTTAACCTCGCACCACAAAATAAAGTAGATCCATGAATAAGAACAAATTGAGTAGTTTTACCAACTCCTCTCGTTTCGTTCTTTTTACCCTTCGCAGAAGATGTCGAAGCACCTAGAGTGCCGTCCACATTGATAAGTGATTTGTAAACGACTTACGGTATGCACTCCTGAAGCCCACGCCTCCTTCTCGGCAACAGCAGCGCACTGAGGTCAACATAGCGCTCAGCATGCAAGAGCTTAGTCCTGCTCGAGACCTCAGCTGCAACAGCAAACTTCATCACCGAGGCCCAACGAGTAGTTAAACTTCTAGTGTTGTTGATATTGAACATCGTACCTCAAGAGAATACTTTGTTAATTGGTGCATCCATCAAGTGATGTTTTGCTAGTCCATGACAGCTGTAAATAATCCGCCACTCCAGTGGCAAGTGACTGTATCAAAGTTACGTAAATCTTTTATTCATTTATGCAATTAAGTGAATTAATATTTCATGTGCTCTAGTTTGATGTGCCAGCTCGCCGAGAATTTAAGAACCCACTGTTGTGGCCGGACGAAAGTGATTTAGCGGGGTCACAATAATGAGACATCACACGCGACTACCCTTAATTCTTTCGGAACATTCAACCTTTAACGATAGCAAGCACATCGGACAAAAAATGTTTCAATCCCAGGAGACAGGCATGACTGGATCCCGCAGAGCTACAAAATTGCGAGGATGTTGACAGCTACATTTCACTTACTGTTTCAATTAGACCACTAAGTTTTCTAAGTGATTGAGTTCGGATGACTAAACGAGCCACTCGACGTGCGATTTGTGCTTAAGTGTTCATTACAGACGCGTATGCATTGATGCGTTTCGTGATACAAAAACGCATAAATAAAGTGCGACGAACTATTAATATGACGACACATGTAAAATACCTGAGCGAGAGATAAATACTCTGTGGAATTTAAGCTTCTACATGCGAACTCGATAACAAAGATAAACAGACTGTATTACGCTACGGCAAAGAGATAATTATTCCGTGTTGGACATTGGAAGGATTGAGAGGAGATTGTTGGAAGCCGCCATTAAGGCAGTAACGTATGTTTTATGGTATTGAAGAAAATAAATACATATAAAAGCACAAAAAGAGTTCATAACCCCTAATCATTTCAAAAGAAATATTCAGTGATTATAAAGACGCAAGTTGTTCGGAAAAGTGTTGTTTGGTTTTGAAGGTGCGAACCTGTAGTTTTACACGGTTTTGGGATTCGTCAAAAATATTTCTGGGAAGACCTAAATAATTTCACGAAATAAAGTTGGACGCCACATTCCATACACATGTCACAGCATAGCACTTGGCTGTACCGACCGATTTCCGTAGAGCGATACATTATCTTTAGCGATTTCAGGTGGGGAAGTTCCAGCAAGCAGACTCAACGAGATCTGCTGCTGAGAAACGCATATGGTGTTACCGTATTCTTTAACTTACGGAGAACAGTAAGCAATATAGACTTCATAACTACAGCAGACATAATTAAAAGGACTCAACATAAATAAGAAGAGCAAACAGTAAAAAGGAGTCGCTAAACCAAACCATAAATAAAAATCAATTAATAATAATACGCAATCACATTAATAATACGCAATCACATTAATAAAACGCTCATTAAATAATACAGAAAAAACAGTAACCTGGTGACCGGGTCCAAGACACAGAACTATTTACAGCACAAAACCACACGCTCCATACACGGCGGTTTTAAATCGCCTCACTGCATCGATGCAGTCGACGCATCAGCATTTGAAAAAGAGGCAAAAATGGCGACTCATCGGACTATAATGTATCACTCAGGTCAGCTGCTTTACAATTTCTGTGCTGTTGGGCCCATTAACGACTCTCACCTGTATGTGCCACTGTGAACAATGCCTGTTTTTCAGATAGTCGAAACAGAACATTCAGTGCATCCAGTTCCCTTTGCAAATTTCGCTCAGAATTTGGCCTGAGATGTATTTTCACTTACTGACAGCAGTAACTCCTCTCAGATTTAAAATCAGCTGTTACCGACAGCGCGTAACACTCACCTCCGTTCTCTGTCGGTTAGAATCTTTTTTCAGTTACTGTTCTTACGACGTGTTACACGCTAAAGTTTCTACATTATGAGAAGTGGTTTTCTTTGTGATATTCGCCACAGTGAGAACATTTCGTCAGTACATGCATAAAGGAGACACTCTGGATTCCGAAGTTGTTCATATTGTTGTCGAGCAAGAGCGCCCACTCGATAGTCTGTTGAGGGGGGGGGGGGGGGAGGAAAACTTTGAGGATGAAGTATTTTTAATACCGATATTCTGGAAGACTGCTTATAAGTAACCATAAGAAGTTTTAAGTTTTGAGCCTGTTTAAAACCTGCATAATGCCCGTTTTTCAATCATTTTCTTGAAAGAAAAACACCTGACTACACAACACTTCTCTCCTTTTCCTGAGAGCAGGGGGGGGGGGGGGGCGGCGCTTCCCCCTTTGCCACCGAGTGTGGGCGCCCTTGTCGAATAGTCAATACCGCGTTGGCGGGCACTACTTCTCCGTCGACAGTTGGTTCAACCAATTGTTGACTTGGACCTGTGGATGTAGTGGCCTGATTTTCGTATGCTGTTGCTTCAGCGCGGAACATATTAAATGAGGTAGTGTCTGACTACACATTCACGTGCTCCGGCACTGCAGGAGACGGAATGTTGCATTAGGTATCATTTTCATTTTACTTTGTCAATACCATAATTTATGCTTTAACTATTAGGACAAAGTTGGTTGCAGCACTTCATAACATGCATGAACTCAAGAAGTGATCATATCACTCATTATCCTTTTCTTTTAAAGGAAAGTACTGAGGAAAAGAACTAGTTCCCTATATCCCAATTTTCTGCTCCTGTCCTAAACAATCATTAGTACGGTACACATGTCCACGTACTATAATCACGTTAGTCAATACACAGGTGAGTTACAGCTGTTTTCAAATTATTCGTCACTGAGTGTCCGTATCCCGCTTGCCTATTCACAAGTTTCAAACGTAAAATTGTAAATTGTTCGGACATGCATTGCAGTTCGCGTCATTCGATTATTAATTTAAGATCTGCTGGCACTTTGCACACTTTCATTGCGCTTCTGAAGCTTCATTTGCGTAAAGTCAAAAGCAAATGTTTTCTTTCATCTTATTATGTTTCAGACGTCTTTGGTAGCATTGCACAGTAGAGATACGTTTCCATTGTTGCACAGGTAAGTCCTGTCATTGTTAGAACAAGTTTAGATATTGTTTGGTGGATTTAGGGAAGAGTGACTGTCTATTCATTTAGCACAGATTTAGATTACATTCAGTGAAACGTTACGCTATTTCACACACACCGATGTTGTACATTTAAAAGGGTTGTACAAAAATTTTGCTTTAGAAGTCTAAATACAAATAATGCACACAAAATTTGTACAGTTACACAGCAAGCGCACCTAGCAGTTTGTTATTTAAGTGCAGCTACTCAGGAACGTCCGGTGTGGGCTGTAATTATATGGCGACGAAACTTGGTAGATAGGCTAACGCAGCACCGATTTTCGCTGGAAAAAATTATTTCCTGTTTTGGCCCCCGGGAGCAAATCTAGCGCTTTGTCATCTCCAGTGTTCATTGCATTGCATTGTATTGTATTGTATGTTAACCGGGGGCCTAGAAACGACGGAGAGGCTCCGTCCCCGCCGCAGCCGCAGTGGTCCACAAACGGACGACGAATACTGCAGTCCACTTCACCAAGTTTCCGCCCCACACTGCCCCACTCTTTGAGGGTTATTGTGCGGTGCGGTTCGCTGCCGGTGGAAACCCCCCCCCCCCCCCCCAGAGAACATCTCACACCAGACGAGAATAACCCCTATGTTTGCGTGGTAGAGTTATGGTGGTGTACGCGTACGTGGAAAACTTGTTTGCGCAGCAATCGCCGACATAGTGTAGCTGAGGCGGAATAAGGGAAACCACCCCACATTAGCCGAGGCAGATGGAAAACCGCCTAAAAACCATCTGCAGCCTGGCCGGCTCACAGGATCTCGACTCAAGTCCGCCGGGCGGATTCGTGCCAGGGACCAGGCGCGCCTTCCCAATCCGGAAAGCCGTGTGTTAGACCGCACGGCTAACCGGGCTGGCTCCGCTGACCATATTGAACAACTTGTGTAAGCGGTGGTTAATGTTAAAATCAAATTATGCCTTCCTCGTTTGTTTGACCTTATCTTCCCACGACCCATTCCTAATTCACTGCATAACATTTCTAGACGTCTTTTTTGCATTCATGGCGCCCGATTTGCACCTGGTGGCCAAAATGAGAACTATTTTTTTCAAGCGAACAGGTTCCGCATTAACGCATTTGAATGTCTGCCAAGGTTCGCTGCCATACGATAATTACAGCCCACACTGGACCTCTGTGAGAAGCTGCAGTTTAATTATATCTACCTGGCACATACAGAGATTCTAGATATAGAAGTTTCATACAGTTACGCCTAATGGTTTCACAGAGCCACCAACGATAATAAAATTACAGCAAGTAGTCTACAGATATTGAAGAGTAAACGCACAAAAAACTTACACCATTCGTTGTAGATAAGATGAACAGTCCGAGTTGTTACGCCGATTTCACTGCCATTTATACACTACAGTGCTCACAAGTGCCCATTGTGCGCTTTTAAGTGATCATTAATATTACTGTGCGGTGAGCTTGTAGCTGGAATGAATTCAGGAACTAAATATCATTTACAGCTTTTCGTTAGTGATTGTCTACAGCGATGACAATTTCGGAAAGCATATATGCGCCATCAGATGTACAATTTTATGTTTATTCTCTACCGGTTTTGACTTTTACAATCATCTTCAAGGAGAAAAACATGGTACATCAATGGATCAACAATACATTTCCGCCATATATGAGCCATACAAATGTCCAACATATAAAATTGTCATAATAGTCTGTCTTAAAAGTCCATGTAAAAACACTATGCCTTGGCACATTTACAACAGTGTACATTTGGGAATGATATCACCACATATGCACTACTGCAGTTACGCCACGGCGCAGTGTGTTTGTATGGAGTGTGTTAAGACAGACTATTATGACAAATTTGTATCTTCTACATTCGTATGGTCCACATAGGATGGAAATGTGTGGCTGATCCATTCATGTACATGTTTCTCTCCTTGAAGGCGATTGTAACAATCGACATCGTTAGAGAATGCAAATAAAACAGTGCAACTCATGGCAAAAACATGCTTTTTCCAAAATAAAATTCATTTGTTTCGTAACAGTAAACGGAATGCCAATGGAGGGTATACGCTACGTAGAGACTAAAAATACCCATTTCATGTCTCAAACATCGTTTTATCAAACTCCCTTCTGAAAAAACAGAAGCATTCTAATTCGATGTAAGAAATGAATTGGCGTTAGCAGTATTGTAATATTGTTTCAATGCATTGTCTACATAATGTAATTATATATACAAAATTTCATTTAAAATGAATAGAGGGTAACTTAGGGCAACAAATTAAAAAAAAAGATTATTTGTAATTAATATTATTAGAAATTAATAAGAATATGAGTGCTCATCCACCTCAGTACTCGAAATCGGTATTATGGCAGGATTCCTACGGAAGTAATAGCACATTTTCTGAAGCTTACATGTATCAAATTTATTATGAAAGTAGTAGATACGTGTAAGAAAAACAATCACGAGCATTAAAAAAAAATAAAAAAGCCGTTTGCATTTCCTGGATGGAAACTGGTTTAACGGTACTCACACTCCTGTTATGTTGTGTTTTCGCTTTGTTAGTACTTTTTTCAACTTACTAATTACCTCCAAAATTCTCGACGGCATTGAGCTTATTAGTGTTTGTATTTCTTGCAGCAAATTGTAACCCTCTTCTAGTATAGCCTCTTTCAGCTCACAAACGGCCTCATATTGAATTTTCCCACGCCGGGGTTCCCGGGTTCGATTCCCGGCGGGGTCAGGGATTTTCTCTGCCTCGAGATGGCTGGGTGTTGTGTGCTGTCCTTAGGTTAGTTAGGTTTAAGTAGTTCTAAGTTCTAGGGGACTGATGACCATAGATGATAAGTCCCATAGTGCTCAGAGCCATTTGAACCATATTGAATTCCATTACGATAAACACGTCTTGCAGGTATTCCCCAAATGTTTTCTACGGGGTTCAAAACCAGGATACATGCAGGCCAAGACAAGACATCGATATCTTTCTTGAAACATGTATAGATGCATTATCTTACTGCAACATTAGACTTTCGTCCCCTAGGTCCTCATACATTCTAATCAACTCTGTCTCTAGCACCTCGGTTTACACGCTACCGCTCATTCTAGCGTTTAGCCAAGTAATATGTGATCTACCATTTAACGTAGAAGGCTACCCAAATCATAGCACTTCCACCACGAAAATTTATATTTATTCTTTCTTGCTGCTCTGTTCACAAGCTATGCCAATAATACTGAATTCCATCCGGCCCATCTAAATTAACTACTTCTCATCACTGAAGATCACAGTCTGAAGTCCACGAGGTATGTTTATCAGCAAACTTAAATCTACCATGTTTGTGTGTCGCTATTAGAGCAGGCTTCTGTAGCCGTCTCTTGAATACAAGATTTCTGTCATTTGTCAAAATTTGTCGTGCACGTCTGGCAGTTACTGGAAACTGTATGATAGCAACAGGTTGACGAGAATAATGGATTGTGGCCCCTGCTTTGTACAAAAGTAACCGTTTCGATGCCTCAGATAATTTTCTACTTAACCCATATTTTCCGTTCTATCCATATCGTGCGTCACATGTAACGAAATTATCAACCTCTAAACTTGAAGGGTTCAACTTGTCGGTGATTTGACGATCAGAGTGTCCCGTTTTCTTGCAAGCGCCGGTATCTGCTTTTTCATCTCATGGTAGCTGTTTTTCGGTGGAATTGTAACAGTCGTGGTTCATATACACCACTGTCATTAATGGTGTGTGTTTCCTGTCTGCACTAAAGCCACGTAAGCACTCACTAATACCGCACAGAGCCAACTGCTTTTATAGCGGGTACCACCCTCCACCATCTGAATCACTGATGTCCTCTTATATACTGTACTACTGACATCGACTCCATTTGGCAGTATACAGGATCTCTTAAAGCTGCAAATACACTGTGCACAACTATTCCAACCGACAGTGATAAATACTCCCAAATCTTCATACTACTATATTTCAAACTTCTGTCGTATGGAAATTGACTATTCCAAAGGCATTAATTTCTCAGGTGAAACATTTCCATTTAATCAGACATTAGTGATTAGCTAATTAACACACAATCTTCGCAGGCAGGTGGTGGACACCATATGCTGCCGACTGGGCACCCTGCCATCTTATGCCTACGGCCTCAGTTGGATACGGCGTTTATGTACACTATGTAATCAAAAGTATCCGGGCACCGGACTGAAAATGACTTACAAGTTGGTGGCGCCCTCCATCGGTAATGCTGGAATATGGTATTGGAGCACCCTTAGCCTTGATGGCAGTCCACTCTCGCAGGCATACGGTCAATCAGGTGCTGGAAGGTTTCTTGGGAAATGGCAGCCCATTCTTCACGGATTACTGCACTGAGGCAAGGTATCGGTGTCGGTCGGTGAGGCCTGGCACGAAGTCTGCATTCCCAAACATCACAGAGTTGTTCTACACGATTCAGGTCAGGACTCTATGCAGGCCAGTCCATTACAGGGATGTTATTGTCGTGTAACCACTCCATCATACGCCGTGCTTTATAAACAAGTGCTCGATCGTGTTGAAAGATACAGAGGCCATCCCCGAATTGCTCTTCAACAGTCGGAAGCAAGGAGCAGCTCAAAACATCAATGTAGGCCTGTGCTGTGATAGTACCACTAAAAAAAAAAAAAAAAAACCGGAGTGAAAGTCCCTCCATGAAAAACACGCACACACCATAACACCACCGCCTCCGAATTTTAATGTTGGCATTGCACACGCTGGCAGATGACATTCGCCGGGAATTCGCCAACGGACCGCCACATTGTGTACTGTGATTCGTCACTTCACACAACATTTTTCCACTGTTCAATCGTCCAATGTTTACGCTCCTTACACCAAGCGAGGCGTCGTTCGGTATTTACCGGCGTGATGTGTGGCTTTTGAGCAGCCGCTCGACCATGAAATCCAAATTTTCTCAACTGCAACTGTTCAACTGCGTGTCAAATCTTATGGGACTTAACTGCTAAGGTCATCGGTCCCTAAGCTTACACACTACTTTACCTAAATTTTTACTACTTTACCTACAAACACACACACACACACACACACACACACACACACACACACACATGCCCGAGGAAGGACTCGAACCTCCGCCGGGACCAGCCGCACAGTCCATGACTGCAGCGCCCCAGACCGCTCGGCTAATCCCACGCGGCCCAAATTTTCTCACCTTCCGCCTAAGTGTCATAATACTTGCAGTGGATCCCGATGCACTATGGAATTCCGGTGTGATGGTCTGGATAGATGTTTGCCTATTGCACATTTACGACCCTCTTCAACTGTCGGCGGTCTCTGTCAGTCAACAGACGAGGTCGGCCTGTACGCTTTTGTGCTGTACGTGTCCCTTCACGTTTGCACATCAATATCATATCGAAAACAGTGGACCTAGGGATTCTTAGGAGTGTGGAATATTCGCGCACAGACGTATGACGTAAATTTTGTGAGTTCCGCGGAGCGCTCCATTCTGCTTTCTCACGATGTCTAATGACTACTGAGGTCGCTGATATGGAGTACCTGGATGTAGGTGGCAGCACAATGCACCTAATATGAGAAGCGTATGTTTTTTGGGGTGTCCGGATACTTTTGATCACATGGTGTGCGTGTGCTCAGCAGGTCTGCACACGGCTGTCCTAGCCGTTGTCAACATTCGAAACCGTCTAGCCGCTACTTCTCATTCACATAGTTCCTCATCTGGCACCCCGTTCCAAATGTTACTTCAACGACGTTGTAGTTAACATTATGCAGTTATTTTTAGCACCGGGAACATTTTTTTCCTGGACGTATTTTTTGCTACTTAACGGTGCAGTTAAATTGGAAGGCGGTTTGGAGTACTTCAGTACTCACTTGCGTTAGAAAAAGTACTACGTTCAGGGAAGTTTCAAATTCTTCCGATTGTCTTCTCGTTAAGAGAGCGAAGTGATGAAGAGCCAACGTTAAGTTTTTAAAATAAACAGCTTTCTCCCGAAAGTATGCCAGTTTCATAGTTACTGCAAAGACGAAAAGAAGAAAGCCAATAACAGAGTTAGCTGTTTAAGCTGACGGGAAAGATGTGCAAAGTTGGGTCTCTACTACGGCAATTTAAAGTTAATTAATCTCGTTGAACTTTTTATTTAAAAATAAAGCTCCGCCGCTAAGTGTCCAGATTCTTTCAGTTAAGAAAAGAAAGAAAAAATGATTTGATGGGAATATGAAGATTTTATTACTCTCTCAACTTGTTACTGAGGACGACGACGAACAGATTCACGCGAAAGTCATCAAATTATTCGTAAGTGAGCTAATTATAACTTTAAGACTCATCTGGTCCGTAGGGTTTTAATCGTTTTGCAGGTCGTGAAACAGAAGAACGAAAATAGCGATTAAATGTCTTGGCGTTATTGGCGACTGTCGTTAATCTCGCCAATCACAGCAACATTTATTAATTAGCGAATGTAAAACCGTGTACAAAAACCGCGGGAGATTTTTGGAGACACATCAAAAACCCATCAGAGAATTATGTCCTGAATTTTACACAGACATCATCGAAGGCAGATGCTAATATATGGACCTTTACGTAAGCTACTTAAAGCTTAAAGACAGCGCTAGCAAAAAGCATATTTTTTCATGTCCTTCAAGAGGGCATCTCTTTAAACATGGCTTAGTGTGCCATGTTGTAAGATGCACACAGGCGGAAAAAAAATCGCAATAAAAAAATGTTGAGTAATGAAATTTCAGGAATATATTTGTCCAGGTAACATATTTAAGTCATTAACACTGCAAGATCACAGTTTAATGTAACCCCGAAATAAGCCATTGTAAATATTAAATGTCGGTGCGTTAATAACCGGCGTAACCTCCAGAATGCTGAATGCAAGCATGCAAACGTGCATGGACTGTGTCGTACAGCTGCCGGATGTTAGTTTGTGGGATGCAGTTTCATGCCTGTTGCACTCGCTAAGTTAATGCTGTTTGTGGATGAATCTGGAGTTGTCCGATGATGTCCCATATGTGCTGGATTAGAGACAGATCTGAGGATCGAGCAGACCGAGGCCTGTCGTCGACAATCTGTAGAGCATGTACGGTTAGAACAGCACTATGTGGGCGAGTGTTATCGTGTTGGAAAACACCCCGTGGAATGCTGTTCTTGAACGGCAGCACAGCAGGTCGAATCACCAGACTGACTCACAGATTTGCTGTCAGGGCGCGCAGGATAACCACGAGGAGTGCACCTGCTGACGAAATTGTACCCCAGACCATAATTCCAAGTTTAGGTGCAGCGTGTGTAGGTCCCAGACATGTTGGCTGCGGGCGCTCACCTGGCCGCCTCCTAACCAACACACGGCCATCACTGGCACTGAACAGAACTAGCTTTCACCAGAAAACACAAGAGACCTGCACACAGCCCTCCAATGAGCTCTCGCTCGACACCACCGAAGGCGCATTTGGCGGTGATTTGGGGTCAGTGGAATGCACGCTACAGTACACCTGGCTCGGAGCTGTCCTTTAACACGAAACGCTTCGTTGTGTCACTGTGGCGGGAACTCCAGCTCAGATTACTTCTAGAGACGCAGTTATCCCTCTCTTAGTGTCACGTGGTCGTCAGGAGCCTGGCCTTTCTTGCGACCTTAGTCTCGTGACCACCACCGTCAACCATCCTGTACAGTAGCTACAGTTCTGCCAAGTTTTGCTGCATTAGCGCAGAAGGAACATCCAGCTTCTAGCAGCCCTGTTATATGACCTCGTTCAAACTCAGTGAGGTATTGATAATGGCGTCTTTGTCGCCTCAAAGGCTTTCTTCGCTAACCAATTCCCCACGATCACGACCGATACAGCGTGTGTTTAAAGCTAACGTGATTTGTGTCTTCATAGTGACGCGTCTAGCGCCATTCTTTTGCGACTGGCACGAAGTTTGAATAGATGTATAAACTACGGCTGTTGATATATTATCGATATTTTTTCGAAGGTTATTGATATATAACGGCAATGTCTATTACCAATATATCGATATAGAAATGGCAATATCGAGTGACGATATTTTTGATTTATACACTCCTGGAAATGGAAAAAAGAACACATTGACACCGGTGTGTCAGACCCACCATACTTGCTCCGGACACTTTGAGAGGGCTGTACAAGCAATGATCACACGCACGGCACAGCGGACACGCCAGGAACCGCGGTGGTGGCCGTCGAATGGCGCTAGCTGCGCAGCATTTGTGCACCGCCGCCGTCAGTGTCAGCCAGTTTGCCGTGGCATACGGAGCTCCATCGCAGTCTTTAACACTGGTAGCATGCCGCGACAGCGTGGACGTGAACCGTATGTGCAGTTGACGGACTTTGAGCGAGGGCGTATAGTGGGCATGCGGGAGGCCGGGTGGACGTACCGCCGAATTGCTCAACACGTGGGGCGTGAGGTCTCCACAGTACATCGATGTTGTCGCCAGTGGTCGGCGGAAGGTGCACGTGCCCGTCGACCTGGGACCGGACCGCAGCGACGCACGGATGCACGCCAAGACCGTAGGATCCTACGCAGTGCCGTAGGGGACCGCACCGCAATTTCCCAGCAAATTAGGGACACTGTTGCTCCTGGGGTATCGGCGAGCAACATTCGCAACAGTCTCCATGAATTGGGCTACGGTCCTGCACACCGTTAGGCCGTCTTCCGCTCACTCCCCAACATCGTGCAGCCCGCCTCCAGTGGTGTCGCGACAGGCGTGAATGGAGGGACGAATTGAGACGTGTCGTCTTCAGCGATGAGAGTCGCTTCTGCCTTGGTGCCAATGATGGTCGTATGCGTGTTTGGCGCCGTGCAGGTGAGCGCCAAAATCAGGACTGCATACGACCGAGGCACACAGGGCCAACACCCGGCATCATGGTGTGGGGAGCGATCTCCTACACTGGCCGTACACCACTGGTGATCGTCGAGGGGACACCGAATAGTGCACGGTACATCCAAACCGTCATCGAACCCATCGTTCTACCATTCGTAGACCGGCAAGGGAACTTGCTGTTCCAACAGGACAATGCACGTCCGCATGTATCCCGTGCCACCCAACGTGCTCTAGAAGGTGTAAGTCAACTACTCTGGCCAGCAAGATCTCCGGATCTGTCCCCCATTGAGCATGTTTGGGACTGGATGAAGCGTCGTCTCACGCGGTCTGCACGTCCAGCACGAACGCTGGTCCAACTGAGGCGCCAGGTGGAAATGGCATGGCAAGCCGTTCCACAGGACTACATCCAGCATCTCTACGATAGTCTCCGTGGGAGGATAGCAGCCTGCATTGCTGCAAAAGGTGGATATACACTGTACTAGTGCCGACATTGTGCATGCTCTGTTGCCTGTGTCTATGTGCCTGTGGTTCTGTTAGTGTGATCATGTGATGTATCTGACCCCAGGAATGTGTCAATAAAGTTTCCCCTTCCTGGGACAATGAATTCACGGTGTTCTTATTTCAATTTCCAGGAGTGTATTTCTTCGCTATACATTTGAAATGTTCTGTTGAACTTGTAGTTGTACATCATTTTATTCTGACTGTGTTAAGGAGTCTTACTATTTTGCGAGCTTTCATCACGTGCTCTCTCTCTCTCTCTCTCTCTCTCTCTCTCTATATATATATATATATATATATATATATATATATATATATATATATATATGAGACTGTGTGAACCAAGAATAGGTGGCAGAAAGCAAAAGTCCAATTACAATGTAATGTGGGAAGGCGGGGGAAGGGATTGTGGTGTGATTGGAATAACAAGGTTTCTGATGTGAAGAAACAACACACCAGTTGCGTAAAAAAAAATTTTTAAACGTATCTAGCATGCTATTTCTTCACATCAGCAGTCTTCAAAAACAGTTGCTGAAATTGATGAACAAAAATCTAAAACCGAAGATTGGTCTTTGCGGTGGTCAGAGACGTGTGGGAGGGGAAATGCTGACGTATGAGGCGCTACCAACATAAACTGCAACGTTTAACTTCTTAATGCAATTTTGATACTACAACTGCTAGTTCGTTCGCGTTTTTAGAGAGGGAAGGAAAACAAATATGGAAGTCGATATGAAGTGTTACGGACAAATCCAATATGTGGGGAACCAAGCGACGGACCTACCGTATACCTTTTACTGCCCCACTTACATGCAGTTACCATTGTTAACAAAGTAGTTACCGCCAAGCGTGAACGTGCATCGTTTTCCTTTCCGTTAATTGCTCTAAGAGGGATAAGTGGCGGCTAGCTTGTTGATAAACGGAATATCTAATAATTAATCAGTATTTACATATTTAGCTGCAAAACCGGCAGTACGTTTACAATGTGCAGACGGTATTTTTATAGCCCAGCAGGTCGAAATTATTTACATCGATATATTTTCTCGATATATCGACGGCATATTGCCATTTTAAATATCGATGTATCGATTTCCCGTTATTTTTAAAACTATCAACAGTCCTAGTATAAACATGTCTGCCAACTTAAGCTTATGTCAGGCTACTACTCCTGGGTGTTGCGATATTTTACCGCCAATGTACACTCCTGGAAATTGAAATAAGAACACCGTGAATTCATTGTCCCAGGAAGGGGAAACTTTATTGACACATTCCTGGGGTCAGATACATCACATGATCACACTGACAGAACCACAGGCACATAGACACAGGCAACAGAGCATGCACAATGTCGGCACTAGTACAGTGTATATCCACCTTTCGCAGCAATGCAGGCTGCTATTCTCCCATGGAGACGATCGTAGAGATGCTGGATGTAGTCCTGTGGAACGGCTTGCCATGCCATTTCCACCTGGCGCCTCAGTTGGACCAGCGTTCGTGCTGGACGTGCAGACCGCGTGAGACGACGCTTCATCCAGTGCCAAACATGCTCAATGGGGGACAGATCCGGAGATCTTGCTGGCCAGGGTAGTTGACTTACACCTTCTAGAGCACGTTGGGTGGCACGGGATACATGCGGACGTGCATTGTCCTGTTGGAACAGCACGTTCCCTTGCCGGTCTAGGAATGGTAGAACGATGGGTTCGATGACGGTTTGGATGTACCGTGCACTATTCAGTGTCCCCTCGACGATCACCAGTGGTGTACGGCCAGTGTAGGAGATCGCTCCCCACACCATGATGCCGGGTGTTGGCCCTGTGTGCCTCGGTCGTATGCAGTCCTGATTGTGGCGCTCACCTGCACGGCGCCAAACACGCATACGACCATCATTGGCACCAAGGCAGAAGCGACTCTCATCGCTGAAGACGACACGTCTCCATTCGTCCCTCCATTCACGCCTGTCGCGACACCACTGGAGGCGGGCTGCACGATGTTGGGGCGTGAGCGGAAGACGGCCTAACGGTGTGCGGGACCGTAGCCCAGCTTCATGGAGACGGTTGCGAATGGTCCTCGCCGATACCCCAGGAGCAACAGTGTCCCTAATTTGCTGGGAAGTGGCGGTGCGGTCCCCTACGGCACTGCGTAAGATCCTACGGTCTTGGCGTGCATCCGTGCGTCGCTGCGGTCCGGTCCCAGGTCGACGGGCACGTGCACCTTCCGCCGACCACTGGCGACAACATCGATGTACTGTGGAGACCTCACGCCCCACGTGTTGAGCAATTCGGCGGTACGTCCACCCGGCCTCCCGCATGCCCACTATACGCCCTCGCTCAAAGTCCGTCAACTGCACATACGGTTCACGTCCACGCTGTCGCGGCATGCTACCAGTGTTAAAGACTGCGATGGAGTTCCGTATGCCACGGCAAACTGGCTGACACTGACGGCGGCGGTGCACAAATGCTGCGCAGCTAGCGCCATTCGACGGCCACCACCGCGGTTCCTGGCGTGTCCGCTGTGCCGTGCGTGTGATCATTGCTTGTACAGCCCTCTCGCAGTGTCCGGAGCAAGTATGGTGGGTCTGACACACCGGTGTCAAAGTGTTCTTTTTTCCATTTCCAGGAGTGTATTTTACGACTAGGATGTCTTGAAGAAAGTGAATAAAGGAGACATTTCAGAAATTGCTCGGACAGTCGCAAAAAAGAGCACGTCGCGTCGAATTAAAGAGCTGTCAATTTTATTTATTGCCGCTTAACAAGCCAGTTTGAATTAATTACATATTTTTCAAATCAATTCATTAACGCATCTGTGTCAGTTTCTAGGAATGTCAGTTATGCGGACGAAGTAGATAGCCAAACATTCATACACCGCAAACCGTTGTCAAGGCTTAATTCTGATTCTCTTCTGTTCTCGCTACTTTAGCTAAAAAGCATTTGTACACGTATTTCCAAATCCGATGACTCCTTACTTTAGCGTGAAGTGAATGTAAAGTAAGTCGCCGTATTTGCACTGAAACTATTTCTAACCCTAAGCTCTCTCTTCGAGCACGCGTGGCTGTTACTAGCTCGTGTACATAGAGCCCAGTCTGAGTTGTGCTTCGTCTTAGGACCTCGTCTACGACAGGACGTTAAAACCTTATATTCGTTCAAAAATAAAATTGATTTTCGAGTACAGCTGAAGATAGAGAGTGGACAGGAGACCATAAGACAAACGCCCTTCCGGTTCGGCTGGACGGCGAAGCGCCTTCTCCGCAACCTCCTCTGACAGGAGGTAGAGGTAGAGGGAGTGGCGCTGAGCCGCGGTTCCAGATTCGTATGCAAAATAAACTAGGGCCTGCGCCCCGTCAGCGGGCCCGCCTGGCGGCTAGCGCGAGCTGTCAGCGCGAGAGGGAGATCCCCCACTCCAGGGCAGCCAGCCATTCACACCAGCGCTGCCAACACCGCAGCCGCTTCATAAAGTCCAGCCTCTACTCGCAGCCGCCAGCCGCCACTATGAGAAAACTTTTGCTTACACTGGGTTGCACCACAGAGAGCTGTTGATGCTTCCTACCTTTGTTCGTTTGTGAACAGGGTGTGTCCGCCGGCACGTTTCTGATACGAAATGAGCAGTGCATTGAGCTAAGGAGCACGTTAGTTTACGCCGGCAGGTAACAGTTCACCGAGTAAACCACGCACTAAAACGAAGTGTGTAACAGCAGCAGAGACATTTTAAATCACGACAAGATGTTAAATTACTCTGTGTTTGTAAATTAGTTATACGAAAGTAGCATTTAATGGTGAAAAGAGTAAGTAACTTAAAGAAATATTTGATACAACACGACTGCAGAATATCTTAAAGTTCTTTTCCTGTCTAATACACTTAGTTCCCGACGTTCCCGCTGGGTGGCATGCACGAATACAGCTTACAGAGCAAGAAACATGTACAAGCATTACGCGAGTCACGTACATGTTCTAATACGTGACGAGGTTTCTGCTCACCACATATCCGAACATTATGCCGATTCCCTCTACCACAGGTATGGAAGGTGTCTTCGCAACTGAAGACAATTTTATTAAGAAAATCATCTACAGTCTGCATTTTTTAAACATTTCTGCGCTAAACTCAGCTGGTTTTTCTATTTACTTTCTATTAAAACTCGGAGAAATTCCACTTTAACACTAGGCATGTTCAATTCTAAGCTTGCAAGTTTCGTTGATTTACCTGGACTACGAATGTAACAACGCCGAACCTTTTCAGTCGCTGCGTCAAATGCTACTGACCGACCCTGAAGCGGCATCCTATGTGATACAGTAGCCAGTCTTGGTGAAAGGATTGTACCAATTAATAACAGTTCGTCTCTGAGATGATGGTTTGCGATATTTAGTCCTGAATTGCCTTTGAAGTGTAGGAGCGGATTTGGATTTATGAAGCCATAAACAATACTATGCACGCTCTACACCGTTAGCAGACTTCCTGATGACCGTTGGAGCAACTTATTCGTGCATACCACTTAGCGACAACTGTAAGTAGGCTGTTTAGGTTTTTATATTGGTAACGCCACGTAGCGCTCTGTATGAAAATCACTGGCTGTGCTGTGTGCAGTCTGTGGCTGGTTGGCATTGTTGAAATATTCGCTATTGTAGTGCTGGGCAGCTGGATGTGAACAACGCGTAGCGTTGCGCAGTTGGAGGTGAGCCGCCAGCAGTGGTGGATGTGGGGAGAGAGATGGCGGAGTTTTGAGTGCGGATGATCTGGACGTGTGCCCATCAGAGAGAGTAAATTTTATAATATATATATATATATATATATATATATATATATATATATATATATATATAAATAATCCATTATGGAGTCGAGGTAGCAGTTGTTATACTGGTTATCACTGTTAGCATTCAACCGCGATTCTTATACATATATTTTAACAACGCGTTTCAAGAGACAATGCTCCCATCATCAGGTTGTAAAATCTATGTCATGAAACTAAACGGACTAAAAAGACAATATACCATCACAAATAGTTGGGAAGTCCATAGAATAAAACAGAATTAAAAGTAAATTGGACTGTGGGTCCTCGTCATACATTGAAGTTGTTGACACCAGTCGATGGCCGTCCCATAGCTACCAAATATGCTGTCGCACTGTGCCGGCTCGGGAGCTGTTGTGGACTGACGTGCCTAGGTGTTGTGGCGTGGTTACAGCCATGTGCTTGACGGTAACGCTATGCTATTGGGCGCCTGATTTCCTTATTGCATTGGTCTGCTATTGTTAGCCTCTCGCCACTCCGTCAGTGACATGCTACACGTTTAAAGTCGCATACCTATCCTAAAATAATTCTAAAAACCCGCTAAAAATCTCACTTCTTTAAAATTATGACTTTTGTACACTTTTAAGGTAAATACATTGTTTGTTCTCTATCAAAATCTTTCCTTTGCTAACTATGCGTATTAGTAGTTAGTGCCTTCAGTAGATGGAATCTTTTATTTAGCTTTCAGTATTGGCGCTCGCTGCATTGCAGTAGTTCGATTAACGAAGATTTTTGTGGTGGTGGTGGTGGTGGTTAGTGTTTAACGTCCCGTCGACAACGAGGTCATTAGAGACGGAGCGCAAGCTCGGGTTAGGGAAGGATTGGGGAAGGAAATCGGCCGTGACCTTTCAAAGGAACCATCCCGGTATTTGCCTGAAACGATTTAGGGAAATCACGGAAAACCTAAATCAGGATGGCCGGAGACGGGATTGAACCGTCGTCCTCCCGAATGCGAGTCCAGTGTGCTAACCACTGCGCCACCTCGCTCGGTGAAGCTTTTTGTGAGGTAAGTGATTCATGAAAGGTATAGGTTATTGTGAGTCAGGGCCATTCTTTTGTAGGGATTATTGAAAGTCAGATTGCGTTGCGCTAAAAATATTGTGTGTCAGTTTAGTGTCGATCAGAATAAATAAAGAGAGAAATGTCTGAGTACGTTCAGTTTTGCTCAACTGTTTGAAAATCAAATAACGTAAGGGGTTTACCAGCAAAGTAATTCACTAATTTTTCTAAGGGGACGTTTCACAACATCCAGAACTAACCGTATTAAACATTTCTGTTGAGTTATTTAACCTTTTCACAGTTAAAAGTTACCTTAGTATAACTCATTTATGAACATCCTGTATACAAATACGTAGGAAAAATTACGTATGAATTTAACGAAGTAAGGTAAGTTTAATATCTTACCACTCCATGAAAGTGAAGTCATATTAGGCGGACAAGAATAATTGATGCAACATGTAAAAAAGTTAGTCTACCATAACAAGTTGGGATATTTGGTCAGTACTTTGAGGAATGTCATAAATAAGGCGAAAAAGATAGAATAAAATATAGTAAGATGTTACTGAATCACCCGTTGCCGATAATGAGTAAAGCCTGCAAATAGCTACCGTCATCAGTCATCTGATCGAGATGTTTATTTCAATATAAAGGCGCCACGCGCAGTCTGTATCGTGTATGGTCTTAGCTCTTAAGACGGAAAAGAAATGAGAAGCTGAAATTCAGACTCGGTTCAAGCATAGCGCAACTACGGGTGTGCCGGCTGGAATCCCGATCGGCCGCGCCGTTTCCACGCGTCACAGAGGCTCGATGCGAAAGAAACGCCACTGCAGCACATCAGAGGCGGCGTCGGCGCGACACAGAAGGGCCGGTATCTCGCTCAGCGTGACGTCACCGATACAGACAGGGAACTCGCGCCGCGGCTGATAGCGGCTGCGGCAGCTTCCGCGGCAGACTGCTTCCGGCCAGCCGCTGGCGCTGACTCAGCGTCCGCCATTACTCCCCTCCCGTCTCCTTTCCTTCCCTTTTCTTTCTCACGACTCGTAAGGCCACCGCCCGTGGCTATCTCTCCCCCACACGTGCTAGGTTGTGCTTATCGGGTTCGCAATTTTATTTCTCCACTCTGGGGTGGGGCTTCGATAGACTAAATATGATTCTTTGCTCTCCCTTTTGTTTCTTTAATGATTTTTTGATTGTTTGTACGTAGGCGAGTATATTATTTTTCTTGGTAAAACATTTATTTTCATTGAAATTTTCATTCTATTTAGATACTCGGAACTTTATAGCTGTACATTTTTATCTACATAGAGTCTCAGCTGCCACCAAATGACGCATAGCAGAGGGTGCCTTCCACCAATGCTAGTCACCCCCTTTCCTATTCCACTCGTAAACGGAGCTACGGTAAAACCAATGCCTATACAATAACTAACGTACTAGCCCCCATTTCTTTGTTCTTTGCGGTACGTGCCGGTTCTCTAAACTTCATTAGCTTTCGCGAAAAGGACGCCGAATCTCCCTCCAGGGATTACCGCTTAGGTTCATCGGGCTTTTCCGTAATACTCTTGTGTTCATCGAACCTACTAGTAATAGACCTGGATTGCTTCAGTGTCTTACTTTAATCCGACATCGTTTAATGAACAAAGTAAGAGCATATGGACTATCAGACCAATTGCGTGATTGGTTTGAAGAGTTCCTAGATAACAGAACGCAGCATGTCATTCTGAATGGAAAGAAGTCTTCCGAAGTAACAGTGATTTCAGGTGTGCGCAAGGGGAGTGTCGTAGGACCGTTGCTCTTCACAATATATATAAATCACCTTGTGGATAACATCGGAAGTTCACTGAGGCTTTTTGCGGATGATGCTGTAGTATATCGAGAGGTTGTAACAATGCAAAAGTGTACTGAAATGCAGGAGGATCTGCAACGAATTGACGCATGGTGCAGGGAATGGCAACTGAATTTCAATGTAGACAAGTGTAATGTGCTGCGAATACATAGAAAGAAAGATCCTTTATCATTTAGCTACAATACAGCAAGTCAGCAACTGGAAGCAGTTAATTCTATAAATTATCTGGGAGTAGGCATTGGAGTTATCTAAAATGGAATGACCATATAAAATTAATCGTCGGCAAAGCAGATGCCAGACTGAGATTCATTGGAAGAATCCTGAGGAAATGCAGGCCGAAAACAAAGCATGTAGGTTACAGTACACTTGTTCGCCCACTGCTTGAATACCGCTCACCGGTGTGGGATCCGTACCAGATAGGGTTGATAGAAGAGGTAGAGAAGATCCAACGGAGAGCAGTGCACTTCGTTACAGGATCATTTGGTAATCGTGAAAGCGTTACGGAGATGACAGATAAACTCCAGTGGAAGACTGCAAGAGACACTCTCAGTAGCTCGGTACGGGCTTTTGTTGAAGTTTCGAGTACATACCTTCACCGAGGAGCCAAGCAGTATATTGCTCCCTCCTATGTATATCTCACGAAGAGACCATGAGGATAAAATCAGAGAGATTAGAGCCCACACAGAGGCATACCGACAAACTTTCTTTCCACGAACAATACGGGACTGGAATAGAAGGGAGAACCAATAGAGGTACTCAAGGTACCCTCCGCCACACACCGTCAGGTGGCTCGCGGGGTATGAATGTAGATGTAGATCGTGGGGATCCCAAACACTGGAGCACTACTGAAGAAAAGGGCTACACTTTCTCAAAAATCTCCCAATAAACCTAAGTTCAGCATTCGCATTCCCCATTAGCCTCCATTACTTGCGCGCTCCATCTAATATCGCTTTGCAGCGTTACGCCTGGATATTTAATCGACATGACTGTGTCAAGCAGCACACCACTAATATCGTAGCTGAACATTACGGGTTTATTTTCCCAACTCATCTTTATTACAGCAAGCTGCCATCCCTCACAACAAATAGCAAGTCATCCTATATCTTCCTACAGTCACTCAACGACGACACTTTCCTGTATACTACAGCGAACAATCGCAGATTGCTGCTCACCCATTCGTCACATCGTCCATGTGCAGAGAGAATAAGAGCTGTCTTGTCACACTTCCCTGAATCATGGCGATGGGACAGCCGACTCGACTTAACGACCGCCTGACCAGTCCCTTTCCTTTTTTCCCATCAATCGGGTTTATCTGTAGAATGAAGCAACTGAGTAAGACTAGTGTCTGCGGGCAGTCAATCATGATTGTCTTTCAGTCAGTGTTCGGGTCTGAATGATTTCACCCGACGTGGCTCAACCGGTTGACAAGTCACTGACAGTTACGTCAAGTTATACGAATGTTCTCGCTGAGATTGATTTCACCCATATTCCTTTCCCGCCTTTTCAGTTATACAAGAAACATGACTAGGTTGCCAACTTTTTTAATGAGAA
This sequence comes from Schistocerca cancellata, assembly GCF_023864275.1. Lineage (NCBI taxonomy): Eukaryota > Metazoa > Arthropoda > Insecta > Orthoptera > Acrididae > Schistocerca > Schistocerca cancellata. The sequence continues at coordinate 466,702,138 of NC_064626.1, read as the reverse complement.
ATAACGTATATCGTTTCAAGGAGAGGCGAACGAAAATTGTATTTTTAAAAATGATTTTTTTTAGAATAATTATGTACCAAGTTATTGGAACATGAGTTTTTTCGTACTTCTTGCATTAAATATAGGTTTATCGTTTGTTTTAAGAGGTTCATATCTGGCCCTACAATATAAATTTCCGCTTAAATAAATGAATAATTACTTTTTCTTTAATTTTACTGAAGCTCTGTCTCTCTCTTCCCACTGGTTTGCGTCCACCATCAGTAATTCTGTTTCGGTTGAGCCTAGGTGACGCGAATAGAAAGCATATCAAATACATTTTTTTTCATTTTCTGACAACCATTGGTTTTTAAGGAAGGAGATGGCGAACATACATACATACATACATACATACATACATACATCAGTATAAAAAGTAAATTTGTCAAGATTTTTCGAAACTTTGGGTAACAACGTTAAACGACGACTTGTCTTAATATAACAGCATAGAGCTGAAACAGTTCACGACTTTCTTTTGGTATAAATTCTGCCGCCAGAGTTCGCAACCAGCTGGTGGCAGCGCGACACGGAGTGTGCGCCAAGCAAAGTGCGCCAGTTCCAGTCCTGCCACCAAGGAAAACTTCTCGCCAACCACTGGAGTTGAACCCAGGTTCTCTGCATACTGCTCACCCACGTTGACGACTCAATTACAGTGATGGGAACATAGAGGTTTCGTTCACCTCAAAGAAGGAATAGTGATACTTGAAACAAAGTTTTTAGGACAGAATAAAAGAACTACACGCCACAGAGCTCAGAATGTTCTCGAGAAAGCTGCCAAGTTTGTACTCTGGCACGTACATCGTCTGCCTGTAGACACGAATAATCCGGCGCGCAGGATCCGGCAGTGATCGATCACTGGGGGCTATCCCATTGTGCTAACCTCCAAGATAAATGGCCGCCCGCCGAACGAGGACGCTTCGCGATGCGTGGAGCCTCCGAGGCGACCGCGGTTCTCGGCGATTAATACGTCGTCCGTAATAGCCGTGCTCACGACAATAGTGTGGGAGAAGAATTCGCGCAGGCGGTGACGCTGGAAGGCGTGCCAGTGTTCTGAACTACAGCGCTCTACTGAGCCAACGTCGCAGTTCGGATAGCCCTCGAGCAATCAATCATTTAAACGATTTTCTGGGAGCACGAAAGGAAAGTTTCAGTACAAACAGCATAAGAAAAGAAAGCTCATGGCGCTATCGACCTTCTATATCTACTCTGCAGAAAACTGTTAAGTTCACGGCAGAGGATAGGCCTACGTCCCCTTGTACCAGTTGTTAGGGCTTTTCCCCGTTCCATCCACGTATGGAGAGCGGGATGAAAGGCTGTTTAAATACTTCTGTGCGTGCTGTAATGAACGAATATTGTCGTCGGGATCCCTACGGGAGCAGTAAGTACAGGACTGTTGTGTATTCCTGGAGTCATCATTTAAACCCACTTCTTGAATTACAGGAGTAGGCTTTCTCGGTACGTCCATAACAAAGAGTCTGCCGTTCCAGTTCTTTTAATATCTCTCTGACACTCTCCAGCGGGTCACAGAGAGCTATGACCATTCGTGCTGTTCTCCTCTGTATATGTTCAATATACCCTGTCAGTCCTATTTGGTACGGGTCCCACACACTTGAGCAATATTTTACAATTGATCCAGCGAGTGTTTTGCACACAATCTCCATTGTAACTGACTACGTTTACCTAGTATTCTACCAACAAACCGCAGTGTGCTACCTGACCTACACGACTGAATTTACTTTTTTTCCCCCTCTGTAAAGTACAAAATTTTAAATTTATGCATATTTAGAGCAAGTTGACAGTGTTGCATCGCTTTGAAATCCTCTAATGATCTGAGCGAATATTTGTCCTTCAGACTGCTCTTCATTATAGATAATGGCATCATCTCCGAGAAGTTTGAGGCTACTATTAATATTCCCCGCAAGCTCATTAGTGTACAACATGAATAGCAAGGGACCCAACACTCTACCATCGGACATGCGCAGAGTTACTTCTAAATCCATCGGTGATTGTCCACTCAGGTAACTGGCTGTGTCCTCTCCGCCAAAAAAAAAGTCCTCAAGCCAGTCATAAATTTCGCTTGATATCCCATACAATCAAACTTCTGATAATAAACGTAAGTATGGTACTAAATCAAATGGTTGTGAGGGATTAGGATGCCATACGGCGTAGGCTGTGGCAACTTTGGAAGCAATGATATATTTAAATTTGTATCTTCAACTTCCTTTTTAAATATATTTATAATGTCCGACTCCCAGAGGGTTCTTAAAAGTACTAAATTCCGAAAATGGAATAAAATTACAAACCGTAATATTTTGGATGTGGTACTGGAATATATTCACTGTAAACGGAAAGAACAGACCATCATTCTGCTCTGGAGTCCCACGCTGGCATCCGCTATAATGAGAATGTTGACGTCTTAGCGATGCAAACTGCATTTACAGCAACTTTTCTCGATGTGAAATTACCGTATACAGACTATTTACGTGAAGTCAAGAGCTACTGAAAACAGCAATGGCAAGATATGTGGTGATGACGTTTGTTTTGTGGGGCGCTCAAATGCGCGTTCATCAGCGCCCGTACAAAGTCCCAATTTTTTCACAGTCCAATTTTTTTACACAGTCCAATCTAGCCACTGCCGCGGATGATGATGATGATGACAACAACACAAACACCCAGTCCCACGGCAGAGAAAATCCACAATCCGGCTGGAAATCAAACCCAGGACCCCGTGATCCAGGGCCAGCAGCGCTAGTCACTATACCACGAGCTGCGGACGGCAAGAGATGTGGTACGTGTCCCGACAAACGGAAGTGGATATTATGCGGCATTGCAACCTCAAATTATTACAAGGCCGTAGTTTATGAGGACGCATTTGGACCTATCTACGATTTCCACCGTCATTAGACTCAGCTTTAACCACGTCTCATTTCCTCTACATCTGTGTAGAATCAGAATTTACGATCGCACTTCTGATAATAAACGTAGGTGTGAGCATGGTTCCGAGTCAGAAGCTGATGTAAACCACTTCTTGTTTTGGTGTTCCAAATTTGACAATGAACGATCGAAATTTATGAGGTCTTTGGTGAGTATGGGTTACCTTCTCCCTCAATCAGCGTCTTCTCTTTTGGTTTCTAAAAACATTCGCCTGTATAATTTGATTGTCAGTTTTCTTAAGAGTGTAGGGAACGATTTCTAGGATTCATATTTTCATTTATCTGAGTCAGTTATTATTAAACTTAGGAAGTAGTGCGAACTGATAACACAAACCTGTCTAGTTTACTTATTATTCTATTCGTTAAACATTTGTCGTGGGGAAAGTTGACAGCCTGAGCTTTCAATTCTGTAAATATGCATTTTTGTATTTTCTTTGTATAATTGCCAGCCGGTGTGGCCGAGCGGTTCTAGGCGCTACAGTCTGGAACCGCGCGACCGCTACAGTAGCAGGTTCGAATCCTGCCACGGGCATGTATGTGTGTGATGTCCTTAGGTTAGTTAGGTTTAAGTAGTTCTAAGTTCTAGGAGACTGATGACCTCAGAAGTTAAGTCGCATAGTGCTCAGAGCCATTTGAACCATCTTTGTATAATTACGTACACTATGCAAACAACTGTTCTCGATGGCTAAATGGATTCATACTCTGGAGGCCAAATAAAAAAAAAATCAGGATGTCATTCGCGTAATAGTCACTAGGTAGCAGTATAGGGGGTGGGGGCGAATTAGGCGTAATTATAAAGTTCTGTGAACCAGTTTCAAGCTAGTAGTGTAGGGGTATTATATAGCCACGTGTGTCTTGCACCCTAGGAACCATCAAGCCAAGACAAGACAATCTTAATTAAGTCATTCTGGATGTGTAACGACTTCATCTACACTCCTGGAAATTGAAATAAGAACACCGTGAATTCATTGTCCCAGGAAGGGGAAACTTTATTGACACATTCCTGGGGTCAGATACATCACATGATCACACTGACAGAACCACAGGCACATAGACACAGGCAACAGAGCATGCACAATGTCGGCACTAGTACAGTGTATATCCACCTTTCGCAGCAATGCAGGCTGCTATTCTCCCATGGAGACGATCGTAGAGATGCTGGATGTAGTCCTGTGGAACGGCTTGCCATGCCATTTCCACCTGGCGCCTCAGTTGGACGAGCGTTCGTGCTGGACGTGCAGACCGCGTAAGACGACGCTTCATCCAGTCCCAAACATGCTCAATGGGGGGACAGATCCGGAGATCTTGCTGGCCAGGGTAGTTGACTTACACCTTCTACAGCACGTTGGGTGGCACGGGATACATGCGGACGTGCATTGTCCTGTTGGAACAGCAAATTCCCTTGCCGGTCTAGGAATGGTAGAACGATGGGTTCGATGACGGTTTGGATGTACCGTGCACTATTCAGTGTCCCCTCGACGATCACCAGTGGTGTACGGCCAGTGTAGGAGATCGCTCACCACACCATGATGCCGGGTGTTGGCCCTGTGTGCCTCGGTCGTATGCAGTCCTGATTGTGGCGCTCACCTGCACGGCGCCAAACACGCATACGACCATCATTGGCACCAAGGCAGAAGCGACTCTCATCGCTGAAGACGACACGTCTCCATTCGTCCCTCCATTCACGCCTGTCGCGACACCACTGGAGGCGGGATGCACGATGTTGGGGCGTGAGCGGAAGACGGCCTAACGGTGTGAGGGACCGTAGCCCAGCTTCATGGAGACGGTTGCGAATGGTCCTCGCCGATACCCCAGGAGCAACAGTGTCCCTAATTTGCTGGGAAGTGGCGATGCGGTCCCCTACGGCACTGCGTAGGATCCTACGGTCTTGGCGTGCATCCGTGCGTCGCTGCGGTCCGGTCCCAGGTCGACGGGCACGTGCACCTTCCGCCGACCACTGGCGACAACATCGATGCACTGTGGAGACCTCACGCCCCACGTATTGAGCAATTCGGCGGTACGTCCACCCGGCCTCCCGCATGCCCACTATACGCCCTCGCTCAAAGTCCGTCAACTGCACATACGGTTCACGTCCACGCTGTCGCGGTATGCTACCAGTGTTAAAGACTGCGATGGAGCTCCGTATGCCACGGCAAACTGGCTGACACTGACGGCGGCGGTGCACAAATGCTGCGCAGCTAGCGCCATTCGACGGCCAACACCGCGGTTCCTGGTGTGTCCGCTGTGCCGTGCGTGTGATCATTGCTTGTACAGCCCTCTCGCAGTGTCCGGAGCAAGTATGGTGGGTCTGACACACCGGTGTCAATGTGTACTTTTTTCCATTTCCAGGAGTGTATTATCTATCACTTAATTTAGGTCCAGTCGCGGTCTGTCTATATGCCTGACACGGTTTTCACTAATAGAGTGATTCACGAGGAAAGTTTGTGGGCACAGGAGATAGGCGTAAGGGCGTCCCAATGAAGCGCCAGGCTGGCGCGAGCTACCACTACCGGGAGGCCAGCGCAAGCTGCCGCTGACTTCCTGAGCTCTCTGCGATGCGAGACGTAGCAGACACTGAGTTGATTAGATCAGATTTTTGTAAAGAGGCAATGTTTAAAGAGGGTGATTCGAGGCAAGGTCCCACAGGAAATGTAGCTCGTGCTGCAGCGGCGATCAAGGCGGTCGCAGGGGCGACGTGGTAGCTCGCGGCTCCCATGACTGCCACGAGATGTCATTCCAAACGCTAGGTACGGAACACACTACATTCGCGCATCCTGAGAATATCCCTACCGTGCGCTGCTTCAACAGTTATATAAAAGCGATGATATTCAATAACCTAACTTTGGTCTCTTCATTTCAATCATAGCTCTGCCCAGTACCCGGAAGGATTTTATTGAAATGTATTGCGACCACGAAGCACTTCGCTGTTATTAGGTTAGACTAATAACAGCCTGCACAGAGGCATTTAGACCGTTAGTCTCCCCGCGCTCCGTGTACCAACCCATAAAACTCCGACCTCTTCCTTCTCACACTGAACACCTCCTTATAACTAACACCATCGGCAAACACTTCTCGAGCAGTCCTATTGTGCACCCTCTCTCCTTTCCATTCCTACCGTGCCACCGCGCCTCTACCTACACATTCCACCAATCCTCCACCTGGAAAACCTCCAAGTCCCATCTCGAAAAAATTTCAACGCCCTACCTCTCCCGGACCACGAATTCTGCCCCCAGCATGTACCCATCCTATCAGCTCTGAATCAGCCCCAAATTATCCAACACCCCCCCCCCCCCATCGGCTCCCTCCTCATCTTCTGTCCATACCGCGCCTGCTCCTCTTTCCTGTCGCTGCCCCCTTCCCCTACCGCCCCGCTTTCTTTCAAATTTGTAATCTCAATACCAGCAACCCCTCTATCCTTGTCCCACACAAGTCACGACCTCTTACCATTTCTCAGTCCCTATCTGCTATTTTCCTCCTTATCCGCCTTCCTTTTCATCAACAGTCCAACATCACCGGACACGTCCTTTTCCAGTTATAGTGAAAGTATACAGCGCTCTGTTTTTAACGGTCAGTGTCACTTCTGTCTTTTTAGTTTTTCTTGAAGTGTTTTATGTTCAACTACTTTTAACTGTGTTGTCTGCCAACATTTTATCACAGCTTTTAAACAATCCACGAATACAGCATTATTTACTTGCTTTCAAATGGTTCAAATGGCTCTGAGCACTATGGTACTTAACTTCTGAGGTCATCACTCCCCTAGAACTTAGAACTACTTATTCCTAACTAACCTAAGGACAGCACACACATCCATGCCCGAGGCAGGATTCGAACCTGCGACCGTAGCGGTCGCGCAGTTCCAGACTGTAGCGCCTAGAACCGTTCGGCACTCCGGCCGGCTTACTAGCTTTCTCCCATTAACATCACCTTTTAAAATCATTTTAAATTCATCGTAAATATGTCTCTTCGCTTTCTGTTTTAGCGTCCGACTTAGACGCTTTGGCTCTGGTTGAAGGGCGGATTGATTGTGTTGATTGTACCGACGCTGACCCACTCCCTAACCCCTTCACCCCCCCCTCCCCCCACATGCTGCGAGGGGGCATGAAGCAACAATTAAAAAACACGGCGCTGCATTCACGGAAGAATTGGGAAGAAACCTTAATGTCAACAACAAATCGACCAGGATGTATAGCTGTGCATCTTATAGTTACTACATACGGATTTCAGAATATGGTGCTCAAATAACAACACAACGGAATTCACATACAAAGCCCGCGGGAAATCTGTGGAAGTAGTGTGAACCCACCAGTGTTGCGCACAGGACACTTACCTTTCACCGTACCCCTCAGCCCCTCTGATAGACATCGTAGTACAGGAGGACAGAACACTTCTAGCTTATCGCAAAATCCACGATCAGCGGTTACGTAACTGTATACGTGTTTGGAGGGCACACACACAAACGGGAAAGGAGAGGGTGAATCGTTATTGAAGATTCAGGCCTGATGACTACGTGAGGAACGGTACCCCGTGTGTGCTGAAGAGCCAGCTCTCAGCAGCGTACTTGTGAACCAGTGGCGTGAAGTGGAGGGATCCACGCGGTTCTTACAATAGTTAAGTGGTTATTATTGCGGCGCAGAGCACACTCCGCTGCAGGGAGAGGATCTACTTGTGACCCTGTGTGTGTGTGTGTGTGTGTGTGTGTCTCAGGAGGAGGAGGGAGAGGAAAGTAAGAAAGAAAGAAAGAAATAGGAGAGGGGGAGAGAGAGAGAGAGAGAGAGAGAGAGAGAGAGAGAGAGAGGGGGGGGGGGGGTTCTTCGATACATGCGTATGCTCGTGAGTGCAACCACGTGCACCGCAGTACGACCGCAGAAACACTGCTCCAGTGCCATAATGAGCGGGAGAGTGGGGCGGGGTTACGGAAGGGCCTTACACTTACAGTGTATGACACCAACAGTCGCACACGGCTTAGGCGACACGTCAGCAGCGGCTACCCCTTCGGTTAGACGTTCTAACAGGGCTGGATGGACACCAACTCAGGCAGCAGCCAGAGCTAGAACGTTATAATTCAGAGGTACTCCAGATCATCGGAAGTATGAAACTATCAAGATCAGAACAGAAGGTACACGGTGAGGGGACGTTTCTGGCCTACTAGGAACACCCAAATATCTGCGCTCGACGACTCACCAACTTCCATCTGTTGCTCCCGCATCCCTCGAATACTTAAAACATTTCACTGTGTTTTAAATTATTATACTGCTGTGTTTAGTACTGCCCAACTTATAGTACGACACGTGGTAATAAACAGGTTATGTGCTAGCTCGGTGACTCCATTTACCCACTTCAGCCGTTAGCGTCCGTGAAGGGGCGCAGGTCATAAACCCGACAAGTGTATTCCCTGAGGTCTTCCGTGGTTTTCTTTCATCGTTTACGCCGGTGGTTCCTCGAACAATGCCACCAGTGTGTCCTTGTCCTGCACGAGCTAAGCCTCGCTTCTGATGATCTCAATGTCGTATGGATAGTAAGCTTAAAAATGGCTCTGAGCACTATGGGGCTCAACATCTGAGGTCATCAGTCTCCTAGAACTTAGGAACTACTTAAACCTAACTAACCCTAAGGACATCACACACTTCCATGCCCGAGGCAGGATTCGAACGTGCGACCGTAGCGGGCGCGCTGTTCCAGACTGAAGCGCCTAGAACCGCTCGGCCACAGCGGCCGGCTGGATAGTAAGCCCTATTTTTTTTCCTTTCACGCGAATTCAGTGTACAACTCCGAGTTAAGCTTTGAAGTTTTTGTTGTTTCCCTCAAGTAATCAAGAGAGTATTGCTGGCACCTAAAAAACAACGTTGAAAAGTATCGCATTCCTTGTTGTGCTTGAGCGGCACCCGCGTATCACAAGCAGCTTTAAAATTTACATTTAACACAGAAACACAAAACGTAAGACGAAATTATTTAGAGAGCGCTGCCGAATGGTCAATCTCTTTGACAGGCTGTACGGAAGCAAGAGAGACGAATCTACCAAATCAGCCACTGGTTTTCGCTTGTTGAAGGTAGCTGATAGTTTTTAATGCTTCTAATATCGATATGGATACCATTGCTGTCTGGATTGTTTCCTGAAAACCTAGTAATAAATTCTGTCGTAAATAAGGAAAGAATGATTATTATTCAATGCCCAGTCGACGACGAGGCGATTAGAAGCGAAAATGTATGAGGAAGTTTGAATTAAGTCCATTTACTAAAAGGGGGTGGCAGAGGGAAGTGCCGTACTGTGAACAGTATTAACAATTGGCGGCCTGGGGTCCAGTGCGCAATACGAGGTTCACTTTACTTTCAAGGACAAGCTGAAATAAGAACAAGAGCGTGCTGAGTGAGCCATTACTAGATTATATCTTCAGATACTGTCCACCGAATATGTCATTTTAGTCCCCACAGCGAAAACAGGAGCACTTTTAAATTGTGTAGTGAGTTTCTCTCTGCAAATCCAACGAAACTAATAGCTTTCAGTCGAAACTGAGGTACTACCTGGGACACAAATACTCGTATATACATATTGTGCACAGCCGAATTATATATTTTATTTCATCGTGTAGTTTAAGGCCTAGTTTGAGCCTCCCTACTCAGAGTCACTTGGGCGATTGCGGGTCGAGTGAAATACTTGCAACTGTTCCAAAGTAGATCAGTGTGATACGTACACGTGTCCTGTAGTGTCGTGTTTACATGCTGAATGACTATCATCAAAACGAAGTAGGGCAGCACGAACGGTCAGAGGCTTGTCTGACGCGTGGAGAGCGTCACAGAGATGCCGTAAGGAATATGAAGATACTAATTACAGCAGGCACAGAGGCGTTTAAACAATCATTCTTCCCGTGCTCCATTTGTGAATGGAACAGCAAAAAGGTCTAGTAATTGATACAACAGAAAGAACAAGCACTTCACAGTGGCTTGCCGAGTCCGTATGACTATGTAAAATGATCAAAGGATACATAATTACACTATCTCATCTGAAGTACCCCGACGCCGAATTAGAAGACATTAATATAGGATATGGTCGACGCACTTTGCCTTTACGACGGCTTGACCTCTGCTGGAGACACTTGCAGTGAGGTATCTAAATGTCTGTGGAGAAATGGCAGCCCATTCTTCCTCTACAGCCGAAACCAACAAGGCTGTGATCACTGAAGGCTGGGGTCTGGAGCAAAGTCGATAACTTAACTCATCCCAAGGAGCTCCACTTGGTTAAGCTTTTGGAGGCAGGGCAGCCCAGTCCATTTCAGGAATGTTACTGTCCACAAAACATTGCCTCAAAGGTGCTGCTTTACGACAGGGTGCACTGTAAAGCTTATACAGTCCCTCTAATGCGCACAGTTCACAGTGCTGTAAAATTTACTCAAATCCTCCCAAATCTAGCATATTCAATTACGCACAATAAGGATACCACACGGTAACCACGAGAAACACACCCATACTGTATGTAACACTGCCTCCTCCGTCACATTAATCATGGAATGGAAACACACAGTAACAGAACGTACCAGCGTGACTTCAAACACTTTTGTTACAGGAAATGTTCAAAATATTCTCCGTTAGCGAGGATACATGCATCCACCCTCCGTCGCATGGAATACCTGATGCGCTGATGCAGCCCTGGAGAATGGCGTATTGTATCACAGCTGTCCACAATACGAGCACGAGGAGTCTCTACATTTGGTACCGGGGTTGCGTAGACAAGAGCTTTCAAATGCCCCCATAAATGAAAGTCAAGAGGGTTGAGTTCAGGAGAGCGTGGAGGCCATCGAATTGGTCCGCCTCTACCTATTCATCGGTCACCGAATCTGTTGTTGAGAAGCGTACGAACACTTCGACTGAAATGTGCAGGAGCTCCGTCGTGCATGAACCACATGTTGTGTCGTACTTGTAAAGGCACATGTTCTAGCAGCACAGGTACAGTATCCCGTATGAAATCATGATAACGTGCTCCATTGAGCGTAGGTGGAAGAGCATGGGGCCCAATCAAGACATCACCAACAATGCCTGCCCAAACGTTCACAGAAAATCTGTGTTGATGACGTGATTGCACAACTGCGTGCGGATTCTTGTCAGCCCACACATGTTGATTGTAAAAATTTACAATTTGATCACGTAGGAATGAAGCCTCATCCGTAAAGAGAACATTTGCACTGAAATGAGGATTGACACATTGTTGGATGAACCATTCGCAGAAGCACAAGCACCGAAGTCAACATTACCTTCCTTCAATTGGGCCAACTGGCGGTGAATCGAGGAAGTACAGTACATACTGACGAAACTAAAATGAGCTCTAACATGGAAGTTAAGCGTTTCCGGACACATGTCCACATAACATCTTTTCTTTATTTGTGTGTGAGGAGTCTTTCCTGAAAGTTTGGCCGTACCTTTTTCTAACACCCTGTATAATGCTCAGTTCCGCATTACATAGGCGTGTCTGCACACTTCTGATGAGACAGTGTATTCGTACTGGCGTTAACACTTCATGGTGTGACGCATTTTACACTGAAGTGCCACAGAAACTGACTTAGGCAAGAGACACGTACACAGGCAGAATACGGCGTTGCCGTTAGATCGGTTACTGCTGCGACAATGGCAGGTTATCAAGATATAAATGAGTTTGAATGTGTTGTTGTACTCGGCGCACGAACGATGGGACATAGCATCTCCGAGGTAGCGATAAGTGCCGATTTTCCCGTATGATCATTTCACGAGTGTACCGTGAACATCAGAAATCCGGTAAAACATCGATCTCCGACATCGCTGCGGCCGGAAAAAGATCCTGCAAGGGCGGCACCAACGACGACTGAAGAGAATCATTTAACGTGACAGAAGTGAACCCTTCCGCAAATTGCAACAGATTTCAATGCTGGGCCATCAGCAATTGTCAGCGTGCGAACCATTCAGCGGAACATAATTTGAAACGCCCCCTTCCAAAATTAAGAATGACAGTGCTGAAAAAACGCTTACGTTATTTGATTTTCAAACAGCTGAGCAAAACTAAACGTACTGAGACTGTTTTCTCTTTACTTATTCTGATCATTTCTAAACTGACACACAATATTTTAGAGCAACGCAATCTGACTTTCAATAATCCCTACAAGAGAATGGCCCTGACTAACAATAACCTATACCCTTCATGAATCACTTACCTCACAAAGTCTTCGTTACTCGAACTACTGCAATACAGCGAGCGCCAATACTGCCAGCTAAATAAAAGATTTTAACTACTGAAGGCACTAACTACTGATAAGCATATAGTTAGCAAATGATAGAGAACAAACAACATATTTACGTTAATAATGTTCAAAAGTCATAATACTTCGTGACATCCGGTTTGACAAATTTCCTTTTTCTGACGCACACACGTCCTGATCGTCCGCTTATAGTAACCTCTCAAAACTCTGCCATCCGTCTCCCCACATCCAGCACTGCTGGCGGCTCACCTCCAACTGCCCTACGCTACGCGCTGTTCACATCCAACTGCCCAACACTACACCAGCTAATATTCCATAACGAGTCCAACCAGCCGCAGACTGCACACAGCGCAGTCAGCGATTTTCATACAGAGCGCTACGTGGCGTTATCAATGTAAAAACCTAAACAGCCTACTTACAAATTGGTATGGCTTTAGGAGCCGAAACGCCACTCTTGTACCCCTGCTGACCGCAGGCCACAAAGATTTACGCCTCGCCTGGGTCCGTCAACACCAAAACTGGACTGTTGATAACTGGAAATACGTTGACTGGTCGGACGAGTCTCGTTCCAAATTGAATCGAGCAGATGGACGTGTACGGATATGGAAACAACTTCAAGAATCCATGGACCCTGTATGTCACCAGGGGCTGTTCGGAGACTCTGTAATGGTGTGGGGCGTGTGCAGTTGGGGTGACATGGGGCCCCTGATACGTCTAGGAATGACTCTGACAGGTGACACTTCAGTAAGCATCCTGTCTGACCACCTCCATCCATCCATATCCATTGGGCATTCGGACTGACTTGGGCAATTCCAGCATTAACAATGCGACGCCCCACACGTCAACAATTGCTACAGATGGTTCGAGGAACACTCATCTGAGTTTAAACACTTTCACTGGCCACCAAACCCCTCAGAAATGAACATTATTGAGCGTATCTGGGATGCCTTCCAACGTGCTGGTCAGAAGAGATCTCCAGCCCCTCGTACCCTTTCGGATTTCTGGAGAGCCCTACAGGATTCATGGTGTCAGTTCCTTCCAGCACTAATTCGGACATTAGTCGCGTCCATGCCATGCAGCACTTCTGCGTGCCCGCAGGGATCCTACACGATATTAAGCCGGTGTACCAGTTTCTTTGGCTCTTCAGTGTAAAAATATCCTCTGCACAGTGATCTGCAAAGTATAAATTAGCCGCAAATGCTCCCTCCAACAATGGTAAAAGAGCTAGTGAAATTAATGTATCCGCACTGATCGAGGAAGTTCGTAACTCTGTAGCTACCAGTGTTGGTAATCGGGTAGACAAGGCAATCTGCAGGAAAGCCGGAAAAAATGTTAAATAGGTAGACAGTTCTGGGATGCCATTTCTTGTCTTTAGCACAGACGCATCGGGGCGTTATGGACTCTGACGAGATGTGTGGTGGAGCAAGGGCGCTGGGCGGGCTCGCCGACGCTGACAGGCGGCGACCCGACGGACGTGAAAGGCGCCGGCGCCGGCGCCGGCCGGCTGTCAGCAGTCAGCAGACGCCCGTCCCGGGCAGCCGGGCCGCCCATTGTCTATCCGTCCGTCAGCAGCCCTTTTTTCATGCTGCGCCCCCTTTGTGCCGATTGCAGGCCGCATTTCGTGGACTCCAGGCTCCCCCGCGTCCACCACATTACTTCTTCCACCATCACGCGCCATAAGTAGCTCTCCTAATTATGCTCTCCGCTGCGTGCCGGCGAGTCAACAGCCAGTCTGTTCGTGTTGCAGTCCCAGTGCAGCCCAGAATACAAAGCCTCGTTTCTTCGCCGAGACAATACCGACTGTCGGGGTGGACATTGTTTACTCTTTGAATGAGCGGCACATCGACTGCCTGACTATGAATCTACATTCCCTGTCCGGGAAGCAGCGCGCAGTTGCAGCTACTGGACCGTGTTCGGAGGAGTTCATTCGTCTAATTGGCCCACTCAACTGAAACGCAGTTATCGGTGGAATGTAACTGGTAGTGCCATTACAAATCATTTTACTGGAGCTTCTTCTGTAATAAATGAAATTTATTCTTGTTTCTGCGTGTTTTATGACGCCCCCACCTAGCCCTATATTCTGGAATCTTTCTCCTCTCTAAATGCCTTCTAGCGTCAACATCTTTCACGATCTCTTTTTTATACAATGTACTCCTTACCTATCTCTACAGTCCCCCCCGCCCCTCTCCATACTCCATCTAATGCCTCTTCATGGATACTTTTCCATACGGCCCACTAACTTGTGTTTCCTTCTGTTATGGGTTTCGATTACTTTCTGTTTTCTCTATCAGCAAACGACGTCACAGTCTGGTGTTAATTCTAAATTAAACTTGCATAATTGTACTACTTCTCTATTGTTGCCATACAAATATTGGATGGGAAAGAAAAGTATGATGATGAAGATGACCATTCGTTGTTGTTGAGTAATAATATTCTTGTTTTTGGTAATATTTTTGTATTTATTACAAAATAGCTGTACACCGCCACACTTCGCTGTGAATACTTAAATGGAAAAAAAAAGAAAAGAGAAAGCAAGCGTTTTTAATACGTATGGGAACTGGATATAAGTCCTAATCTCCTTTTCTCCCATATGTCTGTCCACCTCCGCCTCCCCCTTTCTTAGTCCAACTCCTCCTCCTACCCCCTTTCTCTGTCCATGAACTCCCGCTCTCTGCCCCCCCTCTCTCACTCCATCATATCTCCCCCCTTTCTCTATCCATCTTTACCTTAGTCCCTCTGCCTGCATCTCCACCTGCTCTCTCTCTCTCTCTCTCTCTCTCTCTCTCTCTCTCTCTCTCTCTCTCCCCCTCCCTCCCTCCCCATTTCCCCCCATCCCTCTGCCCATCTCCTCTTCCCCCACACTCTATGACCTTGTCTTGTTTATTGTTATTGCAAATTCATAATCTGTAGTAGTATTTTAATCATAAACCAATAAGCCAAAGATGCAACCTTTCTGTTGTCTAACAACGTTTAAACAGTATATAGTCTATGTGTGTCTAAACGTTTATTACGGAAGTTTGTAAGACTTTGAATTAAATGGGAAAGGTATATTTTGAGATTTTTGGTAACAGTGTCTCGCCATTAAAAACATACGTATACTAAACAATTAGGTACCTATAAGTACCTGTATTGGAAATCAATGTTTTGTCAAAATTTCACAGCAATCAGTCAAGAACTTTCAGACGTAACGATTTTGCACAAATGAACATTTACATTTTTATTTACATATATAATTTTTTCAATGCAGGTACAGAACTGGAAAACTAAAAAATCTAGTAAAGAGCATACAAACTGTGTAACTGAGAAGCAGAAGGTCTTGGTGTTATGGTATCCTGATATTGTTCCATGATTAGTAACTTTATCCCAATACTGCGGATGCAAGAAGACTTCTTTCACTACGCAAGATAAACCTGCTTATATCATGACTTAGTCATGGCTCATGCACACCTCTTTAAGGAGAGCTAGGCTTTTCAACTTGATCGTCACCATGCTTTTGACGGTTTCAAGTCATTAGGCAGATCTATTAAAGACTTGATCCACAAATTAACTACACTTCTCGATTTGTTTTTCTGTACAAATGCCATTCCTACATGCTACTAATGTAACCAATCCACTCTGAACGGTCACTATTGAATGTTTGCCAATATACATTGAAATAGGCATATTTCTTTAGTTACAACTGGAATTTAGCTTAAGAAACCCGAAATCAATAACGTAAAGATTAATCTCTCAATATGTGAAACATCTGCACATCGCGCGAAATGAATAAAACTTATGAAAAGATCTAAGTTAATATCTTACTACATAGGAAATTGGCTATTCGAAAGTTAGCCATTACCCTTCCCGAGGTGTCAACAATTACAGTTCGCGGTTTGTCAGTGACATAAAATTGGCTGGTTTCTTGCCTCGTCAATTTCAGTGAGACAGTAGCGTTTCGTAATTCATATACTCTCCTTCCTTCATCAGCCACAAAATAAGAGAGAATATGTCTTACGAAACGTTGGGAACACACAGCGGACTGACCGGCAAGAAACAGCTCTACACGTATAATTTGTTCGGCGACACCACAGTCGTTCGACACCGCAATCAAGTAGTGCGAGAATGGTATCGATAGAGGGAGCACCGTTCAATACATTTCTTCTACCCTGTTTGTGTTCTGTTCCTTATTTCTATGGAGAAATTGTTGATACCTGCACATGTTGATATAAATTTTCAGACTGTGTGTGAGCTGCATTTTTTTATTTCGAGTGACAATGTAAATTTTTGCAGAGCTCAAAAAAATTGAACGTCGTTTTTGTCAGTCTTGACCGCACCCTCTGGAAACGTTTCTGCGTATAAACACGAATCTCCAGAAGGGCTTTGCTTTAGGGAAGCCGTGTGCCAGAGGAAGCCGAGGCGACGGTTGTCTTCGGGTAAGCTATCTGTGCAGACAAACTGTGGGAACAAACTTCCTTTAGAAAGATAAGATACTAGGAACAATGAAACGCCCAATGTCAATGTCACCGGACAAGGAGGGAAAAAGCCACTCAGATGTATCGGTAACACAATAGCGGCGTGTACTATGTAGAAATGAAGTGATCGAAAAAATAAATCAACTCTAGGCGCTTTTCCCGCATCTCCTCGGTCAACACTGCCTTGTCAAATACATATGATATTATGAATTTTTTGTGAGTATTACAACACACAACGGTTATCACGTTTCTCCTCCATTTTACGTCAGGCAATGTTTGCTTGCGAACAACCAGAGCCACAGGTAGAAGAAGACTTTGTGCCAGACTGGGATTGCTTACCATGCAAGACTCACGAACAACTTTCACAGCTGTAGTTCTGCAGTACCTTTTAGCTAAGTTTCAGAGTGAAAGATTCATTCTGCAGCGACAGGCTATAGTGGAGCACAATTAATTTTTGAAGATTACAGCACTGAGGTACACTAAATGTCACATATAGTTGAGAACGTCACAGATAATGGATCGCAGCAGGCCGAAGCAGTGCACTACTCCGAAACTGACATTCTTAGAGACCCATGTGGATTGGGCGAATGATTGGTTTGCTTCTGGAAGGAATCTGGTACGAAGTTTTCCTAACACGGAGAGAGCTACATCAAAAGAGAAGTTCACGTCTAATCATCCCTAAAAAGGCTATTTTCCGAATTACACTTTCGGTGCCGACAGGTTATTCTTTTCTTATGTGAAATACTAGAAAAACAGCTGAACTCCGCGAACGAACCCTGGAGTCAACGCGATGTCAGCCAGCCGCTGTGTCCTCGTCTGTCATACGTCGTCATTCGGGTGCCATATGGAGGAGCTTGGGGTCAACACACTGCTTTGTAGGCCGTCGTCGTTTTTCTAAGACCTTGGAGCCGCTACGTCTCACCGAGCATCGCGAGACTGACTGGATCCAATTCTAGTCCCTCTACCAAAATAAAATCCCTGGAGTAGCGGCAATTGAACTCTGGTCTTCCGCACTGACTTCTAAGCTACAGGGGCGCACTTTTCTTACGCCAGTAAGCTAAACGGGCTGATTTATGTCCTAGTAATAACATACGGCTTGAAGAAATAAGTTTTCGTTTCGTCCGAGAAAACATGGACAATGTAATAAAACTAACTAAGCCTAGTTCATTGCACTCTCAATCCACGTAATAGTACTTTTTTACATTTTTCTTAGACACACCCCTCGTCATCGTCACTGTAATCCACCACCACCGTCGTCTTCGTCACCAGATCACCATCAAAGTCTCCGTCTTCATCATCGAACCGTCATTGTCGTCTTTAGCACATCATCGTGTCTTCGTAGTTATTTTACTAATATAGGCGTCTTCGTCATCGCATCATCATCCTCATAGCCATCATGAGGCGAAATCCCGTTCACGGCTTCTCGATTACTAGTTAGGACAGTCCAAAAATAAAACACTGACCGAAATGGAGACTTTTGTACACGAACAATAACCACAAGGAATTGAGTGACGTCATTTTCACATTCCCTACCTGGTATAGGAAAGGAATAAGCTGAGGTACATCGAGCGATACCTACAAACCAGGCATCGAAGTTCTACTCTCTTTTGTCTTATGGTACCAAACTGCTAAGGCCATCGGTCCCTAAGCTTACACACTATTTAATCAAACTTACGCTAAGGACGACACACACACACACACACACACACACACACACACACACACACACACACACACACACACACACACACACCTATGCCCATGCCCGAAGGAGGACTCGAACCTCTGACGGAGGGAGCCGCGCGAACCGTGCAAGACGCCTAAGTTCTACTCTGATCATTCCACCAAAAAGCCACGTCGAATTTGGTACGCAGTATAAAGAAGTAGTACTTATGAAAAAGGGTGAATCGTTATCCTTACATAGTACAATGCACTTAAGTTTACTTTAAAACATTAACGTATACATTCACCGACAGATAAACAGAACACGTTTATTGTACTAAACAGAGAATGAAATAGTAATTATCGTACACTAAAAGGAAATGTGCTTTAGCGAAAAGTGAATCGCTACTGTGAGCACCGAAGCTAAATCACTGAAATTAGAGGGTATCTTATGATGGGTTTAGCGATCTTCTACACTTCTGAGGTAAGAGATTGTAGTTCGTGTCCTGGATGGCGAGTGTTCATCAATGACACGCGTATCGGCGGCAGTTCCTGCTCTTGTTCTCAACATACATAAACGATCCTACGGACAGGGTGAGCAGTAATCTGTGACTTTTTGCTGATACGATGTAGTCTACGAGAAATTGTCTTCGTTGAACGACTGGCTGTGAGCACTATGCGACTTAACTTCTGAGGTCATCAGTCGCCTAGAGCTTAGAACTAATTAAACCTAACTAACCTAAGGACATCACACACGTCCATGCCCGAGGCAGGATTCGAACCTGCGATCGTAGCGGTCACGCGGTTCCAGACTGAAGCGCCATTAACCGCACGGTCACACCGGCCGGCCTCTTCGTTGAACGACTTTAGGAAAATGAAAGAAGCCAAAGGTATAATTTTTTTTCAGTTTCTATTTAGCGTGATGAATGGTAACTAACTGTCATTGTAAACAAATGTAAGTTAATGCAGATGAGTAGGAGAAACTACCCTCTAATGTTCGATTGCAGTAGCAGTGCTATGCTGCTCGGCACTCTCGTCGATTTTATACTAGGCGTAACTTTGTAAACCAATATGATGCAATGAGCATGTGATCGGTATTATGGAAGGCAAATGTTCGACTTCGGCTTGTTACGAGAATTCTGGGAGTCCGTGTACGGACCACTAGAGCGACCCATTCTTGAGTACTGCTCCTGTATTTGAGATCTCCAACAGGTCAGATGAAAGGAAGACACCAAAGCAATTCAGAGGCCTACTGCTACATTTGTTGTCGTTAAGTTCGGAGGAAGATACAGAAGATTAGGGTTTAACGTCGGCATCGATATCATTAGAGACAGAGCACAAGCTCGGATTGTTGCAGGGATGGGGAAGGTTCAAAAATGGCTCTGAGCTCTATGGGACTTGACATCTGAGGTCATCAGTCCCCTAGAACTTAGAACTACTTAAACCTAACTAACCTAACGACAGCACACATATCCATGCCCGAGGCAGAATTCGAACCTGCGACCGTAGCGGTCGCGCGGTTCCAGACTGAAGTGCCTAGAACCGCTCGGCCACAGCGGCCGGCGATTGGGAAGGAAATCAGCAGTGTCCTTTCGAAGAAACCATCCCGGCATTGCCTGGATTTAGGGAAGTCACAGAAAACCTAAACCTGGATAGTCGGATGCGGATTTGAACAGTCATCCTCCCGAATGCGGGACCACTGTGCTTACTATTGCGCCATCTCACTTTGTCCGGTAGGTTCAACCAACAAGCGAATATTGTGGGCATGTACGTGAACTCAAATGGGGTGAAGGTGACAATCTTTTTGCGAACACTAGTGAGAAAATCTAGAGAACAGGCATTTGAGACAGACGGCAGAGCGCTAATGACCATAGCAGTTTTGCGGCCGAACGATTCCACTATCGCCAAAGTACATTTCGCTTGAGGACAGCGAAGGCAAGACAAAAGAAATTAGGGCTCGTACAGAGACATATAGGCAGTTGTTTTTCCCTCGTTCCATTTGCGACTGGAACAGGAAAGGGAATGGCAAGTAGTGGAACAAGGTATGCTCCGCTATGCACCGGAAGTTGGCTTGTGGAGTCTATATGTGGATGGAGAAGGCACTCTAAAGGCAACAATTTGGATTATATGAAACAGGAATGTTCCGTATATGACCCGGAAGTGTGTGGAATGATTGACTGTCTGGGCACTAAATAGAACTTGTCGCTGGTCTGAACGAGGGCCGAAGTTTCAACATTGTTCTGTATTCAGCTCGAGTGGGAAATCGCGAGACGTGAAAAATTCACTGTCCTCATCTCTGTCTGAGCGCAAAGAGGTGTGCAGTGCGGCCGCGGCTTGCAAAATGCAGGCAGAAGCACTCTGGCCCTGTGCCAGTGATCTGTATGACTGTGCCCTCCGAAAGGGCGAAGGGCACGGAGGTCGTGCCACGCTGACTTCCCTGTACTCGGGGCACGGCACCCCAGATACCGGGAACAAACTGTGCGGCGGCTGACTCTTCCATCAGGCGCTGCTCCTCCAGAAGATGAGAGTCACACACTTGTTGTCGAGATGGAAGAAGCTGCACATAAACGTTCGTCCGCCCCCACAAAGCAGTTACAGCGAGGTTGATGACCGGCTAGCTACAAAGCCTCTGATGTGCGACTTGGTAGGCCATATGAAACTTATACTGTCTCGCGCAAACCCGAGCTATGCCCTCCTGATATGTATGAGACAGCACAGTTTTGCATATCTTAACTGATTCGTGTGCCCTATCTAGGAGCACGAAGAAGATGAAGATTGTCTTCGAAATCGATAGCACGTGAAACTAATTGAAATATAGAAGAAGAGATGGACGAAAATTATCTCTCTTCTGTATTTGAAATCTGACGTCGCTGAGAAAAACGAAAAACAAAGGTTCGTTACCAAAAGAAACCTTTTTATCGGACGAAGTGATATGAATAAATTGTAGGACGGGTAATACTGATAATCATCGTTGTAAGAACATCGAGCGAGGTGGCGCAGTGGTTAGCGCACTGGACTCGCATTCGGGAGGACGACGGATCAATCCCGTCTCCGGCCATCCTGATTTAGGTTTTCCGTGATTTCCCTAAATCGCTTCAGGCAAATGCCCGGGATGGTTCCTTTGAAAGGGCACGGCCGATTTCCTTCCCCATCCTTCCCTCACCCGAGCTTACGCTCCGTCTCTAATGACCTCGTTGTCGACGGGACGTTAAACACTAATATTAATATCCTCCTCCTCCTCCTCCTCCTCCTCCTCCTCCAAGTCCCTCAAAGGTAAACTGAGATTGTATGACCTTATACAAACGCCTTTAAGCCTGTCTGATACGGATTGCTCTCTGGGGCTCGCACAAATCCCAGCAAGTTCACCATGACTTCAACATCCAGTGCAGAGGATACTCTGTTGGCGCTTGTATGGATGGCCTTTTTTTCATGGACACGGCGTACATACTACCATACATATACGAACATACAGTCGGATTGTAGCGCATTTATTAAAGATTTTTTCCTTTCTTATTCAGTTATATTTTTACTAATAGGTATTCTTTCTTGTAGTACCTGTAAGTACCTATTGACAAAAATCATTTCACACGCGTTTCAATATATACAGAAATATGGGTTGTATGGCCTGCTTATCTTTCAAGATTTCACGCTGTAACGTGGAGAATGACAAAATAAATAAAATGAAACATCTTACGTTTTGCCGCTGAAGACGGGCAAGAAAGATAATCACATTCCGGCGTCGTAAATATAAAAAAATAAAAATAAAAAAGATTGTACGACTTTTAGTCAAATTCGGCTGAAATGATTTTTCTCATGTCGAATTTTCTGAACTATATATTGCATCTCTCAATACTTAGACACAAGGTACGAAAGGGTCTACATAGAAAACTTTGAGGGCTGAAGAATCACAGGGAAAATGACGATCCCTATTAAGGAAGGAGACAACTATGTAACTAGCCGCGGAGCCCTTCGAGAAAATGGAGGACTTGGCAGCCGAAAATAAGAAACGCAAGAAGCACGGAAAAATTAAAATGGAAAGAACAAATAGTATAATTAGTAAAATCTGTTAGTGAAATGAACTATCTCTTTGCGTTAAAATGATCTAAAGTTCTTTTGGAAATCCTTCAGAGGCACAGAAAAGTGATTTACTTACTTCACGCAGGTCAAATACTAGTACATCAGTTAGTTTCATATATAAGAGGAAAGGGACTGGGTGAAAGCAAATATTGTGACCAAGGCTACGACAGAATTGAAGACTTGGAACATGTATTTGTGAAATTCAGATTGGAAGGATTTACACAACATACCTGCCGTGAATGAAAAATATATTTATGAACACAGACATAGGCTACCTAATGCGACTACGCTTGTTCTAAAAAAAATAACGTGCGTAAATAGATTAAATTCTCCTAAATCCTACGCTATAAACAGAATCAGAAAATCAACCAGAATAATCATCTAGGGACTTTGGTAACTAAGGTTTAAATCACCTTACAAACTGAATAGTAAAATTACAAACAAAATCACCACAGAGTCCTAATGTAGGTATTTTTCCGTCGACGAATAGCTGATTAGACTGGGAAGAATAGTGAAGGAAATCTGCTGACGCCTTTCAAAGGAACCATCCCAGCGTTCGATTTAAACACTCCAGTTGAATTCGCAAGATACCTAAATCTAGGTAGTCTGATTGGAATCTGAACCGCCGTTCTCTCAAATACGAGTACAGAAAAAATAAATTAATTCAGCAACACAAAAATTATTTTAAACGCAGTAGAAAGGAGGAAGAAAAGAGGAATCAGTAATAAGGAAATTTTTACAACTAATTGTTGCGGTATCGCCAGTCACGCCCCTGCGTTTCCACAGTCGCTACCACGTCATCAGGCTACTGCCACGGCATGAGGGCACTGCCACGAACGCTTACGCGGCTGCCAATGGTATGCAAGAACTTCAGACATCGACGCACAGAGCCCATTTTTGTTTGTCTGCCATTTCGTAACATTTACGGACTTCCATTGTGATCAGGGCTCGTCATCTACGAAACAGTCATTGTATTTAAAACACACTGAACTGTAAACCTTTGTATCTGTATATATTTAACCATTCAGATCTAAATTTAGCAACTGAGGCTGCAAATGCAGTTATATATTATTTTCACTATTTGATATAAGATGTAGAATAAATTAATATCTGAGTTCTCTGTCCAAGAACCGCATCTGTTCCTCGCAACTATGTCCATTCAAGAACAACAAAGCGTGCAATGGAAGCTTCAACAACTGTGAACTGTTCAATGGTAATCCCAAAGTTGTAGACACTATCAATAAAGTTTTTATGCAAGTATGAGATAAGTCTCTACATTTTGTTAGTGGGTAGGTAGAAGTTTCCAACTAGCAACAATCCAGAACAAGTTTAATAATATCAACTCTTGCTTTTTTTTTACGAGTATTAGTAGTTGTATACTATTTTAATCAAATGAAACTTTATGGTCCCAGCGACCTTTTCAAGTCATAAACATGTATGATGCATATATGCAGACTGGAGACAAGATTTAAAATTCGTAACAAGGATAGGATTCGAACCCAGGTCTCCCATACACTAGGTAGATAAGCTCACCACTACGCCATCCTGGCAAAGTGGCTCTGCACAACAGCACTGACTACCCTCCTTAATACAAATGCTCATTCGCGCCTCTGCGTACTTGGCTTTTGCTCTCCACTTGTATTGGAACCGTGTTCGTGTCCTGGCTTTGGTAAAAATTGTCATCCGTCGCTTCAGTATGCAAATCTACACCGCATGCAGTTTTGTTACACACAAGAGATAATTTTGGATAATAGAAGTTCCCGACACACAACATTCGAAATGTTGCTTAAAATAGTTTGGTAAATTTCTAGTACGGGGCCGAATGCAAACGACAATTGCTCGTGATACTGCCAGCGATACATCGCTGGGCTGTGTGAGCACTTAATGGACTGGTCGTCGGCGAAACTTTAGGTCTGTCTCGTTACACGCGACAGTTACGTTCCGCGCAATCACCGCGGATACCGAATTCGCGTAAATAGTGTCGCTTTATATATGGAATATGAGGTTCATTTCTCGTTTAGTCACACATTAAATCTGAAATCGAGTTATGGCATTTTTACCAAAAATAACTATTATCTTTCTGAAACGGCATTTAATGGAAAATTTATACACTTAAAAATTTAAAATCGAAACACACAATTGTACATTATATTCATTTTCATGAAGTCCATCCGCATCCAGTGTAAATGAACATGCGGCTAGGCATTCGTTTCCAAAATAAACCCCTTACTTCAACACTGAAATCCTGCCTCACAGTATGGCCTCTTTCTGTTACAAGTTCTTTAACCTTTTTTAATTCCTCGGCTCCAATTTCATCTGCCACAGCTGACTCCGTTGTCATTTTAATATTATTAAAGCCAAAACGGTGTTTGAAACGCTCACACCAGCCCGAGAAAGGTGCTCTTTTTTCGTCAAGTCTACATAAAAGATCTTTGATGTTGCTCGAATAGCAGCTCCATACAGAGGCTTATGGGTGTGGTGCTGAATCCAATGGTTTTGCATTTGTTCCATTCTTTCTATCGCCTCAGAGCGAGATATGCTCACTCTACTCAAGCTTAAGTCAGATGAAGACTAAGCAGGTTTTCGAATTGATTCTGCATTGTCACAAGCAGTTTTTACAGTGGTTACACTAAGTGCCAAAGCGCTCTGTATGTCAACAAAACCCTCATTTCTCTCCCAGCGATACAAAAGCTCTAACTTTGTATTTAATGAATAAGAACTTCGTACACGCTTCTTTCACTAGACAGGCACCTTTGCTTTCCTTTTATCCGGCATTGTACATACAGAGCCTGTCACGTGCAATTTCACAGCTCTGAACCTGAACCGACAATTTACGTTTGTAACACGATAGAAGCTGCCAGTTGTGAAGCGCTGACACGCTATTTCTTCCGTGCACTGTTAGCAGATGGTAGTATTGGTCTTCAAAATTAAAATCGCATACATGCGAAAATGCGGGTAACGAATCCGCATACGAACGGTTCTAGCTATTACTTATTGTCCCAGATCTTCGGGGCACGGAATGGCGGAGAAGTCACGTACAAATGATACTCACAGCTTTCAATTCCTTACTTCCGAAATGAAACACAGGGTTAACAAATGATGCCCAGAGTGACAGTCCTATAGCACACATTGTGGCCGCTAAAGTTGCCAGCGAGATGAATCCAATATTAGCGGTTTGAATTCCATCGACCTCTACCGATTCAATACTACGGAAAGAGAAGAAAAAAAATGTGGTCTCACTGCACTGGCAGAGAGACGATGAAGCTGATTGATCCACCTGGGGCGGACATTGATCCACCTTATCTAATAAGACGTGAGCAGAAACTATTTCAAATCGTATTTCATTCCATCAATGAACATCAAGCATGTAAAAGGTGAATTAGTTTCCAGAAGAAGAAAAAAAACCTCCATGCATGAAATTGGCTAATCATGTGTTGGAGGTACTTATATATTTATGGGTATGGAAATATTCAACGTTTTTGGCATTATCTGAACGAGCGAATACACAAAGCACTTGCCAGGACAACTTCGCAGGAGCATGAATAATTTTTAGTATTACAAGATACATAAAATTTATAATTCTCCAATACAAACTATCTAAGATAAATCGTGATAAACAGTCTGGATGACTAGTTTGCAAAATCAAATAACTGTGAATATAACTGCTGTGTCGCAGATCTCTATGTTCACCAAAAATACATGGCTGAGAAGATTTCAACCACGCGTCCGCAGAAAGGTGCAATAGATTTGGTGCTTGCGTTCTGAGTGTCAAAGACTGGCAAAAATCACATGTTGCTTCATGGCTTACCTTCGGAGTGCTTTCGTTGCTCCGTGCTCCTATAGCGTTTCAGGCTTCTCTTAAGATTTTGCTCGGACGGAAAACTTCGTGTTGCTCGTCATGCAACTCGTCTCAAACTGACGCTAAGCAATGGCGTATGCAGCTGCGGAAGACCCCTGTATTGTTGAGAACTGCGTCATATAGCGATTCTTTGTTTACTCTTAAATGATGTGCGGATAACAAAAATCGTACAGCTAGGGAAACTACCCAGCGATAACAGAACTAGCTTAACTAGGCTAGACCGACCGGGGTTATGTCGCCAAGGCTAAGATGTCTCTAGAATGAAGGAAGAATGGCCAAAAAAATGAGGAAAAAATAAAATAGGTGTTGGAAAATTTAGTAAAATCGACCAGTCATGAGAACTTTTTCGCTATGTTTTTTTTTCTAAAGCATGAGAATCATTCACCTCCTTTACTCAGTTCAAAAGTCAATCACGAAACTGAATTTATAGAAAGGAAAGAGATGTGAGCAACTGTTTCGGTCAAGGCTATAACGGAGAATACGTCGTGAATGGCGTGTAAGATGGACAGCACAAAAGAAACAAGTCACAATTTCTACCTAGTTCTTAACGCTGTAGCTACGAATATCTACAAATTCGTCACAGCACTATACAGTGATGAGAACAACGTATGGCCGATCGTTATCAAAATGGCTTTGTCCTTCGGTGGGTTTGGTTCTATTAGTGGTGAATACCTTTGGCTTCCTCCGATAACAGTTTCGGCTTACCCACACAATCATCTGAGAGCCTAAATTATAAAGTGGAATCAGAATCAAATTGCAAGTTGGTATTTGACTAATAGTTTATGTATTGCTAGTGACAGAAGGGACGTTCACACCCAGAAAACCATAGATAAACCCTTTCTAGACTAATTGCTGTAACTGTTAATACACCTATGCTTAGGTTGTGTCGTAACACGGGATGCTAAAATAATTTTTTGCAGTTAAAAGAAAAATAGGTTATTTCCAAGAATGGTTGCCTATCGAAGTCGTGGTGTCCAAACGATACATATCGAACGTGCGATCGTAAACCGATTATGCGACTCCGGTGGTGGGCGTTGTGGTCAATTATTTGTGATCGTCAATTTTATCTATTTTCCGTCGTTCCCTTAGCTGCTTTAAATTACATACCTCAGCGAATTATTTGTGAGTTGCTAGGGGAAAAAATGGTTCAAATGGCTGTGAGCACTATAGGACTTAACTTCTGAGGTCATCAGTCCACTAGAACTTAGAACTACTTAAACCTAACTAACCTAAGGACATCACACACATCCATACCCGAGGCAGGACTCGAACCTGCGACCGTGGCGGCTGCTAGGGAAACCCAGACGATTTATGTCGTTAGTGAGTTGGATATCTTGTCTCCCTGACGTTTCTTCGGTGGATTCTCTCACATGGAAGAATCTATTTCCACGTTTATCCATCGCAGAAAATTGTCGCAAATATGGAGTACTATCAGACGAAGAAAGAAGGGACTGTGTAGACTGTGGTGGTGGTGCGAAGTGTGTAAAACTTCGTAAGAACAGTTTCGATGCTGAAATACCGTTAAATTTCATTCCGAACAGTGCGGAAAACGAACGAGTATCAGGAAGAAATCATGGTTCGACTCTTCCAAATTATCCATCCGAGTCACCGTAATGCACTTTCACATGGCGACAACACCGACAACGAGGAAGGTAAGTCGTCTCATTTGCAATTACAAGTATTTTTAACGCTTTTCTTTTGTCATTGCTGTAGTGACCACCATAAACATACTCATAACGCCCGCCACCAGAGCCACATGATCGATTTACGATCGCACGTTCGATATGTATCGTTTGGACCCCACGACATCGATAGGCAATCATTCTTGGAAATTACCGAAAAATAAACTGTTTCTCATAGATAACTCGCCACTGAATCCAAATATAATTTCAGAATTACTGAACCGGCCTCAGTAATAATGATTTTTGCATGTGCTTACGGCGGCCAATATATTACAAGCATCTGGCAAAATGACAAGCTCTCGCAGAAGGATTTTCAAACGCAGATAAATCTATCGGTACACGAAGGAATTTTACCGACTACTTGGGTGACGTCTGCTATCGTTACGCCCAGCCGCTTCGTGGCACACGCTGGCGAGATTACGTTCTGTGTCGTTTGCATAGCTAGGGCAGCCCGTAAGTTAATTAAGTTAATTAGTGCTGTGTGCAATTCCTGGGAGCGCTTTGTTGTCCTCGCAGTAGCTGCGCTATTCTTTGATTTTTGTTTTGTTATGTTTTAGACACTCCATGTATTGATTCCTTACGAGATATTCGCTATTACCCACATACATACTTTTGTCTCAGTTTTTTGTTCAGAATTGTTGTGGTTATCGAATCTTTTGTCATGATTTTCAAGAAAGTGAATAATTCCTGCATCAAATACAGTTGTTCCCACCACAACATTACCTGCTTACGCTAACGACAACATAAAGGCAAAAGATGGCCGGCCAAGTTGAGCCTAAAACCCAGAAATCAAAGAAATAAGTGACGTCAATGTAAACAAAAGTAAAAAAGAAACCCTATCTAAAAATATTTCTTTCCCAGTTTCCTCCAAATATTTGCCTCAGAGCCATCGATTTACGAGGACCAAGACTTATACGGCACCCATTTGACTTCCTAACGCTTTCAGTTTTGAGAAACGTCATACGAAACGGTTCTCCGTGTTCGCCACTAACGGTGGCGAGGGTATTCGGGAAGAAGTCCAAATTATCTTTCAAGAAGTACAATTTAAGCCACATGTTAATGATGATGTTTGGTTTGTGGGGCGCTCAACTGCGTGGTTATCAGCGCCCGTACAACTACCCAATCTTTGCTCAGTCCAATTTCGCCACTTTCCTGGATGATGATGAAATGATGAGGACAACACAAACACCCAGTCATCTCAAGGCAGGTGAAAATCCCTGACCCCGACGGGAATCGAACCCGGGACCCCGTGCTCGGGAAGCGAGAACGCTACCGCGAGACCACGAGCGGCGGACAAGTCACATGTTAGGTGCCACAAGGTGGTATTATGTCAATTGCTCCGTTATGCAGAAAATAAGATACTCGCGCACCATCACTCATACTGTTTGTGAAATTTCACACACACACACACACACACACACACACACACACACACACACACACACACACACACACAGAGAGAGAGAGAGAGAGAGAGAGAGTGTGTTTTCCTTTCTGCATAATGTAGTAGGGATAGTAAGGTTCTTTAACCTCAAAAAGACGACACAATATAGTTGAAGAGAGGCACAACACTCATACGAACAGCAGACAAAATACTTACGTAAATACTTTCAGTTGACAATGAGAATAAATTCTCGAAACCCATAGTGCTAAGCACATAGAAAAAAAAGGGGGACACGTACGCAGTGCACTATTTCATTACTTAAACCAGTAACATTCGTGCAACGCGTTGAGAGGAGAGGTATCAACTAGCGCTACAGGTGGTCAGACATATGATGGTTGAAACTATCACGAACCTCCGCATGCGTGGTAGATTGTGTTTGAATGCGGTTGCACTCAGTTTTTGTAGGCTTATTCGAAAGAACCTACTGTGTAGTGTTCAGAGCCCACCGCCACAGGGGGAGGGGGGGCCTCGTGTATCCTACAGCAGCTAGTAGCCGTGGCCCGAATCTGAAGCTAACCGCTGGCTATCCTCTACCGATTTTCGCCATCTTCTGGTGTGGTAGAATTAAATTAATTTGAGCCCTGAAAATTCGTACGCTCCCACGAGCCCCTAGCCCGCTCGGTGAGTAAGCGGACTGTGGTTTCAAAACGTCGGGGAGATTAATTTGAGACAGTATAATTGAAGATTAATTATAATTATTTTAGAGATAATTATTTCATCAGTTCGAGCGGCATATCAAGTGAAACGTAATTTACCTAACAACCAGAATCTGAAGTCAAAATTACTGATTTAATTTCATTGGTGCACTCTCCCTTTATCACTGAGATGGACCATGCGCAGTATAGGCTGTCCACGAAAAGACTGCGCTCTACACGTTCACTGCACAAGCTCCGGTTTGGAGTAGCCAGTAGTATCCGTATCGAAAGCAGGATAACTATCTGCAGCTGCCTGGGGCAGCGACCCTTGTCTCTCTCTCCCCCCCCCCCCCTTTCCCCGCAGATACTCCAACAGCTTCCTCTGGACTTTAAGCAAGCAGTTTTGTGCAAGTTTCCTCGCACAAAGCGACGCACGAGGACTCAGAAGTAACGGACACGGGAGCGCCGCAAACTCGACACCGTCAGCGTCTTCACAAAATAAGCCTAGTGCCTCTTCTTGTAGCAGTAGGTTCAAGTTTTCCCTTTCTTCCCCGGGGAGGAAATCGATGGGGGTGGATATTACACCACGCTAATTAGATGCGCCGGGCCGAGTATTCGGGAGCGGATATTAGCAGGCAATTAGAGACCGCTGCAACACGAGAGGCCGCTACTCCCTGACGCTGTAATTACGAAATTGCTACGTGCCACCGCAGCTGGCAGCCAAGGCGAACACTTCGACTAGCCTATTACTCATTCTGACCCAGACGGGTGTCCTCTACGGGCGATACGGTTATCTTAGAGTTAGAAATAGTCGTTCAGAACATTTATGAGAAGAGCTGTAACAGTTGGCACTTACGTCGGCGATAAAGAGCCGCACAGGCTTTCATGCAAGGAAGAAACAGAAAGCAGACTAGCACCGGGAAAAAGGGTATACCTGTAGAATATTAGTCTACTTCATTTGAAGAACAAATTTTTTGAGTATGTACGTTTGGAGCAGAGC
Organism: Schistocerca cancellata; assembly: GCF_023864275.1. Classification (NCBI taxonomy): domain Eukaryota; kingdom Metazoa; phylum Arthropoda; class Insecta; order Orthoptera; family Acrididae; genus Schistocerca; species Schistocerca cancellata. The sequence goes on along the minus strand of NC_064626.1, from coordinate 466,671,141 downwards.
ATTGCTCGTAAGTTAATCACGGATTGTGGAGAAAACCGGAAAGAAAAAGAATCGACTCGTTTGAGATGTGGTCTAAAAAATGGCTCTGAGCACTATGGGACTCAACTGCTGAGGTCATTAGTCCCCTAGAACTTAGAACCAGTTAAACCTAACTAACCTAAGGACATCACAAACATCCATGCCCGAGGCAGGATTCGAACCTGCGACCGTAGCGCTCTTGCGGTTCCAGACTGCAGCGCCTTTAACCGCACGGCCACTTCGGCCGGCAGATGTGGTCTCATAGGAGGGAGTGAGACAGGGTTGTAGCGTCTCCCCGATGTTATTCAATCTGCATATCGAGCAAGCAGTAAAGAAAACAAAAGAAAAATTCGGAGTAGACATTAAAATCCATGGAGAAGAAATAAAAACTTTGCGGTTCGCCGATGACATTGTAATTCTGTCAGAGACAGCAAAGGACTTGGAAGAACAGTTGAATGGAATGGATAGTCTCTTGAACGGATGATATAAGATGAACATCAACAAAAGCGAAACGAGGATAATGAGATGCAGTCGAATTAAGTCGGGGGATGCTGAGGGAATTAGATTGGGAAATGAGACACTTAAAGCAGTATAGGAGTTTTGCTATTTGGGGAGCAAAATAACTGATGATGGTCGAAGTAGAGAGGATATAAAATGTAGACTGGCAATGGAAAGGAAAACGTTTCTGAAGAAGAGAAATTTGTTAACATCGAGCATAGATTTAAATGTCAGGAAGTCGTTTCTGAAAGTATTTGTATGGAGTGTAGCCATGTATGGAAGCAAAACATGGACGATAAATAGTTGGGGCAAGAAGAGAACAGAAGCTTTTGAAATGTGGTGCTACAGAAGAATGCTGAAGATTAGATGGGTAGACCACATAACTAATGAGGAGGTATTGAATAGGATTGGGGAGAAGAGAAGTTTGTGGCACAACTTGACTATAAGAAGGGATCTGTTGATAGGACATGTTCTGAGGCATCAAGGGATCACCAATATAGTATTGGTGGGCAGCGTGGAGGGTAAAAGTCGTAGAGGGAGACCAATAGATGAATACACTAAGCAGATTCAGAAGGATGTAGGCTGCAGTACGTACTGGGAGATGAAGAAGCTTGCACAGGATAGAGTAGCATGGAGAGCTGCATCAAACCAGTCTCTGGACTGAAGGCCACAACAACAATGACAACAGAAGTGTGTTGAAAATGACGTGGAATGATAAGATAAAAAGAAGAGTTTCTTAGCAGAAGAGGCTTTCAATAGGTAACGCACTATATTTTTTTTCCGGCTTGGTTTTATTCAGGGTTCCAGTGCGCCATATTATTCCGCACTCTTTCGGCTACAAAATCGTATTTTTCAACATAATCTTCTTTCACTGCCACGGCCTTACGTCACCTCACTGGGAGAGCCTATATGCCCACATGGTACCACTCTCCTGGTCGACGTCTGAGCCAACGCCCCTCTGTATCACTAACCTTCGACAACCTCCCCATCATCCACGTACTGCCTCCCGCGGAGTGCATCATTCATTGGGCCAAATTCGTTGCTCTTTTAGGTCTTTGTTAGGCGGAGAGGAGCCCAGCGAGGACGTACTCTGAGCACCCCAACTGGAGGACGAGTGTGGCAGCACTACCAAAGAGACGTCCAGTTGCGCAGCGAGGTGTTAGTTTGTGATCCGTGGATCACTTCGAATGAGTGTCCCCGCACGTTCCAACACTGCTGGAGTGACAGATGTGCGGCCGGCCAGCACGCTGGAGATAGGCGAGGTTTGCGAGACCTTGCTGCGATGGTGATAAACGCCTCACTCAACGACTCACCATATTTTTTATCACTGCTGGGTCTCCGTAGACATTCTGCAAGCACCTAAGAATATCGGTGATACTCTGGCTTTCCGCCAAAAGAAACTCAATGGTAGCTCTCCGCTTGGAACGCACCTCCGTTACAGAATCTACACTAGTGGCCATTAAAATTGCTGCACCACGAAGATGACGTGCTACAACCGCGAAATTTAACCGACAGGAAGAAGATGCTGTGATATGCAAATGATTAGCTTTTCAGAGCATTCACACAAAGTTGGCGCCGGTGGTGACACCTGCAACGTGCTGACATGAGGAAAGTTGCCAACCGATTTCTCATACACAAACAGCAGTTGCCCGGCGTTGCCTAGTGAAACGTTGTCGTGATTCCTCGTGTAAAGAGGTGAAATGCGTACCATCACGTTTCCGACTTTAATAAAGGTCGGATTGTAGCCTATCGCGATTGCGGTTTATCGTATTGCGACATAGCTGCTCGCTTTGGTCGAGATCCAATGACTGTTAGCAGAATATGGAATCGGTGGGTTCAGCAGAGTAATACGGAACGCCGTGCTGTATTCCAACTGCCTCGTATCACTACCACTCGAGATGACAGGCATCTTATCCGCTTGGCTGTAACGGATCGTGCAGCTACATCTCGATCCCTGAGTCAACAGATGGGGACGTTTGCAAGGCAACAACGATCTGCACGAACAGTTCGACGACTTTTGCAGCAGCATGGACTATCAGCTCCCAGACCATGGCTGCGGTTACCCTTGACTCTGCATCACAGACAGGAGCGCCTTTGATGGTGTACTCAACGACGAACCTGTGTGCACGAATGGCAACACGTCTTGTTTTCGGATTAATCCCGGTTCTGTTTACAGCATCATGACGGCCGCATCTGTGTTTGGCGACATCGCGGTGAACGCAAATTAGAAGCGTGTATTCGTCATCGTCATACTGGCTTATCACTTGGCGTGATGGTATGGGGTGCCATTGGTTACACGTCTCTGTCACCCTTTGTTCGCATTGACGGCACATTGAACAGTGGACGTTACATTTCAGATGTGTTACGACCCGTGGCTGTACCCTTCATTCGATCCCTGCGAAACCCTACATTTCAGCAGGGTAATGCACGACCGCATGTTGCAGGTCCTGTACGGGCCTTTCTGGATTCAGAAAATGTTCGGCTGCTGCCCTGGCCAGCACATTCTCCAGATCTCTCACCAACTGAAAACGTCTGGTCAATGGCGGCCGAGCAACTGGCTCGTCACAATACGCCAATCACTACTCTTGATGAACTGTGGTATCGTGTTGAAGCTGCATGAGCAGCTGTACCTGTACACGCCATCCAAGCTCTGTTTGACTCAATGCCCAGGCGTATCAGGGCCGTTATTACGGCCAGAAGTGGTTGTTCTGGGTACTGATTTCTCAGCATCTATGCACCTGAATTGCGTGAAAATGTAATCACATGTCAGTTCTAGTATAATATATTTGTCCAATGAATACCCGTAGTGTATATTGAAGGTTATGTATAGCGCCACCACCAATCGGAACTTCGTGAAACTATAGCGACTGAAGTGGGAATATTCCACTATGTCCCACATCAAATTAGGCATTTTTTCAATCGAAATTAGTCGAGAAAAAAATGGGTTGCATTACATGTCGAAAGCCCCCGTTAGAATAAATTCAGAAGAAGTAGCGTCAGGACATGCGTTGTGACTTAAAGAAATAACTTCGATGGTACTTGGGCGACCTATAAAGGGGAAAAACTACAGAGGAAGTCATACTGGGATATATGCGACGAATAACTGCTACACTGAGATGAAGAGGTTGGCACAGGAAAGGGATTGGTAGCTGGCGGAATCACAACAGTCGAAAGGCAGATTAAAAAAAATACTTAAGCTGAACACGAAAAATAATGAAACCACGCTCTGCCTATATTTATTTAAAAAGCACTGTTTGTATATGAAGAGCGGAATACTGCAAATGTTGCGGCAGATTTCCTCTCTGTTTGCGAGGTTAAAAGCAATTGCACTTCGCGTGACGCATCATAATGTCAAACAGACTCACGGGATCGAAGAATAAATATAAATATTTTTATTTACTTATTCATGGTATGGAAGTACTTTACCCGTGGCAAACATAGTGACAAAGCTACTTCATTTGTATTTAATGCGAGAATTCCGCATACAATTTATCCCAAGTGCAAAAATGCAAGGGATTATATGATTCAAGGACAGGACATACCACTGCGATATTTGCAGTCCTGAAACATTTTAATTTATCAAAGGACGAGTAGCTCAGAAGCCTCTGCAACACGCAGTCTATTTTAGTAGTATCAAAGCTGGTAGCCACTCTGTCAAAATCCCGCATATAATCTGCAAGAAGATCGTGGAAACCAAATTATCTGGTCACATCACTACGATCCTAAACGACGTCTTCACACCTCAAGAAGTATTATAAACATGACGATGGTCAAACTCGAGGCCAATTCCAATTGCGTTCAGCAGTCAGCTTTAAATGGCGGTTCCCTAAATTTTCTCAATAGTGTTTCGCAAAAATAACGTCGCACTTCCTCCGGGGATTCCCGTTTGAGATCACGAAACGTCTCCTCAACATTCGTGTGCTGATCTAACCTACCTGTAACAAATATAAAAGACTAGTTCTGAATTGTTGCGATGTCTTTCTGTAGTCCGACCAGTTGATGATCGCATTTATTCGACCAGTACTCAGGAAAGGGTCGCACTAGTGTTCTGTACGCTCTTTTATAAATGACCCGCACTTTGCTGAAGTTCTCCCAATAAGCTGAAGCCGACCATCCGCCTTTCCTGGTACTATCCTTCACAGATAACGACAGTAGTTTGGTGATGTGACCATTTTCAAGTCACGGATTAACTCCAGATAATGGTTAATGAAGACTCATTGGTGTCAAATAAATAACTGCTTTTAGTTACAGCTTCTGCCGCACAAAAAAATGGTTCCAATGGATCTGAGCACTATGGGACTTGACATCTGAAGTCATCAGTCCCCTAGAACTTAGAACTACTTAAACCTAACTAACCTAAGGACATCACACACATCCATGCCCGAGGCAGGATTCGAACCTGCGACCGTAGCGGTCGCGCGGTCCCAGACTGAAGCGCCTAGAACGCTCTTCCACACCGGCCGGCCAAGCACAGCTAACAAACAATTGATTTCGACTCGCAGTGATATTCCTAGTTTATCTGCAGAACCCACAGCGATACTTGCATTTGTACTTTATTTGCAGAACATTGCAGAAAAAAAAAATATTTTAACAGATAGCTTCCTGCTAAGGTCATCGATCCCTAGACTTACACACTACTTCAACTAACTTAAACTAACATATGCTAAGAACTGCACACACTCATACCGGAGGGAGGACTTTAACCTCCGGCGGGAGGCGTGTAGTGTTTGAGTGAAACAAGTTGTCTGTGAATAAATATTCATTACAACAGCTTTTTGTGGTTTCATAATGCTATTTCTTAATTACACTGAATATGCGCAGCACTTTACAGAAAATAATTTTCTCTCTTCTTAAGAACAATAGAGTGCTGGTAATGACGAAATACAAAATAATGTACTTAGTAGATATTAAAGGTAGAGAATATATACTTCAAAATTACGTAAGGAGACTACAAAAAGAACTACACATGTGGTGCTTGACTGACGTTAATGTGGGATATCGGAGTAAGGGACGAGGATAAACGTAATTTTACGTGTACCTATCAATATGTACTCTAGTTTAATAATATCGATGTTGGATTTTAGATTAAGCGAAAGACTGTCACAAAACCATATGACAAAACACTTCACACAGTCGTTCTACAACGCATTTCAAGGATTCACCCAAAAACGTTGAGGTCAGGTTAACAGTCTCGATGCATTGCTGAAGTGTGGTTTATACTGTTTGTAAGACCTGTTATGTTGCTTAATGTCACAGGACATTTATGGTACAAACGAAGTTATTATCCTCCACATTTCATTAACTTAACGAGACTATCCACATGAAAATAAGGGAGTAAAACTCTTTAAACGCACCGTAACACAAGCACTGACTATACAAGTGGGGTTTCTCATTCGGTACGTAGGCATTTTGTTGGCTCTCTGCTGCAGAGATGTAAATCTATGCTAAGCAGGTGATATTTAACTTACGTAAAAATTATCGTTACCCACTTCGCAACAGGTCGTGGAAAAGTCGAACTTTTATGAAGATTTCCTTCCTGTGTAGCTAAGTTGAACAAGGACACTGCGTAATTGAAGGCAACCAATACATACACCTGAAACAATACGCCCACTGCGAAAAACAAATCTTAGGGCCCCCTTCCCCCGTTAACCGCGGACGGTTGCAATTTGGAGCTCGCCGGGAGGAGATTTTTTTTTCATTTCGCAGGTCTCGTAAAACGGACAGAGCCCGTTAAGCACTGATTTCCATTGCCGCAAATCTTCGCCAGCCTTGCTGAACTGGTAACTGTAAAACTGGAAGTCATAAATTCACTTGTAAGCCAGCTGCAGACGCGCAGCTTTAACGCTGTCCTACGGGCACAAGAAACGTGATTTCCTCGCAAGTCCTGAGTTACGTGTAGGGGGATGGTAGACGGCAGGGAATCCCCGACCCGGCGGTTGAACTGAAGTCAGGCGGCGCTGACGGGTTTCGGAACGGTGTCAACCGCCAGGGCAGGAAGCTGTGGACGATACTTGACCCACTCAGGGAGTAACTGGCGACGTGACTCGACACCATTCCATACTGTTTGACGTAATTACATCCGGGATACCAACGAAGTGCTGCTCACAACCTCCAGTGCAAACCACAGGTGCTGTGATGTGATGTGATGTGATGTGTCCGCATTTGTACGAAGAACAGAACTTCATGCTTTAGAATCGAACCGCAGTTGATGCGATACACTGGGGTATGCAACTGAGTTATCCAATCTGGCACATTGGAGTCTAGGCATCATTTATGAGATGGCCTACACCGGAAAGAGATTTCCTGGTTAGAGGTCATTATCATACAGGAGCAACAATTTGTAACCGCAGACTGGGCATGCAGCAAAGTCAAGAAAGACTGGTCAACGCCTCCATTATTTTAGGAGGAGAATTTTGTGGGTCGGTTCACAGCTGATACGTATTTTTCTGGAAATAACACTTCCATAGCTACACTTTAATTTTTATTTATATTTTGTCCTTGTCATTAGTTTCGAACTCGCATCTCTGTATTTAGGCACCACACCACTTTAAATCAGCTGAGCTATAATGACTTCTACATCTACACTAATACTCCGCAAGCCACCTGACGGTGTGTGGCGGCGGGTACCTTGAGTACCTCTATCGGTTCTCCCTTCTATTCCAGTCTCGTATTGTTCGTGGAAAGGAAGATTGTCGGTATGCGTATGTGTGGGTTCTAATTTCTCTGATTTTATCCTCGTGGCCTCTTCGTGAGATATACCTAGGAAGGTGCAATATACTGCTTTACTCCTCGGTGGCCGGCCGGAGTGGCCGAGTGGTTCTGGGCGCTACAGCCTGGAAACGCGCGACCGCTACGGTCGCAGGTTCGAATCCTGCCTCGGGCATGGATGTGTGTGATGTCTTTAGGTTGGTTAGGTTTAAGTAGTTCTAAGTTCTAGGGGACTGATGACCTCAGTTCAGTCCCATAGTGCTCAGTAGAGATGGGTAGTTCGCGAACGAACGGGTGCACAGGAACGGTTCACGAAGATGAACGAAAGGACCGAGGAACGAATTCCAAGGAACGATCGGTTCGTAGTTTACTTCGGTTGCGGCGGTCTAGTTATAGTTCCCGGGAACGAGGAACGATCGGTTCATAGTTCACTAGTTCACTTCGGTCGCGGCGGTCACTTCCGCAGTTCTCGTTTCAGCCTCGGTCGCGTGCTCGTCTCAGTCTCGTCTTCGCATGACCACCTGTCTCAGTTCCACTGCCGACTGCTCCTAGTTAGTTCAGTATCCAGTTGTTCGTTTCGTTCCGCTCGCCTGTTTTACATGTGTTCCAAACTGTTCTTGCACTTGGTTCTGGCTATTCAGCGTCCACGACCGGTAATCAAAAAATATTTTATAGTTACGTAAATTACACAAAAATTACGTTGTATGTAATAGGAACGTCTTTTCAGGTAACAAAAGGGCGTATCAGCTCACTTCATTATATCGATGAACAGCAGAAGACATACTTATAACAAGGCAAGTTTTTTTTTGTTATTCATATATTTTTGGTTTCATCGACTTGATTTAGCAGCTAACTTTCAATAATTTCCATTTGAAAAGACAGACTGCCATAAAATCGTATTTACTTATTATCTCAAAAACATTTGTTCAGAAGGAGCTTTCAAACCAAAAACTTTATTACTGCGAACTTCATTATTATTATTACTGCTGCATTAACCATAATAATGCGACATAAAACCTAATTTTTACTAAGCGTGTGACGCAAGTATGAGAAAACCACATTTTATTTTATGCTTCCATGAAGTCTCTACTTCGCCTACGAACTCAGAGACAACGTGAAGTATGTGTAGGGTGTAAACGATTATTGTTTACAACAGGGGTCTCCAAACTACGGCCCGCGGGCCGAAACCAGCCCGCGAGGGCCGGCAAACCGGCCCGCGTTAGCTGGCCGGACATCCCCGGTATCCGGCCCGCCAAATATTTGAGGTGGTACCTATGCTGCCAACAATTGAGTTTCGAGGCCTATCGCGACCAATACACCGCGCCATTGGCTCTGCTACTCGCTACAAGACTACATAACTAAACTTATTGTTGCGCCGCTTGAAATAACAATGCGTTGACATACTCTTCCTCTGTTACGTCTTGCAGTAATGGTGTTGCTAACAATGATTTTGAGATTTCGTTAACTCTGCAGGACGCTTTCGTGAAGAACGTGCAGTGACATACTTTTTTGTCGGTAAAATTCGCCAGAATAAAATACGCCAGAATTTCGGTCAGATACGTCCACCAATCAAAATTATGTAATTAAATAAAAATCGTATTTCGTTTCAGTGCTAGCTATTTCAACAACCTTAGATTATTGCGATTTCATCTTTCCTTTAGCCTTACATTACGGTGATCATGGAGTGCTAGGGTGCTTTAATCCCACTAGGTAGATCTTAGCCCTTATGACGTAGTGGAGGAGTCAATGTGGCCCGCGGACTAAAAAGTTTGGAGACCCCTGGTTTACAACGTAGCATAGCTATGCAGTGGAAGTCAAACGAAGAATTTTATACAAAACACTTACGGCCTATTAAGTTGGGAAACACCTACCAATAGGTTTACAAGACTACATGAACTATATATAGCTCATGCGCGTCACGTGAGATTTTCATGTTCTCTTCTCCAGCTCTCTACACATCGTCATCGATTGTTTCGCAATTGTTGCTTGCATTAGCTTGTTATTTCTTAACTGCCTAATTATTACATGTTTGTCTGTTTGTTGTATCTGCTCATAACGGGTAACACATCGTCCGTAATTGGCGAGCAGTCTGTACTCGGGGCCGGTTTTCCGTGCGCCGCCCTATATTATTTCTCTGCGATCAGCCACACAAGGCTACGGTTGGCTAAACGAGAGGTTCTGCAGAATCACAGAAACTACTTCTAAAAGTGTGTAAGAATTCTGTAATGAATAAAAACTCTGTACTCCAGGGGGGAGGCAAGTGCCCCCTCTTGTTGCCCTCCATCCTTCAGTCACCTACACTACTAGTTTTCAGTTTTTCATAAAAACCATATACCAAGCACAAATGAACGGTGAACGAGTAAAAATGAAAGGTTCCCAAAAAAGAACGATCAGCAGTGAACTACTTCCCAAGGATGAACGAGTTTGCCCATCTCTAGTGCTCAGCGCCACTCCTCGGTGAAGGTATGTTCTCGAAACTTCAACAAATGCCTGTAAAGAGTTACTGAGCGTCTCTCTTGCCGAGTCTTCCACTGTAGTTTATCTATCATCTCCGTAACGGTTTCGCTTATATGGTCATATCATTTTAAATCACTCCTAATGCCTACTCCCAGATAATTTATGTAATTAACTAAAAATGGCTCTGAGCACTATGGGACTCAACATCTTAGGTCATAAGTCCCCTAGAACTTAGAACTACTTAAACCTAACTAACATAAGGACATCACACACACCCATGCCCGAGGCAGGATTGGAACCTGCGACCGTAGCAGACCCGCGGTTCCGGACTGCAGCGCCAGAACCGCTAGACCACCGCGGCCGGCTATGGAATTAACTGCTTCCAGTTGATGACCTGCTATACTGTAGCTAAATGATAAACTATCTTTATTTCTATGTAATCGCAGCACATTACATGTGTCTACATTTAGATTCAATTGCCATTCCCTGCACCATGCGTCAACTGGTTGCAAATCCTCCTGCATTTCAGTACAATTTTCCATTGTTACAACCTCTCCAACTTCCATCATATGCGGAGAACACGGGAAGTGCCACAACCCGATTTCCCAGAAATTCCTCTAAGTAGAAGAGGGGTCAAAATAAGCGATCACATGTCTCGGCTTATGCGTAGATACTCGGCCGTTTGTGAAAACAGGGCGGTCGAAGTTTTAGAGGTACTTTGTGTGTTTTTAGAGGGTAAGTAATCCAACCGCAGCGCTGGCACAGTGTGTAGCGTCACGGATTCGCACTTCTGCGCCCCATGTTCGAAACCCAACTAGTAATTTTATTTTTGTTTGTTATTGATCTAGCACTGTCCGTCGGAGATTACTATACCCTTGTTTTTCAGTGTTGAAATAACGTTGTCCTACTTCGTCTACTAATTGTATGTTCAATGCATAAATTTAAAAAATTTTAAAAATAATAAATGAACAAGGAAATTATTTGAAGATGTTTTCGTGAAATTCCGTACGGTATCTTGATTTATAATCAGTTTCAAGCGCCAGTTTTCGGTAAAGTGATGCATTACGCATGGCTTGCCGCGAAATTATTGCCAACATGTGAAACGTTCAGCAATGTTAATGCCTCTTCTTTCCCAAGTGAGATTAATGCGAAAAAATGTCGCTGTGGCAAACCTGGCTTCACGCGATACCTGTGGTGTCCGGTATTTCCATGTTTCGAATTTTTATATGATCAGTATAACGCAAGAAACGTATCTAATCTTCTCGAAGAATAAACGTACGAATACAACATAAGAATTCATGTAAGAATGAAATACGTACGAGAATATGAGAACTTAAAAAGATTGTAAACCTTGAAAATACCACAAACACATACACTGACGGTAAAAAAGCCGCACCACCAAAGAATAATTAATGTAGACTAATGAAATTTCGAATATACATTTGTCTAAGTAACACATTTAAATGCTTAACATTGCAAGATCACAGGTTAATGTAAGTGCGAGATAAGCCATTGCAAATGTGAAACGCTGTGAACATTAATGACCGCTGTAACCGCCAGACTGTTGAGTGCAAGCATGCAAACGTGAGTGCAAGCATGCAAACGTGAGTGCAAGCATGCAAACGTGAGTGCAAGCATGCAAACGTGAGTGCAAGCATGCAAACGTGAGTGCAAGCATGCAAACGTGAGTGCAAGCATGCAAACGTGAGTGCAAGCATGCAAACGTGAGTGCAAGCATGCAAACGTGCGTGCAAGCATGCAAACGTGCGTGCATTGTGTCACAGGTGCCGGATGTCAGACTGTGGGATGGAGTTCCACGCCTGTTGCACGTGGTCGGCCAATACCGGGACGTTAATGCTGTTTGTGGTTGACGCTGGAGTTGTCGTCTAATGATGTCCCATATGTGCTCGATGGGAGACAGATTTCATGATCGAGCAGGCCTAGGAAACATGCCGACACACTGTAAAGCATGCTGAGCTACAACAGTGGTATGTGTGCGAGCGTTATTCTGTTGGAAAACGCCATCTGGAAGGCTGTTCATGAATGGCAGCACGAAAGGTCGAATCACAAGACTGTCGAGCAAATTTGCATTCAGGGTGCGTGGGACAACCCTCAACCGGCCCCTCCTACCCAATACATGTCGATCACTGCCACCTAGGTAGAACTACCTTTCATTGTAAAACACAACAGACCTCCACCCTGCCCTCCAAGCTCTCGCTTGGCACCACTGAAGTCGCAAATGGAGGTCGTTTGGGGTCATTGGAATGCACGGTACAGGAAGTCTGGCTCGGAGCTCTCCTTGACAGTAACAGGTTTGTAACAGGTCATTGTGTTACTTTGGTGCCAACTGCTGCTCAAATTGCTGCTGCAGATACAGTACGATGCGCCAGAGCTATATGCCGAACACGATAGTTTTCCACCCTGGTTGTGCCACAAGGCCGTCCGGAGCCAGGTCTTCGTATAACCGTACATTCTCCTGACCACTGCTGCCAGCTATGACATACAGTGGCTACATTCCTGCCAAGTCTTTCTGCAATATCGCAGTAGGAACATCCAGCTTCTGGTAGCCATTTTACACGACATAGTTCAGACTCAGTGAAGTGTCGATAGTGGTGCTTTTGTCGCCTTAAACGTATTCTTGACTAACATCAAGTCACCAGTTCAATTTCAACTAACACTCACGGCCGTTACAGCGTGAATTTAAAGCAAACCTGATTTTCATCCCCACAGTGGCACTCTTACGTGATTGGCGCGAAATTTTAGTAGACGTCATCTTTCAGATGCAGAAATACGCCTACCAACTTTCTTTTACGTCGCGCAACTCATTCTTTGTGTTGCAATTTGTTTTCCGTCGGTGTATATCATATAATTAATGTAGGTGACTTATTGCGAAGCCAAGTTGTAATTTTACGATTAATACAACGCCCTTGTATCCCCTTAACTCGATAAGAAACATTCGTGTGGGTTACACTTCTATGGATATGGGTTGATAAATGAGAACAAAAAAGGAAGACAATAGTCATGTTTCGAAGACGGGGCGAAAACACGAGAGGTTGCGGTCTTAGCCACTATGTCACCATTTCGTTTGAGAATATCGAGCACTATACGGTGTCTAAAGTATGCCGAAAACTTTGACCATCGCTTTCTCAGAAACAGTCTAGTATCTACGGATAAGCCGTGACGTGTGTTCGCATATTTTGACTCCTCTTCCACTTAGTGGAGCACGTTCGGATATTCAGTTTGTGTTTTTAATGATGTGCAAAGTACGTTTGAATGTCATGCACGAGTCTTCTTTCATGCACCGTGATTGAAAAAGTTATTGTGCCTGATTATGATGTGCGATAACCCAAACTGGTGGTAACGCTAAGGATTTTTCATAGCAGTTGATGCTGGTACACTGTGAAGGAGGAGCACGAATGCCATAGACAAAATTTCGGGTGTTGTTCACACATAGTTTGAGTATTTTGACATTAGAGGTCCGTGATTTCCGGTGGCTCGTTACCGTGTAATTGCATTTCGCTTCATTTCTTACAGCCCTATTTATCTTTCTATGTGTATGGTTTACAGAATGCTGATTATAAAACTTGAAAGAAAATCGAACTATTATTATTATAACTGCAAACCAACTGTGAGAGAGTATACGACTGAATAACACATTACGGGGAAAATTTCTCAACAACTGCGACGAGTTTCTGTAATGAACACAAGGAGTGTACCACTAGAAAATCTTTCATCTGGGATTTGAATACTTGAGGCTTTTTATTCAGATTCCTGTTCAGTTCTGCTGGAATCCTACTGAAAACGAAACCCGCTGAATACTGCACACCTTTCTGTACAACGGTTAAGGAGCATTATTCAAGCGTGTGCCGTTTTTCCGTTTAGTCTTCACTGAACGAATGTTACAGTTTCTTCTGAACGAGTAAATACTGTCAACAACAAAAGCCACGATAGAATATATGTACCGTGATGGGAGAGTTACAGTTCACATGCCTGGGTAAGGACCTATTGGAGGTTCGCAAATTGACACAGCACATTAGTTTGACCGCCCTTTTGTGGACTACGAATATTCTTGGTGAGTGCCGACAATGGCCCCAAAATACACCATTTCATCAGAAGTATGCGGACACCTTTCAGTGTAAATTAACATGGGGCGTGTCCACCTTTCGCCTCTATGACGACTCGAATCCTGTTGGAGATACTTTCAATCAGCTGTCTGGATGTCTTTGGAGGAATGGGAGCCCACTGGGTCACAGATGCTGCTTTACGACCGTGTGCATCATCATGCTGATACAAGCAGCCGTCGTCGCCGATCTGTTCCGCGACTGTGCGCAGTAGATAACGCTGTAAAAGGTGTTTATGTCCTTCGCCATATAGCGTTTTTTCAAACGTAGTAAGGGGACCACGCCTTATCCACGAAACATAGCTCAAGAGCATAACACTACTTGCTACGTAAATAACTACTGGCACTACACATGACGGAAGGTAACGTTCTCGAGCCATTTGCCAACCGCTAACCCTTCCATCGGATTTCCATAGCGTACAGCACGATCGACCACAGCAAATCACTCGTTTCCATCGCTTAGCACTGAGTAGCTGCTCGACCACACTACCCTATTCTTTAACTCCCAATGCACAGTCGTACGCTAGCTGGACCTTCGGATCTAACACATCACTCCTTCAGCTGATGTTATGCGGTTTTCTCAGTCGCTCTTTGCGATGTTCGACGGTCCCTGTGCATTAGGTCTGCCTGCTCTTGGTTTAGCTGCGACTTCTCCTCCGCATTTGCACCACACCATCACATCAGCAAAAGTTGACTACTCATTTAGTAGCAACTTTAAAGGGCATTAGTGCAGTTTCTGTATTAGTGCAGTGCCAATGCACACACTGCTGACGAAATGTATTCTCAAATTCCGAACAAGATGCCACATCAGCTACACAATTTACTGGAAACATATGAAAATTTGTGCCGGTCCGGGAGTTCGACCCACATTTCCCTCTTCTCGTGAGTGACTCAGATAAGAAATACGCGCCCAATGACAGAATATGTGTACTCATCAAGCGGCAGGGCAACCAGAAAGCTCCTGGCCCCGATCGCCTCCGCACCGCACTCCTAAAACACTTTCCCCCTCCCACAATATCCTACCTAGGAAGAATTTATAATGCCTGTTTAAAGCTCACATACTTCCCCTCAGCGTGGAAAACAGCAAAGGTCATCACCCTGTCCAAACCCAATAAAAACCTGCTGCTTCCCGAAAGCTACAGGACCATTTCTCTCCTAACTGCCTGAGTAAAATCCTTGAACTAATAATCCTTTTACCCCTCCGTCAATTCCTGAAAACAACATCCTTATGCCCGAACAGTTTGGTTTCCGCGCTAAGCACTCCACTACCCAACCATCTTTTCGCTTGGTAGAACACATTTGTCAGGCCAGGGCAAGGAGAGAAGCAACAGGAGCAATGTTCCTAGACATAGAAAAAAAAAGCATCTGACCGCGTCTGGCAAGATGGCCTACTCTACAAACATCACTAAATAGGGTGCCCAGCTTTTTTCTTACAGGACGTCAGTTCGTAAGGAACGGAGACAAATCCAGCCAGACACGACAGATTGCGGGAGGAGTCCCGCAGGGCTCGGTTTTAGGTCCTGTCCTCTATATCATATACACGAATGACATCGCTAGGCAGATTGGCGGAGAGATTGCTCTCTATGCGGACGACACATCTATATACAGAAGCAGTCGCAGCCTCCTCCTCATACACCGCCACCTCCACCTCCAGCAACACCTCGACAAAATAACCCTGTGGTGCAACCGTTGGAAAATTAAAATCAATCCTGCAAAGTGCCAAGCGACCTATTTCACCCCTAAAATCAAACTCCCGGATCGTCAACTCACAACTGACGGCCGAGAGCTAACTTTGAGAAACTCAATCATGGCTGATTTACCATCAGTGCACCAAGTTTGTCGTGCGTTGCTATTAACTATGTCTTAATTCCCGCATCATCGCTTTTATCATTTGCTAAATTTGCTATTTGTGCGACATCTTTTGGCAATCAGTTAGGTCCCGATCCGTGTTAACTTTGTAATCCCGCTACCATGCATAAGAAGAGCGTTTCCTGGCCGGGCGCATGCGCAGTGATTTCGACAGCAGCGCATGTGAGCAGCCTGCGGTGCCTCAGTTCGGTGGAGGGCCTGTGACCATTGTACGTTGGCTGGGGCGAGGCAGCACACACAGGGTTGAGATAAGTAATATTATTGACTTAGTACATACGTACCGTGTATTTGTAACAAAATTTTTATGGGGTCTTGCCACTGTAGGTGTTGATTTTAGCCTTTAACTATGCCTATTTAGGCAAGTTGTTTTATATTTGTTCTGAAGAAGGTGTGGTTACCCACGCTGAAACCTAGGTAAACACCAGGTAGTTTGTACAATGGAGTCGGATTTTTCATAATTATTTCGTTACTTACGATTGCTGACTCGCCGCAATGCTGAAAGTTCGGTAACAAAAATCTGTAAAGTCTAAGAATGAGGAGGAGGAGGAGGAGGAGGAGGAAGAGGACTGATGAATGGTCCTCGATCGCAGTTCGCCCCGCAGAGCGCTGTGCAGGGCGGCAGGAAGTGCGGGCCCTACAGCAGAGCAGAGCGCGGCAAGGTCAGGGTGACGCGGCCCTCTGGCTCTCCCCCAGCTGGCCGGTGTTCAGAGGCTGCGGCCGCCTCCTAACAAATCGCTGCTGTCGCGACTGCGACGCCGCGCCTCCTGAGCCACGACCGGCGGCCCTCCGCTTATTCACTGCGCTGTTTGCCAACCTCGGCGCGTCGTCTGATGAACGCACCGACACTCTGCGTTCATCAATACTGCGGAACAGTAAACTCTTCGCCTCCCCCTGCCCCTCCACCACTCTCACTATTCCCTTTCCCAGTTCGTCGTTGGATCGAGAATATTAACGATGACAGCGAGGCAGGCTAAACCTGTGTACAATGTCCGTCGCAGCACTCGCAGCAGCGAGGATCGATCACCGTAATTTCTGTACTTGCTGACAGACAGTCAGAATGAATTTTTTGGAGGACATCATCTCTCAGTCAGTGACTGCAGTGTTCTAGTTTCCCCCTCCATAAGCAGAATTCAAATATCGGCACTTAGACCACTGTCAAGTGCTTCTGGAACATAACCACAGTTGTTAAATGTTTCATAAAACATAACACTGAAAACATTATGTATAATGCTCGAACCAACATGTAAGTACTCGTATTTAGCCAAAGAGTGTCGCAGCCTGAATCAAAAGTATACGGTCATTATAAAAACATGGAGACGTTCGAGACCGTTGCCAACAAAGCCTGAGTTCAGTACCGTAACACAATTTGTTGACAGTAAAAACTTAAAACCTGGGATGTTTAGAATACCAAATAGAACAGGGGTCTCTGCTTGTTATCACCAGCATGTCCGAACGTAAAATACGTAATTCGGCTTGAACAGCTGCTCAACGGTCATACTTTATTAGTTACCACTTCAAAAATAGCTCTGAGCACTATGGGACTTAACATCTGAGGTCATCAGTCCCCTAGAACTTAGAACTACTTAAACCTAACTAACCTAAGGACATCACACACATCCATGCCCGAGGCAGGATTCGAACCGGCGACCGTAGCGGTCGCGCGGTTCCAGACTGAAGCGCCTAGAACCGCTCGGCCACACCGGCCGGCTCAATTAGTTACCACTTCAACAGATGTTAACATAATATGGTAACCAAATACGGTGGCCTTAAAGTAAAACTTTAAATACTACAAGCAGAAGAAAGGGAAGGAAACGTGTGTGTTACTCTTGATCCGAATTACGACGCTATCAACGGCGAAGTGGACACATTTTATATAAGACAGCGAATTTTGAACGTGTAAAAACACATATTTTGTACCTGCAACACTTACTTCAATGGACAGCATATGTTGCGCAGAATACGTATGTTAGCTGTATATTCGAACTTTATTGCGTGATTTGGAATAAATATTTCCTTCCCTTCCCTTCAGCGGACTGGCTGGTTGGTTGATTTGGGGGAGGGCACCAAACATGGATGTCGTCGGTCCCATCGCGTTAGGGGAGCATGGGGAAGGAAATCGGCCATACCCTTTCAATGTAACCATCCTGGTATTTGTCTGTAGAGGTTCAGGGAAATTACAGAAGACCTAAATCAAGATGGCCGCACGTGGGTTTGAACCGTCGTCCTCCCCAATGCGAGTCCAGTGTGTCTGCGGACTGGAATAACATCTAGCGGGCCCAGTGTCTTTCCACAACACAACAGGTATATTTTCTGACGAGCGACTCTTCATTGGGAGATACGTTTCCTATATTCGCAGAGGTTGCACTTATTATAGGACCCACCGAGAGCAAACAATTATTACATAGTGAGCATTTGTTCTGACTTCGACATACGACGTTATTCGTAAGCACTTTGATATTTCGGAAGACAACTGCGTGAAAACTACACGACCTACAGAAAATATATACGTATCAGTGGACAGGAAATTTCTCTGACGTTTTAGCTCAAATTATACGTACTCAGTAAGAGCATCGTTTGTAACGCGATGAACTTCAGTACACGTATGCGAATCATTGAAGTCAGCGACACAAATTGCCCGAGCGGATCGACACCAGCCCGCTTTGGAAACCTGTTATTGGGTTGCGCATCTGCAGGTGCGACCTACACTGCTCTGCGAAACGTAAAGAGCTAAAGATAAAGTAATATTTTAACTACTTTGTGGAAATCAATGAAAGTTTGGGAGTATGTTACCAGAGGTCTCCCAGACGTGCACAGGAGGCTGGACCTTACAGGACGTGAGGTCAGTGTGTCTACAGTGCCAAATGGGGCTGGTCCCAGAACGCGAAGCAGTTGAAGCAGCGGGAGAAGACGATCTGTGTGAATCAGCGAACAGTTATGGTGCGCTGTCGTGGTGTTCTTCATTACAATATGGCCAGAGACAACATCTGGATGGCTTCATGCCGGAAAGAATAATGGGGGAACTGGAAGAACGACGACGTGTGACGAGTATCCCAGCAGATTAGTTTTCCTTCAGCATTGTTTCACGTGCATGGGGAGCATTCCGAATCACAGGAACTGCTGGCCGAAGGAGAGCTGGTCGACACGGTCAACTACAGCAGCATACGACCACTAAATTGTGCAAAAACCAACAAGGCAGCCCCATTAAACATCTGGTGAAATTGCAAACACATTCAGCAGGACTCCAACGCACGCAATAACACGCTCTACAGTGGCACGGCGACTGTAACTGGGTGATATCCTTGCCCAACGACCAGTACGCTGTGTTCTGTTGACACCCGCACACTGGCGATATTTGCGATGGTGCCTAGAGCACAGACACTGGACCAATGAGGGGTGGAGTCACGTGCTGCTCCTCGAATGAGGGCAGAATCAGCCTGAGTACTCATCCTGGAAGTAACCTCACAGAGAGAGAGGTGGGAACACGTAATGCACCGTGATCATTGTAGAAAACGATCGTTTTGGTGGTCTACTTGTTACGATGTGGGGAGGCATAATGTTGCATTGGCGTACTGAACTCCAAATCTCTGGATACGGTACATTCACCGGTCAACGTTATTGCACACTGTACTCTTTCCCCACGTGTATCTTTTCAGGGGTGCGTTTGGCCCAATCTTCATTTTTATGCGCGACCCCATCGAACAGTGCAGGTGGAGCATCCCTTCGGACGATAGGGTATTCGGCGAACAGACTGAGCTGCCCATTCACCGGACTTAAACCCTACTGGGCAAGAGTCGGATGCGATGAGGAGGCATATTGCAGCACGTCCACATGTCCACCGACGACCAGCCAGGAGTAGTCAGAGAGCTAGTGGAAGAATGGAACGTCCTACCAGCATGGGAGCACGTCGCATAGCATCCATTACTGTCAGTGGTGATCGCACATCCTATTAAGAATCATTTTCGCCTTTTTTGATGTCCAGGGAACCATCATAACTCGCAGAGACTTCAGTGCAATTATTGTCATTGAATGAAGTTTTCTTCCCGTTCCTCTCATTGCGTTCTTGTTTCAGTTACCTTCTGTACTATGCTGCAGCATTTCTTTTTATGTATGGTCCAAGTTTCATCGAGCTATGTTGCTTGGCAGTGGCATCGTGTGAAAGTTACATTCGTCCTTAAGTTTTGCACACCAGTGTAACTCGATGCTCAGTTTCTGCATTTCGTCTTGCAACTGCAGTGTTCTCTTCCAGATGTTAAAGGCCCAATGCTCTATTTCCTTCTTGTTTGTCCAAACGCAAAGGCGTAGGGACGCTGAAATTAATTGTAAGTGCGCCGGATCAGCGGAGGAATTAAAAGACTAATGGGCAATAATCCGTGCGGGGGTCGACACCGCCGCCGTATAAACCACTTTGGCTGCGGGGATCCAATTAAGAGCGGTTTAAACAGCTCTCCAGACGAGGAAGAAGGCGGCCACCCCTCGACGTCGCACAAAAACCCCCGCTGCCGGCTGCGTCCCGAATCTTCCAGCGAGCTGCTCGGCGGAGGAGCCCACTGCCCTGGACCACGGCGCCACTAATTTGATAAACACACAGCAATCGTTTCCTCCTACTGTTGAAATTCGTAGTAGAGGCGGCAAGCCGTCCTCGCCTTCTCGTCAAATATATTGGTCTTCTCGTCAAATACATTTAGCGATATGTGTAACACTCGAGGAAAAATCTACTGGCACTCCGCTAAAGGCGCCCCGTGTTACGTGCCCTGTGCTTCGAAGGGTGAAAACTGGAGAAATAATACTTCAGCACGTATTTTATGTCAGAGCCGGACAGCCGGCCGGAATGGCCGAGCGGTTCTAGGCGCATCAGTCCGGAACCGCGCTGCTGCTACGGTCGCAGGTTCGAATCCTGCCTCGGGCGTGGATGAGTGTGATGTCCTTAGGTTAGCTAGGTTTAAGTAGATCTAAATTCTAGGGGGGCTGATGACCTCAGCAGTTAAGTCCCATAGTGCTCAGAGCCATTCTTTTAGAGCCGGACGTTGGAACCTACTGAATTTGAATAGAGCACGACTGTAGAATTCTAGAAGTTAGGGTATCTCCTCGGAAACATTTAACAAAATTCAAATGGCTCTAAGCACTATGGGACTTAACATCTGAGGTCGTTAGTCCCCTAAACTTAGAGCTACTTAAACCTAACTAATCTAAGGACATCACACACATCCATGCCCGAGAACATTTAACAGAAGTGACATATGTCTAGCAGCGATAAGTCGCAAACGTCATAATACAGCATATCGTTCTCATTTTCGCATCTATACGTATCTAGAAAGCGACAGCACATGTCGCGTGGAAATTAGCCGATACACAGTACTCCGCGGCCAACGGTTAGTGACCTGCAGTCAGACCAACGTATCAAGCGTTCGTGAGTATGTGCCCGCCTAGAACAACATAATTTTTGTGACTTGAGGCACTGTAAGCAGATTAAGTCCAGAGGGAAATTCTTTCTGCATATAGGTAGAACTGTATTTCATGGAAATCTGTGTTCAAGTGAATTCAACAAAGAACAAGAAAAAATCACATCCAAGGAGCGTCCTGGCCATCCTGGCTATCCACATTGTTTCCCCTGTCTAGGAGTATTTCGCTATATCCAGGACACATCGGTCTTAAGGGTTGCATAATTTAAGGAACCAAATAAACCTGTTATATCCCGAGAGGTCACACGTTAGATGCGAACGCTGCCACAAGAGTTCTCCGTAGCAGATTTTTAACGCCTTGTCGCACAATGGGATGAGTGTTTGAGTTCATAAGGGGATTACGTGGAAAAGGAAAACAAATTTCCGATTGGTACACGCAACTCTGTTGTCTCTATCCCAGTTTGTGACTTATGTATTGACTCACCCGCGTAAACGAAGTGTATAGGATGTGATACTGTACGACTGAGCGATCGACTACCTGTCACTGGAATGTCACAACAGTTACGTATCTACATATTTGCCCAGATGATTTAAGGTATAACGAGACCATATAAATCCAACACTAAAGATGCTGCTTACAACTGATTCGACAAATCTGTGAGTATTGCTCATCTACCTGGGGACCTTGCTAAGCAGAATTAACGGAACAGATTCAAACGTTTGACATTAGCATGTCTTACTATAAATGCACCCCACACAGAGCACCTCCTTTAGTAATGGCTCTCAAGTGCAAATAGTATGTAACTGCAAACAGTTTATACACTCCTGGAAATGGAAAAAAGAACACATTGACACCGGTGTGTCAGACCCACCATACTTGCTCCGGACACTGCGAGAGGGCTGTACAAGCAATGATCACACGCACGGCACAGCGGACACACCAGGAACCGCGGTGTTGGCAGTCGAATGGCGCTAGCTGCGCAGCATTTGTGCACCGCCGCCGTCAGTGTCAGCCAGTTTGCCGTGGCATACGGAGCTCCATCGCAGTCTTTAACACTGGTAGCATGCCGCGACAGCGTGGACGTGAACCGTATGTGCAGTTGACGGACTTTGAGCGAGGGCGTATAGTGGGCATGCGGGAGGCCGGGTGGACGTACCGCCGAATTGCTCAACACGTGGGGCGTGAGGTCTCCACAGTACATCGATGTTGTCGCCAGTGGTCGGCGGAAGGTGCACGTGCCCGTCGACCTGGGACCGGACCGCAGCGACGCACGGATGCACGCCAAGACCGTAGGATCCTACGCA
This sequence comes from Schistocerca cancellata, assembly GCF_023864275.1. Taxonomy (NCBI): domain Eukaryota; kingdom Metazoa; phylum Arthropoda; class Insecta; order Orthoptera; family Acrididae; genus Schistocerca; species Schistocerca cancellata. The sequence continues at coordinate 466,648,767 of NC_064626.1, read as the reverse complement.
GTGCCGTAGGGGACCGCACCGCCACTTCCCAGCAAATTAGGGACACTGTTGCTCCTGGGGTATCGGCGAGGACCATTCGCAACCGTCTCCATGAAGCTGGGCTACGGTCCCGCACACCGTTAGGCCGTCTTCCGCTCACGCCCCAACATCGTGCAGCCCGCCTCCAGTGGTGTCGCGACAGGCGTGAATGGAGGGACGAATGGAGACGTGTCGTCTTCAGCGATGAGAGTCACTTCTGCCTTGGTGCCAATGATGGTCGTATGCGTGTTTGGCGCCGTGCAGGTGAGCGCCACAATCAGGACTGCATACGACCGAGGCACACAGGGCCAACACCCGGCATCATGGTGTGGGGAGCGATCTCCTACACTGGCCGTACACCACTGGTGATCGTCGAGGGGACACTGAATAGTGCACGGTACATCCAAACCGTCATCGAACCCATCGTTCTACCATTCCTAGACCGGCAAGGGAACTTGCTGTTCCAACAGGACAATGCACGTCCGCATGTATCCCGTGCCACCCAACGTGCTCTAGAAGGTGTAAGTCAACTACCCTGGCCAGCAAGATCTCCGGATCTGTCCCCCATTGAGCATGTTTGGGACTGGAAGAAGCGTCGTCTCACGCGGTCTGCACGTCCAGCACGAACGCTGGTCCAACTGAGGCGCCAGGTGGAAATGGCATGGCAAGCCGTTCCACAGGACTACATCCAGCATCTCTACGATCGTCTCCATGGGAGAATAGCAGCCTGCATTGCTGCGAAAGGTGGATATACACTGTACTAGTGCCGACATTGTGCATGCTCTGTTGCCTGTGTCTATGTGCCTGTGGTTCTGTCAGTGTGATCATGTGATGTATCTGACCCCAGGAATGTGTCAATAAAGTTTCTCCTTCCTGGGACAATGAATTCACGGTGTTCTTATTTCAATTTCCAGGAGTGTATTAAGAGGCTGCTGTTTCTCACAAACGTAATAACGTGTTCTGATTTGTTTTCCTCTCGTAATAGCAAAGAGCTTGCAGTAGAGGAGACTTGTTTCACAGTAGTAAAGGAGAGCAGTTGCTCATAGTTCTAAGGTATGCATTTTAGAGTCCATGTTTACTTCACATTATTTTCTTGTTTTGATCCATAATATCACCACTCAAACAATGGAATACTATGTCTTAATACCCTGTATTCACAAAAGTTGTGGATTTGGCATTCTAAGTTATTGGTGAGGTTTGTATTAACACCAAATGTATCTATGCTAATAATACGACTGTTACACTGTCGTATCTGTCTCTTTGTCTGTTTGAAAACGCTAATCTCCAAAAGCTGCGAAACTAATTTTCAGTGGGTTTTCACAGGTAATTTGAGCGCAGCTTAGATGAACATTTACACTTTATTTCATCAAAATCTTTTCCCAAAGAAATATTGTAATTTAAATTTTACGTAAAATCGCCATGTGTGTGTGTCTTTGGCTTATCGAACACGCTGATCCCCAAAACAGCTGAAAGAATTTTCAAGGAGTTTGCACAGGAACGTAGAGCGTAGCTTGGGGTATCATTCAGGCTTTCTTTCAACGAAATCGGGACCTTACTTTAAATATTTATCTCAAACCATCTTCTCAGCTTAGTACTTCAGGTGTTTACGTCAGAGACACGATCAGCATGGCGTAGTACACCAAAGAACTAATAAGAGTGCTCTTAGTTTTTTAAACTCAGTGACTGACGTGTTTTCGGAAGCTTACGTCAGTGACGAATTAGGCACTGCGATCTTATCTATTACGAATACGAGCCAACACTGAACTTACATGGCTGAGATGTACCGACTTACAAATTTCGCTTTCTATATTAAAGACTTGCCGGCCGCGGTGGTCTAGCGGTTCTAGACGCGCAGTCCGGAACCGCGCGATTGCTACGGTCGCAGGTTCGAATCCTGCCTCGGGCATGGATGTGTGTGATGTCCTTAGGTTAGTTAGGTTTAAATAGTTCTAAGTTCTAGGGGATTAATGACCACAGATGTTAAGTCTCATAGTGCTCAGAGCCATTTGAACCATATATTAAAGGCTTAGCAACACTGCTTTGCCCCTTTCGAGAGGTTTCATTCATATTCCTTACTAGGAAAAACGAATTTATTGTCTTTGCTTTGTGATCTGGCTGCCTACGCATTACATTACGATTTCGTTTCTTTTTTTTACGAATAAAAATAGTTCGAAAATGGCCGAATCTTTCTGAATACACGAGAACGGTGAAAGAGTGAGGAGTATGCGGTGTCAAGAATCCCATGAAGATCGTGAGGTGACACCTTCTGCGGCTCAAGAACATGAGGCTTTAACTTGCTGTTGGGAAACTCCTTTTGAAAGAGGGGTTTGACGGAACTCTGATAGCGTCATCAATTATCCTGCTCCTCAGGACCCTTCATTGCACAGAGAAAACCGCCGGAGTTCTCAGCGTGTTTGCACAGCTGCTTCATACTGCTTCCAATGTTAATGAAGCAAACATCCTCTTTATTCATGTCCTCAATCACAATGCTTTAAACGTTTATATAAAAAAGCTTTCTACATCTACATGGATACTCTGCAAATCACATTTAAGTGCCTGGCAGAGGGTTCATCGAACCACCTTCACAATTCTCTGTTATTCCAATCTCGTATAGCGCGGAAAGAACAACAGTTATACCTTTCCGTAAACGCTCTGATTTCCCTTATTTTATCTTGGTGATCGTTCCTCCCTATGTAGGTCGGTGTCAACAAAATAGTTTCGCATTCAGAGGAGAAATGTGGTGATTAGGATTTCGTGAGAAGATTCCGTACAACGAAAAACGCCTTTCTTTTAATGATGTCCAGCCCCAATCCTGTATCATTTCTGTGACACTCTCTCCCATATTTCGCGATAATACAAAACGTGCTGCCTTTCTTTGAACTTTTTCGATGTACTCCGTCAGTCCTATGTGGTAAGGTTCCCACAGCGCGCAGCAGTATTCTAGAAGAGGACGGACAAGCGTAGTGTAGGCGGTCTCCTTAGTAGGTCTGTTACATTTTCTAAGTGTCCTGCCAATAAAACGCAGCCTTTGGTTAGCCTTCCCCACAACATTTTCTGTGTGTTCCTTCCAACTTAAGTTGTTCGTTATTGTAATACCTAGGTATTTAGTTGAATTTACGGCTTTTAGATTAGACTGATTTATAGTGTAACCGAAGTTTAACGAATTACTTTTAGCACTCATGTGGATGACCTCACACTTTTCGTCATTTAGGGTCAACTGCCAGTTTTCGCACCATTCAGATATCTTTTCTAAATAGTTTTGCAGTTTGTTTTAGTCTTCTGATGACTTTATTAGTCGATGAACGACAGCGTCATCTGCAAACAACAGAAGACGGCTGCTCAGATTGTCTCCAAAATCTTTTATATAGATAAGGAACAGCAAAGGGCCTGTAACACTACCTTGGGGAACGCCACGAATCACTTATGTGATTCCATGCAAATGACGTCTCGGGCGCAGCTATAAATAAATTCCTCGCCAACGCCGGGTTTTTTCATCTAGTAAACGGTAAACCCACGGCCAGATCTGATGAGTAGGAATGATACCAACAGAAAATCAAAAGCGGTGTACCAGATGTGCGCCCGACGATGACGGTAATCAAGTTGTCAGCGCCTTCTCACACAATACGATGACGATCAACATCTGACGTGGCCAGAAGGCGCGATATGAACGCAGACATCGTACACCGCATATGCTCGAGGAGCTTCTGTTATCGGACGACAAGGCTATAAAACGGTAACTGAGGCGGGTACATTTACTGGAGTGCATCGGTGTCCTGAGCTCACAGTTGACAGGTAGAGGGGTCTTTCTTGGAGGACGGACGAGATAACATGTGGAAGTCTGTGTAGTGAGCAGGAACGAGGAGAGTGACGGCGTGCGTGCAGTCGACGCCGGCCTCACCTGCTGGCTGCCTGGCTCCGTGTTTTACGAGCGGCGGACGCCGCCGGCGCCGCAGCAGCAGCAGCGGACTCGGCCGCAGCGTCTTTTACGAGGCCGACGACCTGACGCGACCACCGGCTCGCAGTAACCGACGCGCCGCATCACCCGCCACAAAGACGCCGCTGATAGCGCGGGCCTCCCGCAGACAGGGGCAGTTGGGGACGCTACATTACTGTCACTCGCGACTGCGGTGCCGGACGACGCAAAAGCGGAGCGTCGGTGTGACGTACTTTCCATCCCAAACGAGAAAGGAACGCAACAGAAGCCAGCTTGGTACATGTATAATATCACATGTACAGAAAGCACACAATATAGAGTTTCAACAATGATTTAAGATTATTTTACGGTATCCACACAAGCACACTGCTAATAGCTAAAGAACCTTGACACAAAACCAACTGTCCTCAAATACGAGGCGTGTTTTTTAAGTAAGTACCGTTCTTAAATTAAAAAAAAAAAGACGTGCTAAGATATTTCAATGATTTTATTTTTACATGAAAGCTTGTACCTTATTCTACCGGATGATGAAAAAGACAGTATAAATTTGAAAACTTAATAAACAACATAATAATGTAGGCAGAGAGGTAAAAATTGACACACATGCAAAGTTCACAAAATGTCCGACAGACGGTGCTGCACAGCAAAACGTCAGTGACTGCACATGACAATCGCGCATAAAAGGAGCTGTAATGAGAGAGAGAATCAGATGCGCCAGCAGTCGCAGCATGTTGACGTTACCTAAAAAGGCGCTTTTAGTGAAGCTGTATTATCAGAATGGGGAATGTTCTAGTTCAGCGTTACGATCCTATCGCCATAGGGAGGGGATTCGAAAGGGTGAAGGTCCGTTGACAAATGCAGCTGTGGCGAGAGTTACCTGGCGATTTAGTGAAGCGGAGGGCATGTGCGGTGTGGGCGTTTGAAAAGATGGCGGAAGATGACGATTGGTTGAGTAACGTGTTGTGAACCTACGAAGCTCATTTCACGCTCCGAGGGTCTGTCAACGCCCACAACTGCATAATTTGGGCTACCGAAAATCCCGTCGTGGAAACTCCATTGCACGACGAGAAAGTCACGGTATGGGTTGGATTTACAACATCTACCGTTATGGGGCCTATTTTCTTCGAGGAAATGCGTGATTCTGGTTTTGTAACTGCTACCGTGACGGGTGAGAGGTACGCCGATATGATACAGAATCGCATCATCAAATGGTTCTGAGCACTATGGGACTTAATAGCTGAGGTCAACAGTCCCCCAGAACTTAGAACTACTTAAACCTAACTAACCTAAGGACACCACACACATCCATGCCCGAAGCAGGATTCGAACCTGCGACCGTAGCGTCACGCGGTTCCAGACTGTAGCGCCTAGAACCGCTCGGCCACCCTGGCTGGCAATCGCATCATCCCCAGCCTGGCTGATAAACACCTGCTCGAACGTACGATGTTTATGCAGGATGGCGCTCCACCCTATATTGCTAGACGCGTGAAACATCTCTTGCGCGCGTCGTTTGGTGATGATCGTGTGCTCAGCCGCCACTTTCGTTATGCTTGGCCTCCCAGGTCCCCAGACCTCAGTCCGTGCGATTATTGGCTTTGGGGTTACCTGAAGTTGCAAGTGTATCGTAATCGAGCGACATCTCTAGGTATGCTGAAAGACAACATCCGACGCCAATCCCTCACCGTAACTCCGGACATGCTTTACAGTGCTGTTCCCAACATTATTCCTCGACTACAGCTATTGTTGAGGAATGATGGTGGACATACTGAGCATTTCCTGTAAAGAACATCATCTTTGTTTTATCTGACTTTATTATGCTAATTATTGCTATTCTGATCAGATGAAGCGCAATCTGTCGGACATTTTTGAACTTTTGTTTTTTTGTTTTTTTTTGTTCTAATAAAACCCCATGTCAATTTGTACCTCTCTATCTACATTATTCCGTGATTTATTCAGTTTTCAAATTTATACTGACTTTTTGATCACCCGGTACTTTTCTACATAACTTATCATAACGTTGTACCAGTTTTTGAATACCCTCCTCATACAAGTCTGCCGCCTGACTTGTTAACCACTGCATCATCACTGTTTTGACTTCGTCATCGTCTTGAAGACGCTGACCGCCCAGGTGTTTCTTCAAGTGCAGGAACAGATGGTAGACACTGGGCGCAAGATCGGGGCTGTACCAAGGGTGATCTAGAGTTTTCCATCGAAAAGATGTGATGAGATCTTTGGTCTGATTCGCCACATGCGGACGGACATTGTCTTGCAACAAAACGATGCCCTTGCTTAACTTTCACGGACTGTTGCTTTGATTCTGGTGTGACGTAGGCCACCCACGTTTCATCGGCCGTAACAATTTGGCTTAAGAAATCATCACCGTCGTTGTGGTACCGCTCAAGGAAAGTCAATGCACTGTCTAAACGTTTGGTTTTGTGCACATCCGTCAACATTTTCGGTACCCAACGTGCGCACAATTTTCGGTAATTCAAGTGCTCGGTCACAAGGCCATACAAAACACTACGAGAAACATTAGGAAAGTCATCCCGCAAGGAGGAAATGGTAAAGCGTTTGTTTTTTCTGATCTTATTGTCCACTTCCTGCACCAGACTTAAATTAACGACTGAACGACGCCCAATCCGTTGTTCATAATGCACATTTGTGCGGTCATCTTTAAATGCTCTCACTCACTTTCTTACCATTCCATCACTCATAATGTTTTCTCCGTAAACTGCACAGATCTCACGATGAATATCGATCGCTTTTAGGCCTTTAGCACTAAGAAATCTTATAAAACCTCGTACTTCACAGTCGGCGGGAGTCCCGATTATCGGAGGCATCTTAAACACTCAGCACACAACGTAAACAAGAAAGAATCAGACTGTAATGGCGTCAGTGCGTAGATTAAGGTACAGGCCTACAAGTAAAAATAAAATTATTGAGATATCTTAGCACGTCTTTTTTTTTAATTTCAAAACGGTACTTACTTAAAAAAAACACGCCTTGTACATCTCTCAATGCACATTTCAGTGTTTGGAAGTGGGTTCGTAGAATCACGCTTAGACTATTTCTTGGCCATTTCATTAAAAGTGGAGAAATGAACACTAAAAATGGGAAAAGTGAGGACAAAAATGTTTCCGTGCGAGGTCTGATGTTTTTGAGAGTCCCTCTGACTCTTAGTCTGACGTACAAACAGCACTACAAGAATACCAGAATGAAGGTGGAAGCCGGAAATGATATCGTTCGCAGTATCACTCGTAGCAGGTGGGGCTCTCGACCACAGACTCTCGGAACCACGGCACTAGCAACTTATTACAGTGCTGCAGAATATGCGCGCCCAGTCTGGTACACATCTACCCACGCAAACATAAATTTTCCGCGGAAATTTCGTCCATTTTCGGCGGCAAACAGGATCAACAACAAGCAAAATAAAAAGTGATGCATATAGCGACTAACATACCGTAAATCTACAACTCGGAAGTGTAGTGGATAAAATTGTTCGGGCTGCAGCTTCCAAACTGCAGTCATTGATTTTGACGATGTACTCAAGATTTAAATACGTATTATGCTTATTGAAGACCGAGACGCGTATTTGTATAAACACAAATACGTAACGAAGTGGCTGCTTGCTGTATTTCTTTAACTACCTCGTAATTCACAGTCACTGAGCTCAACAATCAATAAAATGGATAAAATAAATTTGGTACATATTAGACAAATAAGGCGTGTCGCAGGATGAGGTCACGTCTGAGGTACAGAAACAAATTATCAAGTTCCTTCGTCTCATCGTCAGGGAAGCCGTGGCGTCTAGCGAAGTCGCAACGCAGCACCCTTCCGCGCGCGACTCAAATAATGCGACGAACTGCTCTGACGAATAACTAGGGAACTTTTCTCGTCGGACTCGTATCGGTTTTCTGCACTGCTGGAGTACCGAGATCAGTCCGCATAATGGGCGCCAGCCTCGCATTGACCCGCGGGATAGGGTCAAACGACCACTGGAACGCACTGGCAAACGTACGCAGCTAACAGACCATACGTTCACTCCAGCTGCTTTCCAAAACTTACACCGATAATCTCCGCAACGGAAAACCGAGATGATAGTTCAACAAAGACATACGCATAGTGACAAACAAATAAACACACTTCAAGTTTCAGGGGAAGAAGTGATTTCTTGTCTTAAATTACTTTTTACCAGATTTTGTCGTTTTTACTAAACACCGCCTGTAACTGACTAGTGGCTCCATGCTCTGATACGGCGCATCTTTCCGCCGAGTACGTGAAGCTTCACTAAATCCCAACAGTCGCCGACCAAAAAACTGGAATGACTAAATCGGGATTCTACGCCCGCATAGGAGGCGTGCATTCGAATTCTTATAGAATTTTCGTATTGGAAAAGGGACTTCACTGATCACGAAGTATCACTAACTCCCGATTTCAGAAATACAGAACACCTTAAAATTCCACCTCCGCTCCAGAGGCCGCATGACCCGGCTCCTTAGCAGCGAAAAGTGCCATATAACAGAAAGCAGCTCCACGAAATTATGTTTTCCATTCAGGTCTTTTATTAGCCAGTCATCCTGTAACGGTGCTGTTGTACCGATATAACATTTTTCATTAAAGTTGTCTAATGTAGTGCAATATTGCAGCGAGTAGGCTGAAATGGGCGCCATCATGACTCTTACATAGCCAAAGACGTAGACGGGTGAGCATCGTTACGATCGGACAAGAAGCTAGCCATTGGTAGAAACTTTGAGAGTCACATTCAAAACATCAGTTATATATGTTATATCGAGTTGTTTTCATCTCCTCCAGTCTAATTCTATGTCCTCGAGATGATTACGAAAAATGCCTTGACGTCGAGTACAAAATGGTTCAAATGGCTCTGAGCACTATGGGACTTAACTTATAAGGCCAGCAGTCCCCTAGAACTTAGAACTACTTAAACCAAACTAACCTAAGGACATCTCACACATCGATGCCCGAGGCAGGATTCGAACCTGCGACTGTAGCGGTCACGTGGTTCCAGACTGTAGCGCCTAGAACCGCTCGGCCACTCTTGTCGGCCGCCGGGATGGCCGAGCGGTTCTAGGCGCTTCAGTCTGGAACCGCGCGACCGCTACGGTCGCAGGTTATAATCCTGCTTCGGGCATCGATGTGTGTGATGTCCTTAGGTTAGTTAGGTTTAAGTAGTTCTAAGTTCAAGGGGACTGATGACCTCAGATGTTAAGTCCCATAGCGCTCAGAGCCATTTGAACCATTTGAACCACCCCGGCCGGCGAAGTCGAGTCCAGTACTGGTGGCGTAGGCTGAACATAGCCACAACGATTAAATATCCAGGTGTGACCTTGTAGAGCGATGTGATATGGCTGGCCGCGGTGGTCTAGCGGTTCTGGCGCTGCAGTCCGGAACCGCGGGACTGCTACGGTCGCAGGTTCGAATCCTGCCTCGGGCATGGGTGTGTGTGATGTCCTTAGGTTAGTTAGGTTTAAGTAGTTGTAAGTTCTAGGGGGCTTATGACCTAAGATGTTGAGTCCCATAGTGCTCAGAGCCATTTGAACCATGTGATATGGAAGCTCGGTGGAAGGGACGACAGTGAAGACGAATGCTCGAATAAAGTGTAGCTCGTGTATAAAGGATATTGCGTATGGAGCACTAGACCAAACTATTCTTGAGTACTGCTCGAGTGTTTGGGATCACTACCAGTTCTGATTATCCCCTTCACTTACAAACGTGTGATAAACTCGTGGCCCGGTGACTTTCATGCACCTGGTCCATGGTGCGTCGGTCGGGTAAAGTTTGCACCAAAGGTAGAAATCGTAGAAGTGAAACAACATGGTACTGCGAGAGATCCAAAGTTCCATATCGTGTACTCGTATGTTTCGAACGATACTACACACTTTGAGATTTCTGATTTGTGTATTTGCTTTTTATAAGAGTGCTAATAAAATGAATTGTAGTTTCAGGAACTGATTAATATTATATTGTATTGGCTGACAGTCCGCCGCTCGTGGTCTCGCGGTGGCGTTCTCGCTTCCCCAGCACGTGGTCCCGGGTTCGATTCCCGGCGGGGTCAGGGATTTTCACCTGCCCCAAGATTAATGGGTGTTGTTGTCCCGTCTTCTTCATCATCATCATCATTCATCACCATTACGGTCGGAGGAATGCAACGGCAAACCAACTCCATTAAGACCTTGCCTAGTACGGCGGTGTGGGCTCCCGCACCGTTCCCCCTACGCTCTGCCAAGAAGCATGGGACTACATTTCCATTGGTTGGTAGTAAATCTTATGTGTTATTTCTAACGCAATTATTACAGGACTTATAAGACAGTTCACACAAATAAACCAGCTGGATCTTACACAAGTATTTACGTCCCGTAACTCATGCGTGATTGGTAAAACGTCGGACCGTGGAATGCCTCGAAGGCCGGGCGACGGCGCTTCCATTTTGGGCTCGCGCCACTGGAACTGAAATCGTAGATTAAGAAGTTGACGAAAGACGACGAAACAACTCAGAGACATGCTGCTAGGATTATTACCGGTAGGTTTGATCAACATTCAAGTATTGCGGAAAAGCTACGTGAACTGAAATGGGAATCCCTCTAGGGGGAGACTAAGTACTTTTCGTGGAACACTACTGAGGAAATGTAGCGAACCGGCATTTGCGGCAAACTGCCGAATGGTTCTGCTGACGCGAACGTACATTTCGCCGAAGGGCCGCGAAGACAACAGAAATTTGGGCTCGTACGGAGACATATAGACGTTTTTCCCTCGTTCCATGTATGAGTGTAACAGGGCAGGGAATGACTACTAGAGGTACAAGGTATTCTCCAATACGCACCGTACGGTGGATTGCGGAGATGTAGATATATCTGAAAGGACCGGAGAAATGTGCTGGGTTGTGGTGTACTTCAGGGTGAGTGCGCGCTTTCACGCTATTCTTCTTTGGGGCTCATTCCATCTGCTACCTACGAAACAGACTGTCCACTGCTACCCCTCAGGGCAGACGTGACCTGGTCACGTTATCTGGGTGGGCGGCGCCGACCGCTTGCAGGTAGGCCTTCGCAGCTCGTGCGTCACTGGGTCTTGGCCGTGACGTCGGCAGGAAGCTGCGTACAGCCGGATGCGGCGGAAAAACCGACTCTCCTGCGAGGCCGTCCTCCGATTTGCCTTTTGCTGCGCGCCAGACCGTCGTTAACTCTGCATATCGTCCAGAGCTTTCATGTAATGTCCCCTTCCTTTCATTTCCTCAACAAAGAGAGTGTATCTAAAATATACGAACAGATGATGCGGGACGGATTCTTCGGTCTTATTTGTTTGCCTCTTCTCGGATGAATCCTATCAGCACGAATGGATTATTAGGAACAGTCAAACGTCACAGCTACACATAACACCTATTCCGTTTGTTGTCGCGTTACGTTAAGAGTAATGTATTCAGTTCACTAGTTTATGATGTGCAAACTCTTATGGCATGGATATGAGGTACTATGGACCGCGTAGCTTTGTCATTGCTTTTAAGAAACTTTTTCTTTATCCGCAAAGTATGCTCACGTTTATTATCCTCCTCCAGTATCAACATCTATACTCTTAAAACCACTGAAGCGAATGCCAGAGAGAACTACCCATAGTACTACGTATCAGAGGTGCTTCCGTTTGCGGGTGCCCACAAAAACAACATTATCATCATCATAATCATCACCACCAACACCACTACCTTCGACATCACACTCATCCGTTTGTTTCATGTATAAAGCGAGGGGAAGAATGACTGTCTAAATGGCTCAGTGCTCACTACAATTAGTCTAATCTTGTCTTCGCGATCCGTATGGGAGGGATACGTAGAAGCTCTTAGTATATTTCTGGACTCCTGAAATAAAGCGGCTTGCTGAAAATGTGTGAGCAGGCTTCCAGGGGTTAGTTTCCGTCCATCCTCAAATGTCTCCCAGTTCAGGCATTTTCTGCATCTCCGTACTGTTCTCTATTGTTCGAGAAAAAGAAACGAAGGTTACAGTTTACTGTCCCGTCGACAACGGGGTCATTGGAGACGGAAAACGAATTCTTCAATATTTCAGTGATGGGGAAGGAAATTGGTTTCACGCTTTAAAATGAACCATCCCGGCATTTTCCGAAAACGATTTAGGGAAGTCGCGGAAAACTTAAACCAGGATGGTCATGCGCAGATTTCAACCGCCTTCCTTTGCTGGAGGGAGACAACGAAAATTTTTAGGATGCCATGGTTCCAAAAATAAACGAAATTCGTTTACATTTGAAAGCTACATTCTAATGTTTTATGAGTTGATTGCCGTTTAGGTTTTTCGATTCGCTATAAAAGTTTGTTAATAACCATCATTTAAAAATTTTGTGTACGTCAAAAGTGAATTTGACCGGAGGACATACGTTGGCATGGATTTTTTAACGACAATAAGTCGCCATTAATGCCCAAACAAAATGCAGATCGGCTTAGAAATGCCTTTGGCGAAACAGCACCATCTAAAGCAACGATTTACAATTGCTACAGCAAATTAAAAAGAGATACGTTTTTTCTCAGCGATGAATTTCCTGAAAGACGCCCAAGAAATGTTGGTAATTTTGAAAATATTGCCGCTGTTCGAGCAATACTTGCAGAGGATCGAAGGACATCTTAGGGATTTACTCAGACGACGTTGGTTATTGGTACAAGTCAGTCCAAAACATTTCAGTTAGATGAGAGAAAACTTTCTTACTGATGCTCATGAACTGACTCCCGACCAAAGAAAACGAGGCACTCATTCGCGCAGAAAACGTCTGCAAATATTCCAGACGATGTGGAATATCGTTATTGGCGACAGATCTTAGACTCACTGTTAAGAGCCTGAATAGGAATATCAATCGGCTCAATAGGTCTTTGGATCAGAACCAAGCCTACAAAGCCGGCCGGGGTGGCCGAGCGGTTCTAGGCGCTACAGTCTGGAACCGCGCGACTGCTACGGTCGCAGGTTCGAATCCTGCCTCGGGCATGGATGAGTGTGATTCCTTAGGTTAGTTAGGTTTAAGTAGTTCTAAGTTCTAAGGGACTGATGACCTCAGATGTTAAGTCCCATAGTGCTCAGAACCATTTGAACCAAGCCTACAAAAATCCAACGAATTCGCACTGCTGGTAACAAGGTTGCTAGTCTTTTGTCTCTTTGCTATAACTAGCCATATTGTTACTATAACATTAGAAAATAGACGTAACGTTACTGCCGATATGTAAATAAATTTAAATTTATCGCAAATTTTTGAAAAAGTTAGTGAAAGGACAAAGTAATTTTCCATCGCGATAAGGCATTATCACATACAGTAAAATTAACAAATGACTATCTAGATGCCGTAAAGGACATTCCCACGGAACCTTAACCATACAGCCCTGATCTAGTACTTCCTGATTCCTTTTTTGTTTCCAAAAATTGAACAATACGTAGAATTACTTTTTCGTCATCAATTGAAACAGTAGAAGATTACAAAAACATGGTTTCAGAAGTGCCTCACGAAGAGTGGCATCACTGACTTAAGGCCTGGTTTCATCGAATGCAAAGACGTATCCATGTTAAAGGAGAATATTTTGAAAAACAATAAAATCATAAAATTTCTGAAACTAAACTTCGCAGTTAGTTGTGTGGTGTGGGTTCTTTTGACACGTCCGAATTAACAGCATCAATAAGTGACTTACCGCAGCCTTACACACATTACCAGACGAAACAACGTATGATGTAGCTAGCGTTGAAATAATTAAACAGCTGCACTTGAAAATTCGTGATCGGCCTGGGACTCGAACCCGGATACACCGGTTCTCTAGAACGGTTACTTTAACCGCCTCGGGTCCGCAGCTCGTGGTCTAGCGCTGCTGCCTCTGGTGGGGCGTCCCGGGTTCGATTCCCAGCCGGGTTGGGAATTCTCTCTGCTCCGCGACTGGGTGTTTGTGTCGTCGTCATCGTCATCGTCATCGTCATCGTCATCGTCCGTGACAGTGGCTAGATTGGGTTGTATAAAACCTGGGCTTGCAAAAATTGGGACTCTGCACGGGCGCTGATGAAGGCGTAGCTGAGCGCACCAAAAACCCATCATCATCATCATTAACCATCTCGGCAAACCCGGACGCACTTCCCATCAGACTAAAATTCCCAAATTCCCACTGATGTTGCGACCCCCAACGGCAAGTGTGTGCAAGTGGCAAAGGCGATTAACGCAACAGGTTTAGAGAAGCGCAGCATCCGGATTCGAATCCCAGTCCGGTCACAAATTTTCAAATGCAGATGTTGAATTATTTCAACGTCCAGAACTAGGTCATAGGAATTTCCCTTTTAGTTAAACTATACTTTGATTTTCTAAAAAACATTCAGTTTCATCTTCGCGTACTTCAATATTTCTTTGTTAGTCCCATTTGCTGAGGATTCCACAGACTAAAGAAATTTTTTGAATTGGTCATGAACCGTAGGAGCTGCAGTTTCCATACAATAAATGGAAGATATTAGTTTGGAAGGGATCTCTACTAAAGTACAGCGAGTTTCTGACAAAGGCATGTGACAAATCAGGCTGACTCCCACCATCCTGCTTTATACGCCCTCTTGTTTTATGTATTAAGACCTACAGAAAATTTTCGCCGATTTTCTTTTCAAAATTCCAAGTCTAAATTTCCTACACTAATCACATGTTATGCAAGTTATCAAGACTGTAGAAACAAATCCCCTCCCCCACCCACAAAATTCCTTATGCAGATCATTCAGTTTGTTATTCTGATTGAAATGAGCTAATCAGTTTCGTCAGAAGTTATGGCAATCAAAAGTTACTGCAGTTGTAAAATTTCATACGTCTATCCATAAGGAAAATCTTACGAAGTGAAAGGTAATTCGGAAAGAAAGATTATATCCAAATTAAAGAGCTATTACTCCTCTCTTCACTAACACACGCTGATCATCCGGTACATTATGAGCACCGACCTACTATCGACATAAACCCGTCCAGGCGGTAGCAGCGTCACCTTTCGTGAAATGCACGTAGTGTCAGTAAGCGTGCTGTCCGTCTGGAGAACGGAGAATGCGCGCAGTCTTCCTGAGTTTGACCAAGGGCAGATTGTGATGGCCCGGGGACTCGGCACGACCATTTCGGAAGCTGCACGACTTGTCGGCTGTTCGAGGCATGCCGTGGTGAGTCTCTCCAATAAGTGGCGAAACCAAGGTGAAACCACTTCCAGACGTCGTGGGGTTGGGCGGCAACCCCTCATTACAGATGTCTGACGCCGTAGGCTGGGCAGACTGGTAAAACAGGACAGGCGGAGAACTGTGGCCGAACTAACAGCAGACTTAAATGCAGGGCAGAGAGTAAGTGTGTCTAAAAATAGTGTATCGAACACTCCTAAAGAAAGACCTTTACAGAGGCGAACCATGAAGGTGCCAATGGTAACAACCCGACATCGGTGACTACGGCTGAAACGGGCATATGACCATTGGCACTGGACGTTGGTACAGCAGCAGAGCGTTGCATGGTCAGATGAATCCCGAAACCTTCTTCGTGATGCCAATGCGAGGCCGCAAATCTGTCGTCTTCCAAGGGAACAGCACCTCGACATCTGTACTGCGGGACTGAAACAAGCTGTAGGCGGCTCCACTATGCTCTAGGAAACATTCAAGTGTATAATACAACACACAGATGCCTCTTCATCCGAAATTAAGGTCCTGTGTTAGTAATGTTCTCGTTCGAGTGATATATGATACGTAATACCTGTTTAGGCACCGCATCTGTGTGTTATATTATACTCCCTGGTATTATATTTTAAATTTACCGCGTTCTTTTGTATTTTATTCCGTCATAATTTTTTGATAAATTAATGCACAAGCGTTGCCTCTAGTAATTCTATCTTATTAATGTTTTATGTGCATTATAATTATAAAGTTTGAGTGGCAATGTATATCCAGTTCACGATCTCTCAGTCTTACCAGCACCTGCGTGGCAGCGCCACCTATTGAAGTGATTCTGTATTAGGTGTCAGTACTAGCACACGACGCTGTGGTGCATTATGCTTACTACTTAAGCCCCAGCTTATTCCATTATTTGCTCCTGTGAACGTGTACGCGTTATGCAGGTCTTGGAGTCACTCACGTCCATCTAGAGAGGTAAGGCCGTATCATAAGGATTCGGCAATATGATTGCATTTCTGAGTGTCCGATCATTGGTCAATTCTCTTATCCGTTTTTACTATTTTATATTTCTAGTATTTACTGAGGTTAACTCTGGCGATGTTGGCCTTATGTACTCGACGATGCCCTTTAACTACAGTGTCTAAAGGATCGTCCTAAGAAATACCGAATTAAGGTATTTGCTTTTTCAGTATTTTATCTGTTTATACATGGTTTAAGGTTATCCAAGTCTGCGATCGCGATCCTGAAATAGATGTGTGTGTTCTCTGTTTTCTATGTGGATCAGCCTGAAGATGCCTAAACAAGGTTAAACGCGCAGTTGATAAATAAAAGAACTAAAATTGCAACCACGACTGTTTTCACCCAATATTATTTCTCTAGGTTTATTACGGAAATCTCTACCCAAGTCTAAAGAAAAATTCAGCGTTTTTCCTATTTTTCATTGCATACTTGTTTTCCTGTTATATTGTAGTTTGTATCCTTTTTATTCTACTGTAGGCCTTTAAGGCCCGTAAATGCAATCAATGATGATACTTTTTCGAACTGCATGCAGAGTATTATTGAATGCAAGTATCACACTAACTATTAACGAAATGATGGGCACGTCATCATGAAGCTGACTTATAAAGCTGTAAGTATCGAGAAAATGCAACTTTTTAACCAAATAGTTTCTGTAAAATCGTCAGAGGTATTGCAGTCGCCTGGATTATGTCATCGCATCGCGCCGCCGTCCGGCAGGAAGGTGGCCAAGCAATGTCGGCCTCCCCTTCCGAATAAAATAATGAACTCGCCCAACACTTTGGACGGAAACTGGTCACTGCTAGTCAGTCGCCGTGTCCTGCGTGGACTCTAGGACTAGTTTGCGTGACAGGAAGTCTCAGCATCCTCGCAGAGCCACATGGGGATCACCTAGAGCAGGTGCAGGCGGCGCATCGCGGACGACCGGAGGAATTTGGTGGCTTCATGTTGGTAGAGCAGAGTCAGCCGTGGGCAGCCCGGTGCATTCGATAGCTATGCAGCACTAGCGGCAGGTCGCATCAGGGCGGCAACATTCCGGCCGCCGCGCATAACGCGGCCTACCCCCCCCCCCCCCCACACACACACACACACAGCTGCAGCCGCCCCGCTCGCTGCTGACGGACGCGTCTCACGCCCCGCCGGAGAGATTTATTGGGCCGCGCCGGAGGGATGGCCTTCCACGTGGATTGGCAGCTGCCGATGGTACGTGCCGAGCTCGGGGACGCGCCACTCTTGCCAAAGTCTGCCTGCCGCTCTTTGGGGTCGCGGAGATGAGAGCCGGGCAAAAACAAAGCCGGCGACACGGAGGGGAGGCCGAAGCGCCTCCCAGGCTTCACCGAGCGTACGCGGAAGGCCAAGGAGGGAGAAAATTGGGGAGGTTTAACGCCTCGTCGACTAAGTTATTGGAGCAGAAGCTCGGTTAGGTCTAGGACGGGGAAGTAAATCGGCTGCGTAGTTTTCAGAGGGAGCATACATGCACACGCCTCCACAGAAAACGTCAATCTGGATGACCGGACGAATATTAAATCTCTCTCTTTACTGCATGCTCAACAGTGCCGAAACCTTCTGGGAAATAGTGTGGCTTCAGCAATCACTATATAGCTTAGATTTTCTGGTTTGTTAAATGTCTGTTCTACAGGTCCATTTGAGGATGTTTTTCGACGGTTTCCTAGATTTTTCCAGTCGAATGCAGGCTCTACTTTACGCTTTTTCCAGACATCCCCACAAAAAAATGTAGCGTTGAAAATACATTTCATTCAGTTGGAGTTACTCATCAACACGGGAAAAAAAAGGAAAAACGAACTGGCCAGGTTGTGAGCAGGACTCGCGCACTGAGGTTTCCGTACAAACTTAATTATGTATATAGACAGGTCATATATTCCGGGAATCGGGGATGATGAAGGTCTTTGTCGTTTATTTAAATTGATACCGGCAAGATATCGATACCAGGGATTCCAACACTTTCGAGAATGTTTTAATTCCAAGTTCTGAAGTCGCGTAACAAATGGTTCAAATCGCTCTAAGCACTGTGGGACTTAACATCTGAGGTTATGAGTCCCCTACAACTTAGCCCTACTTAAACCTAACTAACCTAAGGACATCACACACATCCATACCCGAGGCAGAATTCCAACCTGCGACCGTAGCAGCAGCGCGGTTCCAGACTGAAGCGCCTAGAACCGCTTGGCCACAACGGCCGGCGGATAATAAATGACAAAAGAATTTTTTCCTGTGATATAATTATAAATTTAAAATTTCGGATTTTTCCATTTACTCGTAGGCTACTGTGAACCTTTGCTTCTTGACAAATTTCACAATTCTAGGTCAACCCTAAGTACCTTAACTGTTGGACGGACAGACTGACACCAAGCGATCGTATAGGAGTTCCATTGTTACACAATGAGGTACTCTAAAAAAAATAGGAACCATAGAAGTAAAGCAACAAATCCATTACCGTGATGAAATGCCAAGTTTCGTAAGATAAACAACTGTTACACATGTGATCACAGATAAAACCGTAATTTTACGGTTCCTTGCTTCAGTCTGTAAACCGATTCCTTATAGGATCGCTTTTCTGTCCGTGTGTCTGACTTTCAAGAACACCTTTTTCTCATGAAAGAGTACACGTATCACGTTCAGATTCATTTCACATATTAATGTCTATGGTGTTTTGGGGTTGAAAAAATTATAAGCTAAGTCAATTCAGTGAAAAGATACGGCTATTTACGTCATATATTTTCATACTCGAAAATTCACTCATCGAAACCTATAGGGTACTTCCTGTTGACCTAGAATCATGAAATTTCGCAAGAAGCAACGTTTCACAGTACAAGCAAAGAGAAAAGCCCGAGATTAATCTCTAATTACATCTCTTGAAAAAATTTCTTTCATCATTTGTTATCAGACTTCAAACTTGAAATTTAAACATTCTGGAAAGTATTGGAATCCCTGGAACCGATATCTTACCAAGATAAATGTCGATAGCGAACAAAAAATCGTCAATACCGTCGATTTCCGGAATGGATAAACTTTCTATACACATAATTAATTTTGCGCAGAACCTTCAGTGTGCGAATCCTACTCTCACCTGCCCGATATTTTAAAGTTTATTCTCTAATTCTCCAAACTTTATTCGAATATAATAATTTTTCCTATTTTCTTCCTACCTTTCGTAATTAGCTGAACGTAATATATGACGATATAATTTCAGATTTTTCACTGTAAAAGAAAGCATCCATAGTCATATTAATAATATAAAATAGGTTTCATACCACTATTTAAATGTGCATACAGTTAGCGTACCAAAGTAATCTCCTTAAAATTAGTAAGTAGATAACTATCAATCATTTGAGACAAAATTTGTAGTGTATGTTTCATATAAAAATTAATGCACTGAGCATGAAATATTTCAGTTTTCACCGAATCAGTTACATACAAATGGAAATTTTAGAATTCTTTCCCGTCTTTAATAAATTTCTGCAGTTCCACATAGCTGCTGCTAATTGTAGTAACATCAAGATTTAATCATGTTGTCGCGAATGGGTCGCGGATGTGAGGAGAAATGCATAAGATGGCATAAGACGAACATGTAGGAAAGCAACGTAAGGTCAGCCAGGGCGCTGGGAAGCAGGAGAGGCTGCGTTTTTGTGGCAAGGCACGCTGGAGCTGCGTGACCAGCTACGACAGAATGTTCTGGAAGGACGACAGGACACGGGAGACGCGCGTGATCGCGGGGGATTGCATCAGACGAACCTATACAAGCAGGGCTGCTGGTGCTGCTAGGGAGATTCCTTCGACAGTTGCCTGGGACGCTGGGCCTGTGTTACTCTGCCCTCGGGACAGGACTTAGTTAGTATGAGAGTCCAATATGCTAACCACTGCGCCACCTCGCTTGGTGATTCCGAGGAGCAACCACTGGACTGGAACACGTCCACCACTAAAACTTCACACATCGCCTCCAACTGGCTTCTGAGTTCTTCCACTGATAATATCCACACAACGAAACGAGAACACACTTCAGCGCATATCAGGGAGAAAAATCCAACAAAAAATCTCTGCGATTTTCCACGGAAGCAAATACAGGGTGTTTGGAAATTCCCGTTACAAACTTCTAGTACTTGTAGAGGGGAGTGAGTAGATGATATTTTCAAAATTTGACCGATGCCCGGAAACGTACAGTTTCCGCACTACAGCCGTTGGAAAACACGTTGGTAACGCGACCACTTTTACAAGTAATTTATTAGGCGTGACGCAGTACATCACTTGTTTTATTAGTAACCACTGAAACACGTGCAACTGCCTTCTTCACCGTGATGCAACACGGCGTATTCCAATTCGCGGGTGCGGCGTCTCCTTTGGGCACTGCAGTCACGCCTGCTGACGGTGAAGATACCCCTTTCTCGAAACCGCTGCGTAATTGTGGTGAACTAGGTATGCTACGGAGTCGCATGTTGTGGAAAACGACCCTGATAAAGGTGACGTGCAGCTCTTCCACTACCGCGAGTTTCGGCATACAAAAGGAACATGTCGGAGTATTCAGCAAACATTTACTCAACCATGTTGCTCTAACACTCTCAGACACACGAATGAGACTCGACCGATTCGACGTAAGCACTCCCCAACTTAAACACACTCTTGCACACTGTCGTGTTCCGAGAGGGGGTGAGAAGGACATGCTGTAATTACAAGTGTTTACCTCGATCAATGTAATCGATGGGCGAATTTCGCGTAGGCAGCTTCCAGAACTCCACCCTGTAAAGAATCTACAAGCTTAACAGGGTGTTCAGGGACACAGAAATCTGTGCACAACGCAAGGAAACTCAGCTCTAATCAAATTCAGACTAATAAAGTTCATTGCAAGCTCACTCGTGGCATTAGTGACTTAAGCTGCTTCAATTCATTGCATAATGTTACGATATACGGCTTCACGTAACTCCGTCAGCTGCCTTCTATCTCGCGCGGTCCTGAGACTACCTCCTCAGTATTATCTCGATCCCGACGTGACTAACACTGGCGACGCCCGGCACAGGGGTAGCGTCCGGACGACTACCAACTATGCTTTCCCTTGGGTTGGGCCGGGTCACCTTTTTATAACGCTCGTCGAGTTTCTAGAACATTCCCTCTGACGCACTCGTCAACGAGGAGTGTACGTTACCATATATGGGAAACTTACGAGGCACTTGTCACTGTCAAGAGCTCCTATGCGGGACCTCTGTCACGCGCTGGCTGATCAGAGGCTGTTTCCTGTGTACCGATCGTCGCCACTCTGTCGCTGTTTGAATACCCGATTGCGGCAACTCCTCCGTCGTCTTCCCAAGCAGCTCCTCGCTTACAACTTTGAATTTAATGACATATTCCAGTCCTTAATAGTGTATTTCGCGACAATACCCACCTAGCAAATATGTTATCAAATGCTTGCAGCATGGAACGGTTCCAGACATGGGCTCCAACTCAAAATATGCCGGCCGCCGTGGCCGAGAGGTTCTAGGCGCTTCAGTCCGGAACCGCGCTGCTGCTACGGTCGGAGGTTCCGATCCTGCCTCGGGCATGGATGTGTGTGATGTCTTTAGGTTACTTAAGTTTATGTAGTTCTAAGTCTAGGGGACTGATGACCTCAGATGTTAAATCGCATAGTGCTTAGAGCCATTTGACCCAATTCAAAATATTATCTACTCTCTCCCCTTTACTAGTCCTAGAAGTTCGTAACGGGAATTTCCGAACACCTTGTAAACGACATTGGCTTCTAGTAAACCTTGCCAAGCACGCCCCATCCAGTAAAACATCACAGTCCAACTAGCTACTGGCGCCGCGATCTAAGAGCTCTGGCCGGCCGCGGTCGTCTCGCGGTTCTGGCGCTGCAGTCCGGAACCGCGGGACTGCTACGGTCGCAGGTTCGAATCCTGCCTCGGGCATGGGTGTGTGTGATGTCCTTAGGTTAGTTAGGTTTAAGTAGTTCTAAGTTCTAGGGGACTTATGACCTAAGATGTTGAGTCCCATAGTGCTCAGAGTCATTTGAACCAATCTAAGAGCTCTGCCTAGCACGAACGTTGCATGGGGGCTTAATTTAAATAGAATGTAAATTTTTTTTTTTTAGTAGCTGTAAGTCCGATTACGCAAGTCTCGTAAACGGCTGGCCCTGACTAGTATTAGTACGCCATCTGACTGCTTAGAACGACAACAAGGAATGTAAGAAAATTTTCGTTAGCACAGTTAATTAATTAAGTCCCCAGCAACTATAAAACCTACGAAACCAACAAAGCACAAGTGTAGCTGTTCTGTATGTGGTAGTATGACTCAACGCACATCTGGCACGGTTCTTCTTCAACAAGACAAGAATTTTTAAATACCAATTATACTGACGTAATAAAAGAAAATTACAAATACTATAATTGCGTAAGGAAAGCAGAATTACACTCTAATACAAGAACACACGCCAGATGCTTTGTTGACTGAACCTGTAATGACACATTATTCAGGTGACTGAAAGAATAAAAGAATAAAAGAAAATACCTCCATATAAATTGACGAAATGCACTCTGACCATTACAATATCTCCATTAGAACAACATCTGCTATCTCTCCCATCAAACCACTGCATAAAACATGGAACAACACTCTCCACTACCACATCTCACTCTGACTTCACGATAAGCAGTGTCCAACACAACTTCTCGGCAAGCACTGCTTGCCGCTACGTCTCAATAATCACTGCCAGTGGAGGCGGCGGAACAATACTCTCTGGCGCGATTTTTGGCGCTGTGGCTCAGTGTAGCCACCTTTCAACGTGTACGCTCGCTCAGTAGCAACACTTGTCCAAGAAACCGGAAAATTCCTAAGCATTATTCCGAGCTGGCTTACGGGAACGCACTTTCGAATTCTTGTACTCCTTCCGTGGTACAAAAACAGCTTCGACGGTCACTCACGCAAAGCAACTATTACCTTCAAAAACAGAATTTAGAACACCATTTCCGCTCACAGAGGACACACGACACCAGCTATACCCGTGGAAGGGTTGGCCGACTTCTCGCTTTCACGACCTCCAAACCGCTCCACAAAATTATTTTACATTCAGCCCTTTCAACCATTCAGAACCAGAAGCAGAATGCAGGCATTTTCATTGGCCAATTCCTGCTCCCGCTTATAGAGTTTACTTAAGGTGCTCCTTCCTCCCAAGACTCTCAGTAGTTTCACTGCAACTGGTATTGGAAACCACGGGTCATCATGGGGAATCGCCTTGAGCCGGCCTTGTGTTCCCAGATCACAACCCACTTAGGAGGATTAGGGAAAAACCCGCCCATCAAACTCGAGGGCCTGCTTCCCCCAGGAATTAAATCTGTAGCTGACAATAGACACAGCAAGAGCACACGCACGTAGTATGGAATAGTTACGTTACGCCACGGACAGTGAAAACGACTCTAGCGGCCCAGAACTGCCCCTGGTGCCCTCACGGCTCTCGCGGCAAAGTTTTCCCGTGACGTTCGAAGCAGAGCCGGCGTGCCCATACGCTGGCTGCCGAACTTGTTATTAAAGGGAGAGTGACGTTGTGTGGCGGGTCACAGGAGCCGTCTCCGGAGAAATGAGCTGAGCAGTCGCGAGAGTAATGACGCACGCAGGGCGCATCCAGGTCGCCGGGTGATGCGGCCTCAGGGTCACGTGACGGCCGTCACGAACCGAGTTCCAGGGAGCACTGGTCTACGTCACAAGCGGCTTGCCAGCTGACCCGCGCGGCGCGTTCACAGCGCCGCTGCATCGCCACGCACACGGCGCCTCCTGGTACTGGGACCGTGGTAATAGTCGGCGAGGATAGAAGATGCGATTTTTGCGTCCGGTACCTGCAACAACCTTATTTAGAATGGTTTCTTATCTTCACCTACAAAAAATATTAACACGGAATGATTCGCTACTGACCACGACATTATTTCTTTCGAGTGTGAGTACTGTAAGGAACATGTGACAGTCTGCATAAGAACTGATACATTGTAGCATGCTGCTCCTGCTGCTGCTGCTGCTGCTGCTGCTACTGATTCTTGTCTGCAGCATAGCAAATGCCATGGTGTTCAAACCAACTATTTGATTGCAATGGGTCATGAACGTAGAAAAATAAATAAAAGACACTATACTGAGCATAATTACACTACCGTAAAATCAGTTACGAAATGAGGAGTGAGCCTTTTATTACGTTAGTGTAGCCTATCTACTCTGATACAGTCCTCCTGATTACGCCGTTTAAATTTTTACTAAACCGTGTTTCGCAGCCGGCCGGTGTGGCCGAGCGGTTCTAGGCGCTACAGTCTGGAGCCGCGCCATCGCTACGGTCGCAGGTTCGAATCCTGCCTCGCGCATGGATGTGTGTGATGTCCTTAGGTTAGTTAGGTTTAAGTAGTTCTAAGTTCAGGGGGCCGATGACCACAGAAGTTAAGTCCCATAGTGCTCAGAGTCATTGGAACCATATTGTGTTTCGCAATGACTACCACAATGAAAAATGTTCCTATCATAACCCAAAAAACGCGAATATGTTCTGAACGAAGTTAGTGGTGTAAAAGACGGGAAACACGTTTTCGACTTATCTGGCAGCTTCAAAGACTGAATAAAAACATCTTCACATATTCGCGGTTTTTTTAATTGTTAGTATTAGTATCCACGTCACGTAATATAACGCATCGTGTCAAATAAATTAACATTAATCGTGATATATCCCCTCCCCCCAAGGAAAAAATTCACCCCAGAAATTGTATCCTTACAAATTTTTTTTACTATGGCTAATCAAACATCTTGATTTTGGCCACAGGATCAAGAACTTTAGCTTACAAATTGCAAGATGCAGGTGAACCGATACCTTCAGGTTAAGACAGCTCGCTATTCCACAGGGAAAATAGTGTTAACTCTCAAAAAAGCGCGAATATGTCAAGAAGTTCTGATTTGAAAGTCTCTGAAGCTGACAGGTAAGTTGAAAGCTAATTCACTGCTTTTACACTCCTAGTTCTGCCCAGGATGTATTCGCCTTTTCTGTGCTGTGACTACGACGTATTTCATTCCGCTTCCCAGCTTTTACTCAACCATTATTTTGACATTAGACTTCCGTTGCTTTGCAATCGATGTAGATTTTCGTTGACTTTGGTGACGACTGAGCTGGTACATACTTTTTTATTGTCTTTCAACCCATGTTGCTTGTATCGTGGCAACGGGTAAAACTTTCATAAAACAAATAAATGTCAATTCATTGCATGTATTTGTCTACCTTGTTACAAAGTCTGTCTATTCGCCCACGATGGAAACACACAAGTGGCATACAGAGAGGAAAAAGAAAAAAAAAATCACAAAAATGTGTTTTTGCTCGTAAAATCCGAATGAAGCTATATTTTTGATAGTGAGTTGCCAATTCTATGGCACGAATGCAATTTTTATCTGATTCACTTCACACCGTTCCGCACATTCAATTCACTTAAGAACGGACTTCACGTGCTACATTTAATTTGACTGTAAACCATCATATTTCGAGAACGGATAAAGATTACTGAATAAAGGAAATTCGTTTCGGCTTTATCCATTCATCTACCTTCGTGCAAAAAAGTTGGAATCGATTCGTACAAGTTCAAAGTATAAAATGGCGCGCTCCAAAAACCTCCCAGAAAAAGGTTATTTTTTTCAAGTTTTTATACGTAAAATTCGAACAATGCTTATAGAAATGGTGCCGTTAGCTGAGCATTAATTTCTCAGCCGAATTTAAATCTTTTGCAAAAGGAATCAATCGATTCGCACAATTTGCTTGAGCGCGAGCTTCAGTTCGTCGTCCAGACGTTGCAATATACTGTAACATAGGTACAGCAGATCACATGTTCGAACGAGTATACGCAAGGCCGCTGGTCCGGCCAAGCGAAAAAGTTTTTACCTTACGTTCCTAGCTCAAATAGGAACCGAGCACCAAGACCGCACACACCGCGATTCTGCGGGCAGCAATCTCAGACACAGCTGTTACACCGTTTCCTTGCTGCGACGATAAGTTGTCTGAAATTCACTTTAGCCTATTATGCTATGTAACATTTTTTCCTTTATTTATGGTAAACACCTGTCGGAAACCATGTGTGGCCGAAACAGGCAGGGGAAACAGCGACGTTTAGACTGTAGGAAACTTAACTCCAAAGAATCATTATAATGCTATCATTTTACTTACGAACCAATTTTATTTTTAGCCTACATGTATAGCTGTAAAAAGTAGCAACAGGTCAATATACATTGGTTTGCTTGATAAATGGTAGATAGCTTTTCGATTCCTTTCAGCATTGTCTGTACGTTTATGATTTTGCGTACACATGCAAAAGTCATGTTGTATTGAACGTACGACACAGATTAATATTCACGTTGCACACGTAGCACACACCAGAATCCATTTTACTGGCACTAAAGTTACAAACAACAGAATGAATCGGTCAGATGCTCGCAATTGCTAGCAACGATAGTAGTGTGGTGCTGCTATAAACAACTGAAAGATGCTGAACAAAAGATAAGGCTGAACCGCAAGGTACAGCAAGTCGTCAGTGGCGGTAACAGCATTGAGAAAACTATTGGAAATCCCGTAATTTTGATGTTACAAACGAGTAGAACCCAGTAACTTGTTTCTCTTCTTATATTCCCTTCTTGTTTAAAAAAATAAAGAAATAAAAAAGTAAAAAAGCACGATTAGAGGAAAGTTTCTCCTTTCAAGCTATCATTCCAGAAAGGCAAGCACGCGCCAAAGCATCACTGAAGCGCCACTCAGTTGTAGTGTGTCGAAGGGGATGGCCTGTCTGAAGGCCCCAGGAATCCGACAAGGGTTGTCTCAATACAGGTGCATTTTCAAAAAAATGGTTCCAATCGCTCTAAACACTATGGGACTTAACATCTGAGGTCATCAGTCCCCTAGACTTAGAACTACTTAAACCTAACTAACCTAAGGACATCACACACAGCCATGCCCGAGGCAGGATTCGAATCTGCGACCGTAGCAGCCGTGTGGTTCCGGACTGAAGCGCCTAGAACCGGGTACATTTTCGAAGAACGCAAGTGGCACCAAAGGCGTTGCCGAACAGGGGGTGAGGGGGGGGGGAGGAGAGGGGTTTTATGCATGCACGTGTCAACATCGCACCCATCCGTGATCACGCCACAGGAGGGCGTGAAATAGTAGGGGCGAAAAAGCATAAACACACTTTGCTGCTTCAGATCATGTTCAATTTTCGCCGAATGGTTTTAGACGGTCCCTAGTGGTTCCACCCCATATACCAGCGCAAAAATTGAGGTGGTACTGCACTCCAAAGGCGTCAGAACAAGTTCTTTATTTCAGACAGAGAAACTAAATACCAGTTTTCGTAGTTCTAGCTTCAAAATTGCCTTAATAGCGACACATTTTCAAAAAAACTTCAACCCCTACTTCACTGCCTTAGGTGTGGAATTTCGAAAAGTCCCTTCTTAAATTACGCCTGCAGCAGAAGACCACTGGGTGATGAGTGAGTGAGTGAGTGAGTCAGTCAGTCAGTCAGGATATATATATATATATATATATATATATATATATTAATATATTAGAGAGAGAGAGAGTATCCGACAACCCAGTACACACCGAGCGAGGTGGCGCAGTGGTTAGCACACTGGAGTCGCATTCGGGAGGACGACGGACGTGTTCAAACCCGCGTCTGGCCATCCTGATTTAGCTTTTCCGTGAATTTCCTAAATCACTCTAGACAAATGTCTGGATGGTTCCTTTGAAAGGCCACGGCCGATTTCCTTTCCCATCCTTCCCTACTCCGATGGGACCGATGACCCCTGTTTGGTCCCATCCCCCCAAATCAACCAACCAACAACTCAGTACAGCAACAATCTGACGTCCCGAGAAAAAGACGTAAACGCCACAACTTGCGGATACTGTGACAACACTGTACAACATTGTAGAGACGCGACTGAAAGAGGAGCCACACCCCTATCTCCTGTACTGGTAAAACGCTGGAGCTGTTACTCTGACGTAGGGGGGTCTTCCTACACCCGTGCTAATGCTAGTGAGCAGGTACTGGAGGCTCTTGCAGAGACTAGCTGGGACGGGTGCATAGCGACGCCACGTGCGGCTGCAGCCGTGGTCGCGTGTCCTTGGCAGCGGCGGCGGCGGCGCGCCGGGCCGCCTCAGTAATGCCGTCCCCCGCGATGGACGCGGCCCGATAAAGCGGCAATCTCTTCACCAGCGCTCACACGTGCCGTGTCAGCTCGCCTCCCACGTGCAGTGACGCAGCAGAACCGGCACCTCCCGACGCCAATCGCGCAACCGTATACCGCCGCCCAGAGCACTTACCAACCAACATCCTAAATTGGGCAGACAGAATCAGACCTGCCCGTATCTGGAGCCGTTACCCTCAGTTCGCGCGCATGTGCTCCATCGCTTGAGAAGTTGTTTTGATATGTCTTGGTACTACACCGACGATGCATTAATGGATGGGATCCTATGATTAACTCCAGGATAGAACCGACTGACTCTTCAATTCTGAAACGGTTCATTCTTTTGACCGCCTCGGGTTGATTCTCAAAGAGACGAGACCTGTTTCTTTTCATCCCCATTCATTTTTGTCCCGAGTCTGGAAGCTAATGAGGAGTTCAATTCCCTCCTGTTTACATACACTGAGCTGACAACAGTCGTAGGATAGCGGCACACACATCTACATCTACATCTATACTCCGCGAGCCACCTTACGGTGTGTGGCGGAGGGTACTTATTGTACCACTATCTGATCCCCCCTTCCCTGTTCCATTCACGAATTGTGCGTGGGAAGAACGACTGCTTGTAAGTCTCCGTATTTGC
This sequence comes from Schistocerca cancellata, assembly GCF_023864275.1. NCBI lineage: Eukaryota > Metazoa > Arthropoda > Insecta > Orthoptera > Acrididae > Schistocerca > Schistocerca cancellata. Next base: position 466,619,831 of record NC_064626.1, on the reverse strand, counting down.
TCTAATTTCTCGGATCTTTTCGTGGTGATCATTACGCGAGATATATGTGGGCGGTAGTAATATGTTGCCCATCTCTTCCCGGAATGTGCTCTCTCGTAATTTCGATAATAAACCTCTCCGTATTGCGTAACGCCTTTCTTGAAGTGTCCGCCACTGGAGCTTGTTCAGCATCTCCGTAACGCTCTCGCGCTGACTAAATGTCCCCATGACGAATCGCGCTGCTTTTCGCTGGATCATGTCTATCTCTTCTATTAATCCAACCTGGTAAGGGTCCCATACTGATGAGCAATACTCAAGAATCGGACGAACAAGCGTTTTGTAAGCTACTTCTTTCGTCGATGAGTCACATTTTCTTAGAATTCTTCCTATGAATCTCAACCTGGCGCCTGCTTTTCCCACTATTTGTTTTATGTGATCATTCCACTTCAGATCGCTCCGGATAGTAACTCCTAAGTATTTTACGGTCGTTACCGCTTCCAATGATTTACCACCTATGGCATAATCGTACTGGAATGGATTTCTGCCCCTATGTATGCGCATTATATTACATTTATCTACGTTTAGGGAAAGCTGCCAGCTGTCGCACCATGCATTAATCCTCTGCAGGTCTTCCTGGAGTACGTACGAGTCTTCTGATGTTGCTACTTTCTTGTAGACAACAGTGTCATCTGCAAATAGCCTCACGGAGCTACCGATGTTGTCAACTAAGTCATTTATGTATATTGTAAACAATAAAGGTCCTATCACGCTTCCTTGCGGTACTCCCGAAATTACCTCTACATCTGCAGATTTTGAACCGTTAAGAATGACATGTTGTGTTCTTTCTTCTAGGAAATCCTGAATCCAATCACAAACCTGGTCCGATATTCCGTAAGCTCGTATTTTTTTCATTAAACGTAAGTGCGGAACCGTATCAAATGCCTTCCTGAAGTCCAGGAATACGGCATCAATCTGCTCGCCAGTGTCTACGGCACTGTGAATTTCTTGGGCAAATAGGGCGAGCTGAGTTTCACATGATCTCTGTTTGCGGAATCCATGTTGGTTATGATGAAGGAGATTTGTATTATCTAAGAACGTCATAATACGAGAACACAAAACATGTTCCATTATTCTACAACAGATTGACGTAAGCGAAATAGGCCTATAATTATTCGCATCTGATTTATGACCCTTCTTGAAAATTGGAACGACCTGCGCTTTCTTCCAGTCGCTAGGTACTTTACGTTCTTCCAGCGATCTACGATAAATTGCTGATAGAAAGGGGGCAAGTTCTTTAGCATAATCACTGTAGAATCTTAAGGGTATCTCGTCTGGTCCGGATGCTTTTCCGCTACTAAGTGATAGCAGTTGTTTTTCAATTCCGATATCGTGTATTTCAATATTTTCCATTTTGGCGTCCGTGCGACGGCTGAAGTCAGGGACCGTGTTACGATTTTCCGCAGTGAAACAGTTTCGGAACACTGAATTCAGTATTTCTGCCTTTCTTCGGTCGTCCTCTGTTTCGGTGCCATCGTGGTCAACGAGTGACTGAATAGGGGATTTAGATCCGCTTACCGATTTTACATATGACCAAAACTTTTTAGGGTTCTTGTTTAGATCGTTTGCCAATGTTTTATGTTCGAATTCGTTGAATGCTTCTCTCATTGCTCTCTTTACGCTCTTTTTCGCTTCGTTCAGCTTTTCCTTATCAGCTATGATTCGACTACTCTTAAACCTATGATGAAGCTTTCTTTGTTTCCGTAGTACCTTTCGTACATGATTGTTATACCACGGTGGATCTTTCCCCTCGCTTTGGACCTTAGTCGGTACGAACTTATCTAAGGCGTACTGGACGATGTTTCTGAATTTTTTCCATTTTTGTTCCACATCCTCTTCCTCAGAAATGAACGTTTGATGGTGGTCACTCAGATATTCTGCGATTTGTGCCCTATCACTCTTGTTAAGCAAATATATTTTCCTTCCTTTCTTGGCATTTCTTATTACACTTGTAGTCATTGATGCAACCACTGACTTATGATCACTGATACCCTCTTCTACATTCACGGAGTCGAAAAGTTCCGGTCTATTTGTTGCTATGAGGTCTAAAACGTTAGCTTCACGAGTTGGTTCTCTAACTATCTGCTCGAAGTAATTCTCGGACAAGGCAGTCAGGATAATGTCACAAGAGTCTCTGTCCCTGGCTCCAGTTCTGATTGTGTGACTATCCCATTCTATACCTGGTAGATTGAAGTCTCCCCCTATTACAATAGTATGATCACGAAACTTCTTCACGACGTTCTGCAGGTTCTCTCTGAGGCGCTCAACTACTACGGTTGCTGATGCAGGTGGTCTATAGAAGCATCCGACTATCATATCTGACCCACCTTTGATACTTAGCTTAACCCAGATTATTTCACATTCGCATTCGGTAATAACTTCACTGGATATTATTGAATTCTTTACTGCTATAAATACTACTCCACCATTGGCGTTTATCCTATCCTTGCGGTATATATTCCATTCTGTGTCTAGGATTTCGTTACTGTTCACTTCCGGTTTTAACCAACTTTCCGTTCCTAATACTATATGCGCACTATTTCCTTCAATAGGAGATACTAATTCAGGAACCTTGCCCTGGATACTCCTGCAGTTTACCAATATTACGTTAATGTAGAGATGGCGGCACTATCAGGTACACGCGGTATAAAAGGGCAGTGCATTGGCGGAGCTGTCATTTGTACTCGGGTAATTCACGTGAAAAGGAGATTAACAGACTCTGTACGCGGAAAGGTAGTTATGGAACATTCCTTTTCGTAAAAAGTTAGTGGATTAAATATTTCGACAGTCACATCGTCAAGAGTGTGCCGAGAATGCCAAATTTCAGGCATTACCTCCCACCACGAACAACCCAGCTGCCGACAGTCTTCACTTAACGACCGACAACAATGGCGTTTGCGTAAAGTTATCAATGCTAACAAGCAATTCTGCGTGAAATAACCGCAGAAATCAATGTAGGAGGTACAAAGAACGCATCCGTTACGACAGCGCAGCGAAATTTGGGATTAATGGTCTGTGGCAGCAGACGACCGACTCGAGTGCCTTTGCTAAGAGCAAAACACCTGCAGCGCCTCTCCTGGGCTCGAATCCTAGGCTACTGGAAAACCGTGGTCTGGTCAGATGAGATCAGGTTTCAGTTGTTAAGAGCTGAGGTAAGAGTTCGAGTGTAGCACATACCCGACGAAGTACAAATGGCTCTGTGCACTATCGGACTTAACATCTATGGTCATCAGTCCCCTAGAACTTAGAACTACTTAAACCTAACTAACCTAAGGACAGCACACAACACCCAGTCATCACGAGGCAGAGAAAATCCCTGACCCCACCGGGAATCGAACCCGGGAACCCGGGCGTGGGAAGCGAGAACGCTACCGCACGACCACGAGCTGCGGACCCCGACGAAGTCCTTATGGACCCAAGTTGTCAACACTTGTTGTGGCTCCATAATGGCGTGGGCTGTGTTTACATGGAATGGAGTGGGTCCTCTGATCCAACTGAACCAATTATTGATTGGAAGTGGTTATGTTCGGCTACTTGGAGAGCATTTGCAGCCATTCATGGACTTCATGTTCCTAAGCAACGACGGAATTTTTAAGGAAGACTTTGCGCCACATCAACCAGTCACAAAAGCGAATTATTTGACCACCCAGATCACCCGACATGAATCTCATCGAGCACTTTTGGGACATAATCCAGAGATCAGTTCGTGCACAAAATCCTGCATCTGAAACACTTTCCGTATTATGGACGGCTATAGAGACAGCTTGCCTCAATATTTCTGTACGGGACTTCCACCGATTTGTGTGGTCCATGCCACGAGAAGTTACTCAACTACGCCGGGCGAAAGCAGGTCCGAAACCATATTAGGAGGTGTCCCGTGACTTTTGTGACCTCAGTGCAAACTGCAGTGGGTCATTCTAATAGTAATGAAACTTTTAATCTGACCAGCCGACAATTCTCTATCCAGTCCTACCGCCATGTCTTAGACCTTCGTAATCCAATGTTCTAATGTGTGTGAATTTCTAAGGCACCAAACTACTGAGGTCATCGGTCCCCAGACTTACACACTACTTAAACTAAAACTAACTTGTTCCAAAAACAACACACACACACACACACACACACACACACACACACACACACACACACACACACTCACGCCCGAGGGAGGACTCTAGCCTCCGGCGGGAGCGGCCGCGCAATTCGTGACATAGCGCCTCAAACCGCGCGGCCACTCCGCGCACCCCTTCGTAATCAATGATGCCAATATGACGCCAACAGCACACATACATTCTACCATCTCACAGCGGTGATATATTTTCAACAAGACTAAGTTTTCAGTAGTAGCTTTTCAGCCATCCTCATCTGTTTAGCGGCGACCCCGCAATATTATGCTGTCACTAACGAATCGCTGACGATGAGCCACTTTCTAATCCACTGTCAATTTCTTAACTCCTTATGCTTTAAACTGTGTTTGCCTTCTGGACTATCCGAGGTTTTGGCAGACACAGTACCGTGTGTTGAACGCATTCTACTGTTTATCCACAGAAGCAAGATAGCGAAGGAGATTTGATTTTCCGCCATGGACACCAGCTGTCCTAGAAACTCTTAAAGCCGTCGCCACGGCGCCGCGGCATTCTACGTGCAACATGTTCGCTTTATCTCCACCATGCCGCTGAGCGCTCAGAAAGGATCTGGTTTGTGCTTAGGGTGTACGTGTGTGTCAACGTGGTGCAGGCGACAGCAGCGCGCTCCAGCGGCAATTTGCGACTACAGGGGCCGCGCACGGTCTGCGCGGTGTTCTCGAAATGTACAAGCGTAAACTAGCTGCAATAGCTTTCAGTCGTCCTCACCCAGGACGAGGCACAAGACGTCTACGTGGACGTGGACGGTAAAACAAAGCGCACGAGAATAGTGTCTGCGTCACATTGGAAGTCGTGCTTAATGTCAGTTGCCTATGCGCGATAAAAAAAAGATGATGATTTGCGGCTACATATCTCAACAGCGTCAGCTTTCTGGCTCGTAAACCACACAACCTGTTTACGAAATGCACGGGAGTATTGTTTCTAAGTTCGCTCTTGTTCATGTACAAGTCCGCGCGACTGCTACGGTCGCAGGTTCGAATCCTGCCTCGGGCATGCATGTGTGTGATGTCCTTAAGTTAGTTAGGTTTAAGTAGTTCTAAGTTCTAGGGGACTGATGACCACAGATGTTAAGTCCCATAGTGCTCAGAGCCATTTGAACCATTTTTTTCATGTACAAGTGATGTTGTTACGTCTGTAGTATAATTAAATAAAATCTTCAGTACCCGTTAGCATGTAATAAGGCAAAAAGGGTGTTTCATGTCCAGTCAGTAAGGACACCAGCTTGTAGAACTTCCATTACACATAGTGCGATACACATTTACAATAGTCATCTCCATCTTATAAATATTTCATCACTGAATGAGATTTTCACTCTGCAGCGGAGTGTGGGCGGATATAAAACTTCCTGGCAGATTAAAACTGTGTGTCGGACCGAGACTTTGACTCGGGACCTATGCCTTTCGCGGGCAATAGCTCTACTATCTGAGCTCCCAAGCGCGACTCACGACCCCTCCTCATAGCTTCAGTTCTGCCATTACCCCGTCTCCTACCTTCCAGACTTCACAGAAGCTCTTCTGCGAACCTTGCAGAACTAGCACTCCTGGAAGAAAGGATATTGCGTTGACATGGCTTAACCATACCCTGGGGCATGTTTCCAGAATGAGATTTTCATTCTGCAGAGGAGTGTGCGCGGATATGAAATCTCATTCTGTAACTGAGTCTCTCTGTTTAACAGCGTAATTCGGAGAACGCTCAGAAAGCAAACACAGCTGCACTCGCGGTAGAAGAAAGATGGGGAGAATGAGGACGGGCAAAAGTCAGTAGAGATTCGTGCTGCTGTCAAAAGAGCGATGCGCGAAGCATACAACCACTACCACCGTCATACCTTAGCAAAAGATCTTGCTGAAAACCCAAGGTAATTCTGGTCTTACGTAAAATCGGTAAGCGGGTCGGAGGCTTGCATCCAGTCACTCAGCTACGGTCGCAGGTTCGAGTCCTGCCTCGGGCATGGATGTGTGTGATGTCCTTAGGTTAGTCAGGTTTAAGTAGTCCTAAGTTCTAGGGAACTGATGACCTCAGAAGTTATGTCCCATAGTGCTCAGAGCCATTTGAACCAGTCACTCACTGATCAGTCTGGCCTGGCAACGGAAGACAGCAAAACGAAAGCTGAAATTTTAAATTTAGCATTTGAGAAATCTTTCACGCAGGAGGATCGTACAAACATACCGCCGTTTGAGTCTCGTACAGATTCCCGTATGGAGGACATAGTCAGACATCCCTGGGGTTGTGAAGCAGCTGAATGGGTTGAAAATAAACAAATCGCCAGGTCCTGATGGTATTCCAATTCGGTTTTACAGAGTGTACTCTACTGCACTGGCTCCTTACTTAGCTTGCATTTATCGCGAATCTCTTGCCCAACGTAAAGTTCCGAGCGACTGGAAAAAAGCGCAGGTGACGCCTGTATATAAGAAGGACGGATCCTCAAAATTACAGACCAATATCCATAACATCGGTTTGTTGCAAGATTCTCGAACATATTCTCAGATCGAATATAATGAATTTCCTTGAGACAGTGAAGTTGCTGTCCTTGCATCAGCACGGATTTAGAAAGCATCACTCCTGCGAAACGCAACTCGCCCTTTTTTCACATGATATCTTGCGAACCATGGATGAAGGGTATCAGATGGATGCCGTATTCTTGACTTCCGGAAAGCGTTTGACTCGGTGCCCACTGCAGACTCCTAACTAAGATATGAGCATATGGGATTGGTTCCCAAATATGTGAGTGGCTCGAAGACTTCTTAAGTAATAGAACCCAGTACGTTGTCCTCGGTGGTGAGTGTTCATCGGAGGTGAGGGTATCATCTGGAGTGCCCCAGGGAAGTGTGGTAGGTCCGCTGTTGTTTTCTATCTACATAAATGATCTTTTGGATAGGGTGGATAGCAATGTGCGGCTGTTTGCTGATGACGCTGTGTTGTACGGAAAGGTGTCGTCGTTGAGTGACTGTGGGAGGATACAAGATGAGTTGAACAGGATTTGTGTAAAGAATGGCAGCTAACTCTAAATATAGATAAATGTAAATTAATGCAGATGAATAGTAAAAAGAATCCCGTAATGTTTGAATACTCCATTAGTAGTGTAGCGCTTGACACAGTCACGTCGATTAAATATTTGTATTTGGGCGTAACATTGCAGAGCGATATGAAGTGGGACAAGCATGTAATGGCAGTTGTGGGGAAGGCGGACAGTTGTCTTCGGTTCATTGGTAGAATTTTGGGAAGATGTGGTTCATCTGTAAAGGAGACGGCCGTTAAAACACTAGTACGACCTATTCTTGAGTACTGCTCGAGCGTTTGGGATCCCTATCAGGTCGGATTGAGGGAGGAAATAGAAGCAATTCAGAGGCGGGCTGCTAGATTTGTTACTGGTAGGTTTGATCATCAAGCGAGTGTTACGGAAATGCTTCAGGAACTCGGGTGGGAGTCTCTGGAGGAAAGGAGGCGTTCTTTTCGTGAATCGCTACTGAGGAAATTTAGAGAACCAGCATTTGAGGCTGACTGCAGTACAATTTTACTGCCGCCAACTTACATTTCGCGGAAAGACCACAAAGATAAGATAAGAGAGATTAGGGCTCGTACAGAGGCATATAGGCAGTCATTTTTCCCTCGTTCTGTTTGGGAGTGGAACAGGGAGAGAAGATGTTAGTTGTGGTACGAGGTACCCTCCGCCACGCACCGTATGGTGGATTGTGGAGTATGTAGATGTAGATTATACTAAAGTGACAAAAGCAATGAGATACCCCTCAACATCACGTCGGATCTTCTTTTGCGCGGTGTCGTGCAGCTAACCGACGTGACCCCTGCAGAAATACTGAGCCATGCCGCCTCTATAGCCGTCCATAATTCCGAAAGTATTGCAGGTGCAGAAGAACTGACCTCTCCACTGTGCGCCATAAATGTTCTGGGGGTTTCTCGTCGGGCGATCTGGGTGGCCAAATCACTCGCTTGAATTGTCCAGAACGTTCTTCAGACCAATCGCGAACAATTGAGGCCCAGTAACATGCACGGCGCATTGTGATCCATAAAAATTTTATCGTTGCTTCGCAACATTAAGTCCATAAATGGCTCAGATTCAACCATCTTCGGTCAATGGGCGGTTCAGCTGGACCAGAGGACCAGTTCATTTCATGTAAACATAGCCCGCACCATTACGGAGCCACCGCGAGCACAACTTGGGTCTATAGCGACAGGGAGTCTGCGTCACACTCGAAATCTACCATCAACTCTTACTATTTGAAATCGGGACTCGTCTGACCAGACCACAGTTTTCCAGTCGTCTAGGATCTAACCGACATAGTCACGAGTCCAGGAGATGTCATGCTGTTAGCACAGGTACTTGTGTTCGATCGTCTGCCGCCATAGCCCATTAACACCAACTTTCGCTGCACTGTCCTAACAGATACGTTCGCCGGATGTCTCACACTGATTCCTGCGGATCTTTCCCGCAGTCTTACGCGGACAACTCTAGGAAAACGCCGCTGCTCTCGGTCGTTAAGTGAAGGCCGTCCGTCACTGAGTTGCCCTGGTGAGATGTTATGCTAGAAATGTGGTATTCTCGGTACACTCTAGACACTGTGGACCTCAGAATATTCAATGCCCTGACGACTTCAGATATGGAATGTCCCGTGCCTCAAGCTCAAACTGCCAGTCCGCGTTCAAATTCTGTTCATTCCCGATCGTGCGATCATAACCACGTCAGAAACATTTTCATATCAATCACGTGAATATAAATGACACCTCTGTCACTGCATCACGCTTTTATACCTTGTCCAAGAGATACTACCGACATCTGTGTGTGTGCATATCGATATCCCATGACTTTTGTCACCTCATGGTATTTAATTTCAGTATAGGTAATTGTGTAGGGTACTTACGTTAGTGCAAAACATTGCGGTGAGAAGCTGCTTCACAGCTTTTTGTAGAATCGCGTGAGAACTCACCTGTAACAAAAACAAAGTTATCGTCATACCATCTGGCGAAATTTTAAGAAGAAATCAATATTACTTCAAAGAGATTGTCTATTACTATACGGGTAACTCAGTGCGCGGTGTACTGTTACATTTGCAGGTTGCCTATCTAATGGCATCAAGTGAACACGGAAATGTGATTTCAGTATTTCGTACAATTATCGACTGCATTTAAAAACTTAAAATGCTGTCATAATCTAATTTTTAAGTTAAAGCTTAACACAATTGTTCAAGATATTATTAAAGCTAGAAACTGTGTATATGTCATGATGCAGCGTAACGCACGGCGCGCTAATCCCCCAGACTATATGAAGGGCTTATTTCAATAGTGGTACAAGTCCATTTTTGTTCATTGTGAGATACAGAGTCCTTAAGTTAAATTAGCGCTGAAAAATCTGCAGTTGAGATACCAGAAATACCCAAGCTTATTGCTTCTTGCTAGAGATGAACCTTTCTTTTTGTTTGTTTGGATCGTTAATTGTAGAAGCATTATAGGCAGAAAAGCGGAGGTAATGGACTTGTACCACTATTGAAATATATTCATACATTCATCCATTATCTGAAAATGACAACACATAGCGACTTCCAACAAACTGCAAGCGTAATTTCAAACCTTTTCTTAACTTTTTTTGTCAGTTACATGGGTAAAGTCAAATGTTATACACTTCAACTCATTTGTAAAGTAATCATGCCGTTTTGTACGAGTACATTATAATTCGGTCCTTTAAAGAGCCTGGGTAGAGGGATTTAGTAGTAAGAGCTAAGACGCATTTATACATGGCACGTTTACGTACTATCTGACATGATACACTGTATCAATTTATCCTTTTGTTTTGATCCGAAGAAGGTGGTTTGCCGCAAAGCGTAATCTACAGGGTGATCAAAAAGTCAGTATAAATTTGAAAAGTTAATAAACCACGGAATAAAGTAGATAGAGGAGTAAAAATTGTCACACATGCTTGGAATGTCATGGGGTTTTATTAGAACAAAAAAAAAGCAAAGTTCACAAAATGTCCGACAGATGGCGCTGGACAGCAAAACTGCTATCGTGACGGGTGAGAGGTACGCCGATATGTTACAGAATCGCATCATCCCTAGCCTGGCTGATAAACACCTGCTGGAACGTACGATGTTTATGCAGGATGGCGCTCCACCCCATATTGCTAGACGCGTGAAAGATCTCTTGCGCGCGACGTTTGGTGATGATCGTGTGCTCAGCCGCCACTTTCGTCATGCTTGGCTTCCCAGGTCCCCAGACCTCAGTCCATGCGATTATTGGCTTTGAGGTTACCTGAAGTCGCAAGTGCATCGTGATCGACCGACATCTCTAGGGATGCCGAAAAACAACATCCGACGCCAATGCCTCACCATAACTCCGGACATGCTTTACAGTGCTGTTCACAACATTATTCCTCGACTACAGCTATTGTTGAGGAATGATGGTAGACATATTGAGCATTTCCTGTAAAGATCATCATCTTTACTTTGTCTTACTTTGTTATGCTAATTATTGCTATTCTGATCAGATGAAGCGCCATCTGTCAGACATTTTTTGAACTTTTGTATTTTTTTGGTTCTAATAAAATCCCGTGTCATGCCAAGTATGCCTGTCAATTTGTACCTCTCTATCTACATTATTCCGTGATTTATTCAGTTTTCAAATTTATACTGACTTTTTGATCACCCGGTATGTGGATAAATGAAGTACGACCTAGGCAGGTAATTTTGTGGACGCGCTTCATCATGGTCGTCGAACAATTTTTCTGTCTTGCACTATGTTGGCTGCTTATTATTCTTCCTCTCTTCGTATACAGGGTGATTCCGTGATGATATTACAAACTTTCAGGGATGATGGAGACGGATAAATGTATCAATTTCAGGTAAGGGACAGTGGTCCAGGAACGATCGTCGAATCCAAAGTGATAAGCCAAAATTCTTCTTATATCTTTGTCAGTGGAACACATGTACTGGTAACGTTGTTCAAAGAATGTGTGTGAAAACTTAAGGGACTTAACTGCTAAGGTCATCAGTCCCTAAGCTTACACACTACTTAACCTAAATTATCCTAAAGACAAACACACGCACCCATGCCCGAGGGAGGACTCCAACCTCCGCCGGGACCAGCCGCACAGTCCACGACTGCAGCGCCTTAGAACGCTCGGCTAATCCCGCGCGGAGGTAACTTTGTTGCTTCGACTGTAGGATAGGCAACTTTCAGAGGTTGTAGTACGAACCAAAACAAAAATATCTCTAGTACTCATGAATTCCAAAATGCACACCTTTAGAGTTATGGGCATTTGTTCATCTTCACTACTGTGAAACACGTCTCTTCTACTGAATAAAAGGATCTACACCCACACTTTGCGCGAAAGAAATATGTTACGTATTCTGTAACATCATAACAATTTTTGCTTATAATTTACGATTGGGTCGTTTCAGGGTAAGAGTCCCTTACCTCGAAATGATTCATTAACGCTTCTCAATCATCCCCGAACCTTAGTATCATCATCACGAATCACCCTCTGTAAGCTTCAGACTCTGGGAATGGAAGGGGAGGAAACGGCAGGGAGCAGTATTTCCGCACCCTGCCGCTATGTCAGCAGAGCGCCTCAGCGACAGCTGCAGCTGTCCGCTTCCCCATCTGGCGGCGGGCGCCATGCCAGCGACCACTTACCGGCCGCAGGGATTCCAGCCCGCCACACGAACCACAGCCGAACGCCGTCTGCGGCGGCAATGCGGGCGCACGGCTTCCTCACAGACGCGTACTTGGGCCGCACATAATGAGCTGTTCATTTCCTTCCACGATAAAGTGGCTGCAGTTCCGTGCGCAGATGCAACTGACACTTGTAAGGGCACCGTTCCGCTACCCATACTAATAAATGATACCAACTGCCTACTTGCAATGACTACCATAGCGTTGGGCTTCTAGGTCCAGAAGTGGAAGTTTCGCGCCAACACTCGGGGAGTCGCCTATTAGACTCCGCGCACATTGGAGAGGCTGTTTTTTGGCCGAAGATGACGGCCTCTGTGGGGCTCTAAATCGGAAAAAAATGCTTCAAATGGCTCTGAGCGCTATGCGACTAAACTTCTGAGGTCATTAGTCGCCTAGAACTTAGAACTAATTAAACCTAACTAACCTAAGGACATCACACACATCCATGCCCGAGGCACGATTCGAACCTGCGACCGTAGCGGTCGCTCGGCTCCAGACTGTAGCGCCTAGAACCGCTCGGCCACATCGGCCGGCTCGGAAAACAAGTTAGTATCATTGAGTAAATAGTCTTCGCAACTGAGCGCGGCTGAATGCTACGCAAAGGGCTCGGGTTCCATTGCCGACCCTGTCTTCTTTCATCATCATCATCATCATCACCATCATCATCATCGACACGCAAGCAGCCGAAGTGGTCTCAAATACACTACTGGCCATTAAAATTGCTACACCAAGAAGAAATGCAGATGATAAACGAGTATTCATTGGACAAATATATTATACTAGAACTAACATGTGATTACATTTTCACGCAATTTGGGTGCATACATCCTGAGAAATCAGTACCCAGAAAAACCATCTCTGGCCGTAACAACGGCCTTGATACGCCTGGGCATTGAGTCAAACAGAGATTGGATGGCGTGTACAGGTACAGCTGCCCCTGCAGCTTCAACACGATACCACAGTTCATCAAGAGTAGTGACTCGCGTATTGTGACGAGCCAGTTGTTCGGCCACTATTGACCAGACTTTTCAATTGATGAGAGATCTGGAGAATGTGCTGGCCAGGGCAGCAGTCGAACATTTCCTGTATCCAGAAAGGCCCGTACAGGATCTGCAACATGCGGTCGTGCATTGTTGTTGTTGTGGTCTTCAGTCCTGAGACTGGTTTGATGCAGCTCTCCATGCTACTCTATCCTGTGCAAGTTTCTTCATCTCCCAGTACCTACTGCAGCCTACATCCTTCTGAATCTGCTTAGTGTATTCATCTCTTGGTCTCCCTCTACGATTTTTACCCTCCACGCTGCCCTCCAATGCTAAATTTGTGATCCCTTGATGCCTCAGAACATGTCCTGCCAACCGATCCCTTCTTCTAGTCAAGTTGTGCCACAAACTCCTCTTCTCCCCAATTCTGTTCAATACCTCCTCATTAGTTACGTGATCTACCCATCTAATCTTCAGCATTCTTCTGTAGCACCACATTTCGAAAGCTTCTATTCTCTTCTTGTCTAAACTATTTATCGTCCATGCTTCACTTCCATACATGGCTACACTCCATACAAATAGTTTCAGAAACGACTTCCCGACACTCAAATCAATACTCGTTGTTAACAAATTCCTCTTCTTCAGAAACACTTTCCTTGCCATTGTAAGCCTACATTTTATATCCTCTCTACTTCGACCATCATCAGTTATTTTGCTCCCCAAATAGCAAAACTCCTTTACTACTCATCTTATACCCTCCTTTCAAGATACTGTCCATTCCGTTCAACTGCTCTTCTAAGTCCTTTGCTGTCTCTGACAGAATTACAATGTCATCGGCAAACCTCAAAGTTTTTATTTCTTCTCCATGGATTTTAATACCTACTCCGAACTTTTCTTTTGTTTCCTTTACTGCTTGCTCAATATACAGATTGAATAGCATCGGGGAGAGGCTACAACCCCGTCTCACTCCCTTCCCAACCACTGCTTCCCTTTCATGCCCCTCGACTCCTATAACTGCCATCTAGTTTCTGTACAAATTGTAAATAGCCTTTCGCTCCCTGTATTTTACCCCTGCCACCTTCAGAATTGGAAAGAGAGTATTCCAGTCAACATTATCAAACGCTTTCTCTAAGTCTACAAATGCTAGAAATGTAGGTTTGCCTTTCCTTAATCTAGCTTCTAAGATAAGTCGTAGGGTCAGTATTGCCTCACGTGTTCCAACATTTCTACGGAATCCAAACTGATCTTCCCCGAGGCCAGCTTCTACCAGTTTTTCCATTCGTCTGTAAAGAATTCGTGTCAGTATTTTGCAGCTGAGACTTATTAAACTGATAGTTCGGTAATTTTCACATCTGTCAACACCTGCTTTCTTTGGGATTGGAATTATTATATTCTTCTTGAAGTCTGAGGGAATTTCGCCTGTCTCATACATCTTATTCACCAGATGGTAGAGTTTTGTTAGGCCTGGCTTCCCAAAGGCTGTCAGTAGTTCTAATGGAATGTTGTCTACTCCCGGGGCCTTGTTTGGACTCAGGTCTTTCAGTGCTCTCTCTAACTCTTCACGCAGTATCATATTTCCCATTTCATCTTCAAATGTTTCAAATGGCTCTGAGCACTATGGGACTCAACTGCTGTGGTCATAAGTCCCTTAGAACTTAGAACTACTTAAACCTAACTAACCTAAGGACATCACACACATCCATGCCCGAGGCAGAATTCGAACCTGCTACCGTAGCGGTCGTGCGGTTCCAGACTGTAGCGCCTTCAACCGCTCGGCCACTCCGGCCGGCCCATTTCATCTTCATCTACTTCCTCTTCCATTTCCATAATATTGTCTTCAAGAACATCGCCCCTGTATAGGCCCTCTATATACTCCTTCCACCTTTCTGCTTTCCCTTCTTTGCTTAGAACTGGGTTTCCATCTGAGCTCTTGATATTCATGCAAGTGGTTCTCTTTTCTCCAAAGATCTCTTTAATTTTCCTGTAGGCAGTATCTATCTTACCCCTAGTGAGATAAACCTCTACATCCTTACATTTGTCCTCTAGCCATCCCTGCTTAGCCATTTTGCACTTCCTGTCGATCTCATTTTTGAGACGTTTGTATTCCTTTTTGCCTGCTTCACTTACTGCATTTTTGTATTTTCTCCTTTCATCAAGTAAATTCAGTATATCTTCTGTTACCCAAGGATTTCTACTAGCCCTCGTCTTTGTACCTACTTGATCATCTGCTGCCTTCACTATTTCATTCCTCAAAGCTACCCATTCTTCTTCTACTGTATTTCTTTCCCCATTCCTGTCAATTGTTCCCTTATGCTCTCCCTGAAACTCTCTACAACCTCCGGTTCTTTCAGTTTATCCAGGTCCCATCTCCTTAAATTCCCACCTTTTTGCAGTTTCTTCAGTTTTAATCTACAGGTCATAACCAATAGATTGTGGTCAGAGTCCACATCTGCCCCTGGAAATGTCTTACAATTTAAAATCTGGTTCCTAAATCTCTGTCTGACCATTATATAATCTATCTGAAACCTTTTAGAATCTCCAGGGTTCTTCCATGTATACAACCTTCTTTCATGATTCTTGAACCAAGTGTTAGCTATGATTAAGTTATGCTCTGTGCAAAATTCTACCAGGCGGATTCCTCTTTCATTTCTTAGCCCCAATCCATATTCACCCACTACGTTTCCTTCTCTCCCTTTTCTTACACTCGAATTACAGTCACCCATGACAATTAAATTTTCGTCTCCCTTCACTACCTGAACAATTTCTTTTATCTCATCATACATTTCCTCAATTTCTTCATCATCTGCAGAGCTAGTTGGCATATAAATTTGTACTACTGTAGTAGGCGTGGGCTTTGTGTCTATCTTGGCCACAACAATGCGTTCACTATGCTGTTTGTAGTAGCTTACCCGCACTCCTATTTTCCTATTCATTATTAAAGCTACTCCTGCATTACCCATATTTGATTTTGTATTTATGATCCTGTATTCAACTGACCAAAAGTCTTGCTCCTCCTCCCACCGAACTTCACTAATTCCCACTATATCTAACCTTAACCTATCCATTTCACTTTTTAAATTTTCTAACCTACCTGCCCGATTAAGGGATCTGACATTCCACGCTCCGATCCGTAGAACGCCAGTTTTCTTTCTCTTGGTAACGACGTCCTCTTGAGTAGTCTCCGCCCGGAGCCAGATCAGTCAATCATCCTGACTGTTGCCTCTGCAACTACTGAAAAGGCTGCTGCCCCTTTTCAGAAACCACACGTTTGTCTGGCCTCTCAACAGATACCTCTCCGTTGTGGTTGCACCTACGGTACGGCTATCTGTATCGTTGAGGCACGCAAGCCTCCCCACCAACGGCAAGGTCCATGGTTGATTGGAGGGGGGGGGGGGGGGGGTGCACCACTGCTCGTCCACCATTGACCAGACGTTTTCAATTGGTGAGAGATCTGGAGAATGTGCTGGCCAGGGCACCAGTCTAACATTTTCTGTATCCAGAAAGGCACGTACAGCACCTGCAACATGCGGTAGTGCATTATCCTGCTGAAATGTAGGGTTTCGCAGCGATCGAATGGAGGGTAGAGCCACGGGTCGTAACACATCTGAAATGTAGCGTCCACTGTTCAAAGTGCCGTCAATGCGAACAAGAAGTGACCGAGACGTGTAATCAATAGCACCCCATACCATCACGCCGGGTGATACGCCAGTATGCTGATGCCTAATACACGATTCCAATGCGCGTTCACCGCGATGTCGCCAAACACGGATGCGACCATCATGATGCTGTAAACAGAACCTGGATTCACCCGAAAAAATGACGTTTTGCCATTTGTGCACCCAGGTTCGTCGTTGAGTACACCATCGCAGGCGCTCCTGTCTGTGATGCAGCGTGAAGGGTAACCGCAGCCGTGGTCTCCGAGCTGATAGTCCATGCTGTTGCAAACGACGTCGAACTGTTCGTGCAGATGGTTGTCGTCTTGCAAACGTCCCCATCTGTTGACTCAGGGATCGAGACGTGGCCGCACGATCCGTTACAGCCATGCGTATAAGAGGCCTGTCATCTCGACTGCTAGTGAAACGAGGCCGTTGGGATCCAGCACGGCGTTTCGTATTACCCTCCTGAACCCACCGATTCCATATTCTGCTAACAGTCATTGGATCTCGACCAACGCGAGCAGCAATGTCGCGATACGATAAACCGCAATCGCGATAGGCTACAATCTGACCTTTATCAAAGTCGGAAACGTGATGGTACGCATTTCTCCTCCTTACACGAGGCATCACAACAACGTTTCACCAGGCAACGCCGGTCAACTGATGTTTGTGTATGAGAAATCGGTTGGAAACTTTCCTCATGTCAGCACGTTGTAGGAGTCGCCGCCGGCGCCAACCTTATGTGAATGCTCTGAAAAGCTAATCATTTGCATATCAAACATCATCTTCCTGTCGGTTAAATTTCGCGTCTGTAGCACGTCATCTTGGTGATGTAGCAATTTTAATGGCCAGTAGTGTAAAAAGACTTCCAGCAGAATGTCGAACTTCTCGAAAGGGGACTCCAGACCAGATATGCCGTACGCACATTTTTTTCTAATTTAAATTATGGAAAGTACCCTGAATAGAAGATGTGTGTATATATGCGTGGATGAAGTTTTGTGAATTGATAAGTGAAGCATCGAAAGATGCAAGTAGTAAAAGGGGAGAATTAAATAATTCATGAGTTAAGACACTGATGAATAAACACCGTCTGAAAAGATGCACCAGCCTTAAAGACTTTGTTCACTGGTAGCACGCTGTAATATGCGCCGTTAGTGGTTGATTTGTTACAGTCATCGGTGATCAGATTGCGCTGAGGCTGCCTGTGTGTGCGTCCTCCGTTTTCACTCTTCGGGAATTAACTGTGCTCAGTTTAGGGGTGAACAAATATTCATGCTAGGGTACAACTATGTCCCGTCAACGAGTACGTAGCACTGCTCAACAACTGAAGCCATTTGAACGAGGTGGCATTGTGGACCTGACGGAAGGGAGATGTACGTATCGACGCATTGTTGTACAAGCTGGACAGAGTGTATTGATGGTGTGACGCTGCTTTTTAGCAGTCGTCTGTGGTGCACGCCCACTCTGTTCGTCTGTGTAGTACCGAGGCACGTCAAGATCGACGTTTTATGTTAGCATGCGGTGCTGACAAAAAATCATCCAGGGAGGAAATCCGAACACTTGTTCCACCTGCTGTGCTATCAAAGACCATTTGGAACCATCTGCTTGCAGCAGGATTAAGATTACGTGTGCCTCTGGTCAGCCTACCACTGACTCCACAACAACCAGGCTACCATTAACACCGCCATGCACGGCTACTCTAGTATCAGGAAACTGTCGACAAGACAGTGGATTGGGGCTCTGTTTTCTTCAGTTGCGAGAGAAGGTTCGCCTGTATGCAAGTGGTGGACGTACATGTGTATGGCTTAGACCTTTGGAGCGGCCTATACCAGAGTGTATAGCACCTAGGTCCCACTCAGGGCTTGATGATGTCGGGGGGGGGGGGGGGGGGGGAGATGTATTTGTTACACCTCGCGCTCACATTGGGCGTATCTGCAGGGTAAAGTAACCAGTGCACGCTGCATTCTACTGGTTGTTATCCCCATTATACTGGCATTTCTTCAACAGTGAAGTGAGGTGCTTTTCCAGCAGGACAGCGCCCCGCCACATAGAGCTGTCGCTGTGATGTACAATGGCTGCCCTGGCCAGCTGTATCACCAGATCTCTCGCCAATTGAACATGTATGCGACACTACGAAGCAGAAACTTAATCGGTCTCCGGAGCCTGCGTCAAGCATAGCCTAGTTGCAACATAAACTGCAAGACCCTTGGGTCTATACGCCTAGGTTGCCGCCGGAGGGGAGTGATGATGGTGTTTGGTTTGTGGGGCGCTCAACTGCGCGGTTATCAGCGCCCGTACAAATTCCCAACCTTTGCTCAGTCCAGTCTCGCCACTGTCATGAATGATGATGAAATGATGATGACAACAATAACACCCAGGCATCTTGAGGCAGGTGAAAAGCCCTGACCCCGCCGGGAACCGAACCCGGGACCCCGTGTTCGGGTAGCGAGAACGCGACTGCGAGACCACGAGCTGCGGACACCGGAGGGGACTGCACGGTGTACTGATGCGACTGTTTTGGAAAAGTTAGCTGTGCACTGTGTATTTCTTTTGAATGTATCACTGAATTTATCATGATCTATTATCTATCACATCGTTTGTCATGAAAACGAGCTTGTCATTGAAGGTATTACATTCTTTTTTCAGAAGTTTAGTAAAGGTAATTATCGACATAACTGTAGAGCGGATGAAGTCGAATTAGGGAGGGAGCTAAAGAGATAGTTAAATCTTTTCTTCCTGAAAGTAGATTACATGGTGAATCTTTCGTTGTGATAGACAGATTAAGTTATGTGGGATACTATCATATTGACTAGGGAGCACACATAGTTTAAAGGATAAATGAACTGTGTTAAACTTGAGTTACTTACAGGGTGACAGTTACTGAACTATATGAAATAAAATCGTCGTAACTCCTGAACCGTTTGCGCTATGGCGGTCAAACTGCACGGTTGGCCGCAGGGCATGATGAGAATTAGTATGCGCTTATGGCTTGATTTAGTGACGAAGCCCACTTTCATTTGGATGGGATCGTCAGAAAGCAAAATCGGTGCACTTCGGGGACTGACAATCCGCATTTCGCGATCGAGAAGTCTCTTTACCCTCAATGGGTGACTCTGTGGCGAGCAATATCCAGTCACGGAATAATCGGTGCGATATTCCTTGATGGCATGATGACTACCGAACGATACGTCAAGGTTTTGGAGGATGATTTCATCCCCGTTGTCCAAAGTTGCACTGATTTCGACAATATGTGGTTCATGCAAGACGGAGCTCTACCCCATCGAAGCAGGAGAGTGTTTGATGTCCTGGAGAAGCGCTTTGGGGACTGCATTCTGCCTCTGGGACACCCTGAGGTCCCTGACATGGGCCTCGATTGGCCGCCATATTCTCCTGATCTGAACACATGTTACCCCTTTTTGAGGGGGCTATATTAAATACAAGGTGAACAGCAGTAACACCAAAACCGTTGCCGTGCTGGAAACAGCCATTCAGGACGTCATCGAAAGCATCGATGTTCCGACACTTCAGCGGGTCATGCAGAATTTCGCCATTTGTTTGCGCCACGTCACCGCTAATGATGGCAGGCATATAGAACAAGCCGTTACCTAAATCCGAATATCAGTAGTGGCGTTTACATGCTGAACAAAGTGCGTGCACTCCGTAGTTGGTAAGTAATTTACGTTTTTTTTTATATTCCTTTATAAGTGTCACCCTACATGTCGTTTGTAGTACTGTCGTTACGATACCTCCCTACCTGCACAGGAAGCAGTGCGTCGGTTTAGGGACAGAGCAGTAAGTCAATAATCGCCTATACCTGATCTAAACGACACCCTTTTCATCTGACCGACTGCCGCCAATAAACTGAGTGAACTGTCATTAGCAGAATAAATAGAAGAATAAAAGCGGTTTACACACGCTAGTTGGAAGTGCTAAATGGCGCAAATTTTGGCGGACTTGTTTCCAAGGCTGTTGCGCTCTCATTCAAAGAGAACACACAAATTACGACAAGCAAAGATTAGTAGTGATTCGTCCGTCTGTGAAAAGATCTACGCGCGAAGCAAACAACAACTACCACAGTCACACCTTAACGGAAGATCCGGCACTGAACCCCACAAAATTCTCCTCCTATGTAAAATAGCTATGCGGGCCTAAGCCTTCCATTCAGTCCCTTGTTGACCTGCCTGGCGTGGCAGCTGAAGATGGGAAAAAGAAAGCGGAAGATTTAAATTTCACGTTCAAGGAATCGTTCACACAGGAGAATCGCACAAACATACCGTCATTAGACCATCAGGCAGACTCCCAATTGGACGACATAGTAATAAGCATCCCTGGCGTAGAGAAACAGCTAGAAGATTTGAAAGCAAATACATCACCAGGTCCGGGTGGAAGCCCATTTCGGTTTTACAAAGAGTACTCTACATCATTGGCCCCTTCCTAGTTTGATTTATAGTGAATCTCTCGCCCAGCGCAATCGGCTAGAAATAAGAGCAGGTGATTCCTTTATATAAGGAAGGTTAAAGGACGGACCCACAAAATCGCAGAACAATATCCCTAACTTCCGTTTGCTGCAGAATCCTTTAAAAAAAATTAAAAAAAGTTCAAATGGCTCTGAGCACTATGGGACCTAACATCGGAGGTCATCAGTCCCCTATAACTTAGAACTACTTAAACCGAACTGACACACATCCATGCCCGAGGCAGGATTCGAACGTGCGACCGAAGCCGTCGAGCGGTTCCAGACTGGAGCGGCTAGAACCGCTCGGCTACACCGTCCGGCAATCCTTTAACATATTCTCAGTTAGAATACAAGAAACTTTGAGACTGAGAAGTTTATGTGCACCAATCAATATGGTTTTAGAAAGCATCACTCGTGCGAAGCTCATCTTGGGCTTTCCTCAAATGATATACTGCGAATTATGGATGAAGGCAAATGGCAGATTCCCTGTGTCTACGTTTCCGGAAATCGTTTGACACGGTGCCCCATTGCAGGCTGTCAAAGAAGATACGATCATATGGAATAAGTTCACAGAGGTGTGAGTGGCTCGAAGATTTCTTAAATAATAGAACCCAGTATGTGGTCCTCGACGGCGAGTGTTCTTCAGAGACAAGGCTATCGTCAGGACTGCCCCAGGAAAGTCTGATAGCACCGCTGTTGTTCTCTGTATAAATAAATGATTTGGCGGACACGGTGGGCAGAAATCTGCGGTTGTTTGCTGACGATACCGTGTAAGATTTCGAAGGTGAGTGACTGTAGGAAGATACAAGACGACACAGACAAAATTTGTAGTTGCTGTGATGAATGGCAACTACCTCTAAGTATGGAAAAATATATTTAATGAGGATGAGAGGCAAGAACAAACCTTTGATGTTTGGATACAGGATTATTAGTGCCTGACTGACACAGTCAAGTCGTTTAAACATCTTGGTGTAACGTTAAAATCGGCATGATACGGAACGAGCATGTGAAAAGTGTTGTAGTGAAGGCGAATGGTCGACATCGGTTTATTTGGTGAATTTTAGGAATGTGTGGTTCAACTAAAAAGAAAACCGCATATACGACGCTGGTGAAACCTGTTCTTGAGTACTGCTAGAGTGTTTGGTATGCGTACCACGTCGGATTGATGGAAGACATCGAAACAATTCAGAGGCGGGCTGCTACATTTGTTTCCGACAGGTTAGAACAACACGTTCGTGTTACGGAGATGCTTCGGGAACTGAAATGGGAATCTCTGGAGGGAAGGCGATGTTCTTTTCGAGGAACAATACTTAGAAAATTTAGAGAACCGATATTTGTAGCTGACTGCCGAATGGTTCTACTTCCGCCAACATACATTGCGTATAGGAACCACGAAGGAAAGGTACAAGAAATTGGGGCTTATATGAATGCATGTAGACAGTAGTCGATCCCTCCCTTTATTTGCGAGTCGAACAGGAAAGGTAGGTAGGTAGGTAGGTAGGTAGGTAGGTAGGTAGGTAGGTACGTACGTACGTACGTAGGTATAAAGAAGAGGGAAAAGACCAAACTGCTAGGTCATCAGTACCCAATGGGAAAGGAAATGACAAGTAACGGTACAGGTTACCCTCCGAACGCACCATACGGTGGCTTGCAGAGTGTCTATGTAGATGTAGATATCAGATTATCAGATTTTCAGGAAATTTACTGAACATTCGTCCTACCGTAACCAGCTGAATAATGGAGATGAATTCGAACTAGTAAACGATGTCTATCTCGACTACAAGTGTCGGTTCAAAAATGGCTCTGAGCACTATGGAACTTAACATCTGAGGTCATCAGTCCCCTAGAACTTAGAACTACTTAAACCTAACTAACCTAAGAACATCACACACATCCATGCCCGAGGCAGGATTCTAACCTGCGACCGTAGCGGTCACACGGTTCCAGACTGAAGCGCCTAGAACCGCTCGGCCACAGCGGCCGGCCTCGGTGACTGTGAATTGAGAAAAGTAATAATCTGAGACTATCGTGTTATTAAGCAGTCCACAATCATTAACGTGTAACTAGGCTTCTGATTACGTATCAGTGACCATGATCGGCCAAGTAACAATAAAAGCTCTGATTATTATCGGTCTAAGACAGCGGCGTTCGTAAAACCTGCTCTTCAGTACCGCAATCGTGCAAGAGAGAAGAGATAAACACCCAGCGATCCAGCCCCTGCAGAAACACGAAAGCAAAACAAAGTTAGAGGGGAGTTCAAGGAACATTAACATTGCCGTATCTTCAAATTCCAGTCTCTCGCGTAATCAACTTCGTAATTTTGTTGCATGCGGCAGTTCCAAGAGCTAACACGAACATAAAGTTACATAGAAACTTGTAAAACTAATTTAATGTCGGTATTGACGTTAATGTGCTGCGTAATAGGTTCATTGCTGCTTCTAAACGAAGCCGATGATGCCAATGTAAGGTTCGAGCTGTCGCTCGGAAAACAGAGATAATCGCGAAGTTGAATTGCTAAAAATCGAAAAACACTTTCCATTTCAACCAGACAATAGTGAGATACAATGAAATACGGGAGAAATTATTTTTAAATGCGTGAGTCGGGAGACTGAAAAAAGGTTAATTTACGTGAAAACAAAGTGGTGCCAACTGGTGCGGCTTACGGCTCGCTTGCAGCAGTGGCTATCTGAGAACGCCAGGTGGTGCGATCCCAGCTTACTTGGCAGCAGGTCCGCTTTCTCTCTCTTACAAGACACCTTCACTTCTCACAGCTTCGGACAAGTAACCTGTTAGCTTAGCAGCGCGCCAGCTCGTGTTACACGTCGAACCAAAGTGCGAACGATCTTCTAAGCAGCATCTGGGCAACATACATGGTCTTGCGAACTAGAGAACAGATGCACTGAGTCATACACAAGGAGGGCCAATGCATACTTATAAGATGTGACGGACAGTGCCAGGACGTAATTTGATAAATCGAAAAAAAAAAAAAAAATACAACTGCACAAGACTATAAGACTTTCGAGCGTTTGACTGACATACTCCACAGGATCAAATGTATCCAGACACACCTTGTAATACGGAATTCTGCCCTAAATGTGAGAGAGGAAGACCCGCTAGAATAAAAAGAGGCGGACATTATTCGGCTGTCTGTAGAG
Organism: Schistocerca cancellata; assembly: GCF_023864275.1. Taxonomy (NCBI): domain Eukaryota; kingdom Metazoa; phylum Arthropoda; class Insecta; order Orthoptera; family Acrididae; genus Schistocerca; species Schistocerca cancellata. Next base: position 466,595,723 of record NC_064626.1, on the reverse strand, counting down.
AAGCTGTAACAGCAGTATGGGTAGGTCAGGAGAACCCTGTGATAGGAACATGGACTGGTCATTGATTGTCGTCTGAGTAACAGACCCATCAGGGACATTTCAACCATGCTACAGCTGCCCAGCGTAAGTTGTCGGTGATGTGATTCTGAAGTGTAAATGCAAACGAGCAATCACATCTAAATGATGACAGGGCAGACCTCACTGTACTGATGGGTATGGAACTTTGAGTCTTGAGGAGGTTGCTTGTAAGAAATCTCATGAGCTCAGCCGAAGGAATCACTCGTCAGTTCCTAGCTGCTTCCAGCAGTCCAGCTAGCACAATGAATGTCCTTAGACAGTTAAACGGCTTGGGGTACAATCGCCAATGTTCAAATGTGTGTGAAATCTTATGGAACTAAACTGCTAAGGTTATCAGTCCCTAAGCTTACACACTACTTAACCTAAATTATCCTAAGGACGAACACATACACCCATGCCCTAGGGAGGACTCTAACCGCCACCGGGACCAGCCGCACAGTCTATGACTGCAGCGCCTTAGACCGCTCGGCTACCCCGCGCGGCTACAATCGTCAAACACCTCCACCCAAGTGACACATTTCTGTAATTAACGCTAAGCGACACTTGAGGTGGTGTAAAAAGCGGCGCCACTGGACACTGCATGACTGTAAGCAAGTGGATGGCAATCCAGTGGTAGTGTTTGTCTACGGTGAACGACTGGAGGAAGTTACCGGTCATTACAAAATTGTTAAGGCTTTCGTGGCCACTTGTTGACAAATTGCCTATTGGCTTCTGTCTCGGGTTCTTCGGCCGACGTTCATCTAATGATTTTTCTGACGTTTCGCCAGCACGAGTGGCTGGCATTGTCAAAGCTTCACCCTCCAATGGAGGGTCATTGTCTGTAGTGCCAACAGTGAAGTGCGGAGGAGGCGGTGTTATGGTGCGCGGACGTTTTTCGTGGTGAAGGTGCGGTCCCCTTAATGCCCTCCTGACGAAAACGCTGAATGTGGAAAGATATCAACATACTTCACAGCACTGTGTATAGAGTACAGTAGAAGAACAGTTCGGAGACGATGATTGTAGCAGCACGATAATGCAACCTGTCGTAAGGCAGCATATGGAAGGCAACGGTTTGTCGACAAAAACATTCCTAAAATGGATTGGCCTGCGCGGACTCCCGGCCTGAACAGAATGAAACATCTTTGGGATGAGTTCGACATCGCTCCAGACCCCAGCATTCAACACCAATACTCTCTCTGGGCTTCGACGAAGAACGGTCTTCATTCCTCCACAACCATTCAGACACCTCATCGAAAGCATCCACCAGCAGAGTTAGAGCTGGCATAAAAGCGAAGGATAGACGCACCGCATGTTAATGACCACTAGCAGATGTCCGTATACTTTGGATCAGATAGTGTATTACAACAAAATCAGCGAGGTCTAAGTTGGTGGCGTATTAATGTAACAATCGGGAAACATTGCTACAGGCATTTTTTTTTACTTTTAACAAATTCTATATTTATTATGAAATGAATTTTTAGTTAATTAGTTATTGAATAATAATTTTATAACAGAAACAACATCTGTTATTTGTAGTTATAAACTCATGAAAGTAAATTAAAATTTCATACAGATATACTAAATGCCTTATAGTTACATGAAAAATTACATGCATTGTGATACGGTGTAGTCTCTAGGAGTAATTTATTTTATTTTCTCAATCATCATGTTTCGCACTTGTTTACAAAATTATAATTCACTGTGAATAGTTCAATGACACTAGCAATTAAAAAAAGCGGTTTGTATTAACAAATACTATACAATATTTATTAATTAACACTGCCACTTGATGATAAATATGGAATTTAAATAAAAGAAAAATAAGTTCTACTAGCGAGGATCGAACCAGCGACTTCCCAAGCTTCACACTAGAGGCAAAGCCATCCGCGATTTTCTTAAAATACGTCTACTTAACATCATGCAATCCTTTAGTCTCCAAAGCAGAGTTATTCGAGGTTTTTTTCATAGTTGTGCCGTACTGCTTAATCAGACTGATGTGATGCTGGTATTAAAGTCGCTTAAAGAAAAAGAAACCCTTAGAGAGGCAGTCCTTAATGGTCCCGCGTTATAAAACTCTGTGCGTATGTTGGCCTTCCAGTCGATCGCAGCAGTGAGTGTATTAAATTTTTGAAAAGAATGTATTTCAGAAGCACCGAGGGCTGCCGATGAAATAAACTTTCACCCTCACGAATGGAAAAATATGACTTCACTGTGTCAACCAGGTGAAGGAAAATAGATTCCGCGAACAGTCTTGAAACAAAAAACAAAGACATGAATCGTATTCACAGCTGCAAATACGGACAACCATCTGCTGTATAAGGGAATGACGACAGCGAAAATTTGTGACCGGCTGGGAATCGACACCGGGTTTCCCGCTTGACGCGAGCGGTCACCTTGACCGCTTTGGCTATCCATGCACGACGTGTAGAAGTATGAGTCTGGCCGAGAGTCGAACACGGACAGCCAAAGCGGTTACGGCTACCGCTCGCGTCAAGCGGGAAATCCGAGTCCCGGTGCTGTGGTAAGGTCTTACGGGACCAAACTGCTGAGGTCATCGGTCCCTAAGCCTACACACTACCTAATCTAACTTAAACTAACTCGCTATGGACAACACACACACACACACCCATGTCCGAAGGAGGTCTCGAATCTCCGGGCCGGTGGGGCGGGGGGGGGGGGCGGGAGGGGGGGGGGTAGGACGCACGAACCGTGACACGGCGCCCAAGACAGCGCGGCTACCCCCCACGCGGCAGTCCCGGTGCGACACAAACTTTCGTTGTCGCCATTCCCTCATACAGCAGATATTCGTTCGCATTCTGAACGTTGAAGAAATTTCATGTATTTTATAACGCCGGTGATCTGCACGTCCGAAGGAACATTGCATCGTGCTTCTTAACGACACAGGCACTGCAATATCGTAGAAAAGAAAGAGTTCAACGTTCCGTCGAGGACAAGTTAATTAGTGATGGTGCAAAAGTTCGAATCGAACAAGAATAAGGACGGAAACCACTCTTGTTCTCTTCTCAAAGAAACCATCCAGAATACACTTTAATCGTTTTTGGGGTATTAGGAAAAATCCAAATCTTGGTGGTGGAACGACGTGCGGTACTTTCGAATGTCACAGTAGCCGTGGCTGGAGCAATAAAAATCAATCCACACGCCGCGCTCGCCTCAGTTCTTTAGCTGCAATTCTCCGACTTGGAGGACATAATAATAATAATAATAATAACTATTATTATTAATTCCTTTAACTCCTTGCGTAGACCATAGGGCTGCAACAAAGGATCGCCATTTTGTTCTGTCTTCTGCTACTATTTTCATTTCTTACCGTGCTATTCCTTGCTAATGGCCTTCTGCTTCAACTGACCGTCTCCATGTCACTTTGGGCCTGCCTCGTCTCCGTCGTCCTTGCGGGATCCAGTCAAGTGCTTCTCTCGCAATATGTTCATTTGGTCTTCTAAGAGTATGTCCTAACCATCTCTACTTCTTGCTTCTGATTTACAGCTCAATTGGCTTCTGGTTTGTTCTTTCACGAAGAGTTTCGTTAGAGATGACATTTGGCCAACGTATCCTCAGGATGTTCCTCAGGCATCTGTTGTTGAATGTCTGCAGCTTGTGGATTAACTGTTTTGTCACTTTCCATGTTTCACATCCATAAAGGAGCACAGATTTTACACTACTTTCAAATATCCGCAATCTGGTCCTCAGTGATATTTCCTTCGATCTCCAGATGGAGCGCAGAGTTGTAAAAGCTTCTCTTGCTTTGTTGATGCGGCTGTTCATGTCCTCTGTTGCATCGCCATCTGGTGTAATCGTGCTTCCAAGGTAGCAAAACTTATCCACCTTTTCAATTATCTGGCTCCCAAGCTTAAGCTCTGCAGTGCTGTTATCATTTGCCCGCGTGTCTTTAGTTTCTTGGGCGTCAATTTTCAAGCCAACTTCCTTCGCTGCAGATTTCAGATCTTCTAGCTTCTCTTTCATGTCGTTGAGGCTGTGGGTAGAAGGCAACGGTCATCTACAAAATCAAGGTCTTCTAGATGTGTCCCATTGCCCCATTTTATTCCTCTCACTTCATCTATTGCTTGCACCATTACAAGATTAAGTACTATGTTAAAAAGTATAGGCGAGAGCATGCAGCCTTGCTTAACTCCTGTTTTCACTGCAATTGGATCTGAAACAGGAGGGTAAATTTGTTTTCTTACTTTTTATGCTTCGTAGCGATTGGTATTTCCCTTTATGACACCTAAATTTTGAAATGGAGAAGACTAATTACACACCCTGGTTCATTTCTTATGATCTTAACTACACTGCCCTGTTTGTGAGTGCAGTACGCTTTGTTCTGTTTCAGTGAATTTTGTTTCCTTATGTACAACGCTGAATTTATTGAGTCTCATTCCTATTTCTAATATGATGTCTCTTCTGATCAGTCTGAGAAATAGCATTTCTGCTACTCGTCTCACCTATAAATAATAAATATTTTTATTATTACTGTTGTTATTGACCGGTTAACTCAATTTTTCATGGTATTGCTGTAATGATGCCGGTTTACATACCAAGCTATAAATTAACTATTGTCCACAAGAACCGGAAGAGTTGCTCCGCAGGTGTTCACTTTGACTGCCTTCTGCAGTCGCCATCACAAACAAGTATGCAGTTTGGGGTCGTGCAGACTCTTCACAGTCCGTTTCGGGACAACATCGGTGTCCAACATTTCTACAGGGATGATGTGCACAGACTTATGTTTCCACATGGATCTTACTTCATCTACGAGACCCCTCTGTTTGACCATCTTCTCACTGCAAGTGGTTCACAAATTTCGGGTGTTGCGTACAGCGATTTTTGTGAGGGAAGCGATTTGTTCGATTTTGTTTAACATTATTACGTTAGTTCGATTTTAATGGATTGGTTCATCGCCCATTATGTTGCTGCTCTAGCATTTTTTTGTCATTTTCTGTAACAGTAGACTGTACCTCTTATATGGAGGAAGGTCTTTCATTAACTGATGCTGCTGTCCCAACTTCTGGTGGTTTGTTTGGAGACCTCATCACGCCTTTTCAAGTATTCCGTGAGAGTCAAGGTTTTACATGCAGATGTAGTGTGCTATACCATCTCCTTTTGACCCCCAAACTAACTTTAATTTGGTACATTTACCTGAATATCTGCCCGCTTAGAATAAAAGATTAACTTATAAATACGCCTCTTCATTATGGTCGTAAGAAAAGAAATAAAAAAATAATAATAACTGAACGCCCTCGCGCTCCTCAGCCTGGTACAAGAGTGGTGCAGCGCAAGTGCGCGCAAGAATCGGCACTTACAACCAATAATTCTCCCCGTATAAATTACTAGCGTAGGCGCTAGAGGAACGCGCGTGGGAGGTGAATCGAGTTTGTTGCCACGGTACATTTAAGTTTCTCCGCGCTGCTGTAAATCTATTTCCCCTGGAAGGCGGCCTTTACTGCCTTTATACATCACCCGCTAACAGTCCCCGACGAAATTTATCTACACCACCTCCTCCCCTCCCCCCATTACACCTTATCGCTAGCAATGGCGGCACTGTGAGCTCCGCCTTTTCGAAAGCAGTGGTGCATAAGTGCTCGGTCGGCGAGAGGTTGGACGCAGGCCCATTCACACACTGGCCTGGTGTTCGGAAGTCTGAGAACCGGGACCTGCCAAGTTATCGATTCCAACGTGTTCTCTACAACTGACGTCAAGCATTCGAGCAGCACATCCGAGAACAACACGTCCCCAGTCTCAGGTTGCGCATCGGCAGGTGTCTGCGCTACTCGAGACCAAAACGAGAAGAAATGTCGGTTAATAAATTTCCTTCATTCACTCACGGTACTCGCTCTTGACAACCATAACGCCCGCTTTACGCTTCGCCCTGAAGATTACGTTCTGTACTACCCTGTTCTGCCGGCCGGTGTGGCCGTGCGGTTCTAGGCGCTTCAGTCTGGAACCGCGTGACCGCTGCGGTCGCAGGTTCGAATCCTGCCTCGGTCATGGATGTGTGTGATGTCCTTAGGTTAGTTAGGTTTAATTAGTTCTAAGTTCTAGGCGACTGATGACCTCAGAAGTTAAGTCGCATAGTGCTGAGAGCCATTTACTCTGTTATGTCTATAGTTTTCGTATTTTTGTGGCTTTATAAGTTGTACGTTAATAGCTATGTAGATAACAGAATACATAAATTTACTGATGAAGAGTTGTCCGATATGTACCCTGCATATAGGCCCAAGGAAGCTGACGAGCGGCACACAGACGGCAGCTACTTCCTATTACTTTTGCATCTCTACACAGACGCCTAAGAGAAACCGGATGCTTCCATTATGGTAACTGGATATTACGGAATTTTTCACTGTTATGAAGGTAGTTCTACAGAAAGAAAAGTAACTGTGGTAACAAACCGAATTAATCGAAATTACGTTATTACCCTCTAACGAGCTGCCTGAAATCACAGGTCCCTTATACGAAAATACTGCACTGAATGTTTATGTGTGGAAGAGGAAACGGGTAAGTTCGAAGGAGGTATTTGTAGGCACTTCGGAGAACACTTGTGGCAAAACATCCCGAAGGGCGAAGGACAAGGAGACATCGCGGTTGAATTATCACCTGAATGAATCAGTTAAAGAAAAGAACAAAGCAAGGCGGGAATGGAACTTAGACAAAGAAGAAGAAAGCAATGGGATTACCAGCAACAAGGTAGTGCTGGAAGGAAAGAGATAAAGATGGGAAGAAATCGCAAGAGGGTTGGAAAAGGACGTTAATGTGGGTGAAACGATACTGTATGGACTTAAAGATCTAAGAGGAGCGAAAGGGGAGATTGTAGAATTAATAACGCACCCAAAGAAGATAAATAAAAGACAGAAAGAGTATTTTGACTAACAACTAAACACAAAGAATAATGACTCGAACTATGTAACGTGACTAATTATTACGAGTTGTCACCCTGCATTGAAAACGTTGCTTCCCGTGGAGCCAGGGGGGGGGGGGGGGGGGGGTAAGGACAAGTTGATTCTCACGCTTGCTCAACTGGTCCGAGCGAGCCGTGTACTTTACCATTGTAGCGTACAATACGCTACACATACACTCTATCAATCTGAAGAAGTACCATTAAATATTAATTGATCTTTTTCATACTTTGTGTACCAAATTCTATGGATAACAGAATCATACTGCTAAAATTTCAACGCAATAATTTCAATACTTTTGGAGATATAAATTTTTATCTGTAACACACAATAATTGCTCTGCTCTTGTGAAACCGAGTTAGGGACTACAACGTATTCATCTATAGTACGAATTTAAACAACCAAGAGTACAGGCTGAAACAATCAAATTTTCTGGAATTTTCTTTAGTTTCATTGTCCGAGATTAGTAACATAATTAACAGTACATTGGAAAATTATTACTTCATTGTGTTTTGGTTGTATGTGTGTTTTCGAGAGACAGTGAATGGAGGGCATACGTTAAGTGAAAATGTTATATTTTATTAAAACTATGCAAATGTAACCGTGAGAAATTTGTTGCGTAACAGGGAAATTTGTGATGTATATCCGAGTGACCTTAATATTGTAAAGGGTAGCCAGAAGGAGATTTGAGTATTAAATTTACTAGTAATTTATTTTGTGAAAAGGAATTGCGTTTCGTTTTCATAAAATTTTATCTAGTTTCGGAATTATGAAAGTTCTACTCTAAATTAAAAGTGGTAATCTGATTGGCTGACTTTAGGATACCGCGAGTATAGAAGTGCTCGAGATGATCTGATTGGCTGCTTAGCATACCAGCCAATAGGGAGTGAGCATTTCCCGCGCGTTTGAGTAGGGCTTGGTGCATCCGATCGGTGAGTCCATGAAGCCGCTCGGGAGCAGTCTTCTACTAAACGCGTATGTTAAATCGCGCTGAACAAATTTGTACCAAAATGAAGAACTCTGTGCGTTTGACCGGTCCTCGTGCAGTTGATGAAAAGCGACTGCATTGTTGAGTATTTTGAGAAAGTTTGAGCTTCGCAAGTGATTTATTTTAGAAGATTTCGCGTGTGAACATTTCAAGTCGTACATAAACTCTGCGTTGCGGGTTTCGTGCAAATTACGAGACGGTATGGTGTGCACTTCTTTACAAAGAGACTACTGAACGACTGACTGTGTTAACTCGCAAATATTGATCTGTCAGTGACTATTTAGGACGTTTAAAATATCGAGTCGGGCTAAATATCTTTTGGCTGCTTTTGGGTGTGAACTTGTTACAGAGGCAGTCAGTAAAATTGCATAATTAGTGTCAGGATATTAAATAAGAACTTTATAGTCATTTTCTGCGTTTTAAAGACAATAAATCAGCTCACAGGAAATTATTTTATACATCAGCTACGGCTCATGGGCTGGAGTTACGTGGCCTTAGTCGAATTTTTGTCAACGCTGCTTTTGTCGGCTAAACCAGTATTTACCATCGCAGAGTGAAGGGGCAGACAGCCTGGAGCCCATATAGGTAGGTAATAGATTGTTTAAGGGATAGTGAGAGAGCAACCCGCCCCGCCGCAAATAGAAGCATGGACGGAGGGAAATTGGGGGGGGGGGGGGGAGATAGGTGGACCTGGGAGAAGAGAAAGATACCACACTCTCAGGATTGAAAACAGGGAAGGCAGCTGGAATAGATGAAATAAATGAGGAGATAATAAAGGCAGCAGGACCTGCTGGGCTACAATGGTCACATCTCGTATTACACAGCTGAAGTGCATATGGCCGCAGAAATTTGTTCCCGAAGAATGGAGAAATAGAATAATAATTCCACTGTACAAGAAAGGAAAAATATCTGACAACTACTGAGGAATCACAGTCTTATTACTAGTAGCAAAAATAATGGAGAGGATACTAGAAATGAGATTGAGGGAAAAACTGTAAGATCAGTTAGAACAGCTTTGGAGATAGTAAATCAACAGTGGACCCAATCTTTAGTGTGAGACACTTGATAGATATGCATTGGGAGTATGGGAAAGATCAGAAGTATGGGAAAGATCTGATGATAACATTTCTTGACTTAGTAAAGGCATACGATAGTGTCCTCAGAGAAGAAGTATGGGAAATCTTCGAGAAAAAGTGAGCTGGAAAATAAACATTCTAAATTCAAGCAAAGTACTTAAGCTGTGTCCAGACCCAAGCTGGAACAACTGACTAGTTTAAGCAGGTCACAGGGCTGAGACAAGGAAGTGTGTCGCCATTATTATTTTTATTAGCGGTTGACGAAATCGTGAAAAAGATGTAAAAAGCTAAGAAAGGAAGGGAGATGGAGTTATTGCTATTTGCCGCCGACACTGTGTTGTGGGGAGCTAACAATAAAAATCTACAATAAAATAATTGGACAAATTAAACGAAAAAATTGAGAATTGTGGCACGAAATACAGCGTGGTAAAAAGTAATACTCTCGGTAGTAACTAGAGGAAATAGGTAAGGGAAATGACAAATTAATGCTGAAGGGCAGGAAACTGAATTTATCAGCAACTTTAAATAATGGAGAATAGTAGGATGGAGGCACAAATTAGCAGAAGGAAGCACCACAAGTCCGCAGCTCGTGGTCGTGCGGTAGCGTTCTCGCTTCCCGCGCCCGGGTTCCCGGGTTCGATTCCCGGCGGGGTCAGGGATTTTCTCTGCCTCGTGATGACTGGGTGTTGTGTGATGTCCTTAGGTTAGTTAGGTTTAAGTAGTTCTAAGTTCTAGGGGACTGATGACCATAGATGTTAAGTCCCATAGTGCTCAGAGCCATTTGAACCTTTTTTTTTTTTTTGAGCACCACAACACTACATTTAATTAATGTGTAGAATACTTAGTCTCGGGGAGGGAGGTGCTAATGAAGTGTACGGAATTGCTGTACAAGACGTACACCAGTATTCCCAGATGCATAGGAGATTTGGACAATGGCAAGAAAAGAGATGAGAGTAGAATCAAAGCCAGCGAAATGAAATGCCCAAAAAGTATGTTAGTGGAAACGAGGAGAGCAGAGCGAGAAATAAAGATATTAGGAAGAGACTGGAGTAGAAACCCTGAGTGATGGAGCCGAAAAGGAAAGGTAAAAATGATGAGGACATTAAAAAAAATGGAAGAATACCAAAATTAATGATGGACGTCAAATTCGAGGGCAGCAGGGCAACCCATAGGAAGGTGGATTCAATCGATCGAGACCAGTATATGGAAGAGGAATCCGGACTGGAACGAAATTCGGCCTGGTGGTGGGTGAAGAAAACAGAAGGCAATGACGACTGAGACAATATCCGTCAACAAACTTCGAAATTTTTCACCCTGCGCACTCACTGGTAGTTTAGGTGGAACTAAGCAGAGCGAGTTACCCAGTGTGTCCACGGCCTGTGATAGCTAGAGAAACCCGCGCGCACCACGACCAGTGGTCGGGTCGCAGGCTGGCAGCAGCCACTGCGGCGGACTGAACAGGCAGCTCGCGCTGATGTCGCCAGCCGCTGTGCCGCGTAGCGTCGCGTCGCGTCTTGAGCGCGCGATCAATAGTCGCCGTTTCATTACGGTCCTCCTGCTTCTTACATCAATCATCCGCCTCGTCAAGAGAAGCGCCAAACAGCTGCAGCCGCTGCTGCGCCCGCACGCGTGCTCGTCTTGTAGCCCACATTACTTTTACAGCTCGAGTCTCATAAAGGCTGCTATTGCAATACGCTGTCCTATCTTGCAGAGCACTTAGAACTACTGTACGAGCTTGTCGGAGCCATCAGTCTCACGGTTTACTCGCATCGTCTCTCTCGCATGGTATGGAATTTAAATTTATGCACTGCAATCTCTTGGCAATCTATCCAATCTCTTGGAAATCTATCTGAATGCAGTTGAAAGTCCTTACGCAGTTAAGTAGCTCAAGAGTTCTTCAAGCGTCTGTGAACACGGAAACTATCAGCGTAAAAGCGAGGCGAGCGGCAGTGATTCGCAGCTGCCGTATAAGGAACGGCATCTTGACAAGCTTCTGGCCCCCAAAACCTAAAAGCCGTCACTACACAATGGACAACGATATCTGAGGATAACAAAGAAAAATGGTTCAAATGGCTCTGAGCACTATGGGACCTAACTGCTGAGGTCATCAGTCCCCCAGACTTAGAAACTACTTAAATCTAACTAACCTAAAGACATGACACACATCCATGCCCGAGGCAGGATTCGAACCTGCGACCGTAGCGGTCGCGCGGTTCCAGACTGTAGCGCCTAGAACTGCTCGGCCACCCCGGCCGGCTGAGAGAAAAGTTAAAGGCTACATATGCGTTGTTTAGAAATAGCGTCTGAATTAAGACAGTAAATTAAGCGCTCAGTCAGCTTTCTGTACTGTGGACTTCACATCCGTCATGCCCTCAGTTGATAAAAGACCAGAAGCATATAAACAGGACTTTCTTCCTGAAGCTGATAAAACAAATGAAATAGTAAAGAAAACTAACTATACAGAAATACACTGAAGAGCCACAGACACTGGTACACCTGCCTAGAATCATGTAGAGCCACGGCGAGCACGCAGAAGTGCCGCAACACGGCGTGGCATCAACTCGACTAATGTCTGAAGTAGTGCTGGAGGAAACTGACACCATGAATCCTGTAGGGCTGTCCACAAATCCGTAAGAGTACGACGCGGTGGAGATCACTTTTGAACAGCAAGTTACAGGGCATCCAAAATATGCTCAATAATGCTCCTGTCTGGGGAATTTGGTGGCCAGGGGAAGAGTGTTCCTGTAGCCACTCTGTAGCAATTCTGGACGTGTGGGGTGCCGGACTGTTCTGCTGGAATTGCTCAAGTCCATCGGAACGCACAATGGACATGAATGGATGCACGTGATCAGACAGGATCCTTACGTACGTCTCACCTGTCAGAGTCGTATCTAGACATATCAGAGGTCCCATATCGTTCCAACTGCACACGCCTCACACCATTTCAGAGCCTCCACCAGCTTGAACTGTTCCCTGCTGACATGCAGTGTCCATGGATTTATGAGGTTGTCTCCATACCCATACGCGTGCATCCGCTCGATACAATTTGAAACGATACTCGTCCGACCAGTCAACACGTTTCCAGTCATCAACAGTCCAATGTCGGTGCTGACAAGCCCAGGCTAGGCGTAAATATTTGTGCCGTGCAGTCATCAAGGGCACACGAGTGGCCTTTCGGCTCCTAAAGCCATATCGATTATGTTTCACTGAATGATTCGCACGCTGATATTGATAGCCCAGCATTGAAATCCGCAGCAATTTGCGGAAGGGTTGCACATCTGTCACGTTGAACGTTTCAGTCGTCGTTGGTCCCGTTCTTGCAGGATCTTTTTTCGGCCGCAGCGATGTCTTTGAGATTTGATGTTTTAGCGGATTCCTCATATTCACGGTACACTCGTGAAATGATCGTACGAGAAAATCCGCACGTCATCGCTGTCTTGGAGAAGCTGTGTCCCATCTCTCGTGCGCCGACTATAACACCACGTTCCAACTCATTCAAAATCTTGGTAACCTGCCATTGCCGCAGCGGTAACCGATCTAACAATTGCACCAAACGCTTGTTGTCTTAAGTAGGCGTTGCCGACCGCAGCGCCGTATCCTGCCTGTTTATCTGTATTTGATTACGCGTGCCTGAATGAGTTTCTTAGTTGCCAGTAACACTCAACAGTTGTCAGTAGCATTCGAAACAATACTTGAAAGAAACGTGCATTCGTAATCTCATGGATGGGTAATTAGAAAGACTTCAAGCAAACACCACCTCACCTTTCTATACATACATTTACAGTCCGGAAGCCACTTTACGATGTGTGGTGGTGGGTACATTATGTACCAGTGTCACTTTTCCCTTTTACTGTTTCAGCCGTGTACGGTTCGCGTGAAGAACGAATATTGATAAACCTCCGTGTGAAGTGTGATCTCTCTAATTTTATCTTCAATGTATTTCCGAGTGATTTACGTAGGAGGAAGCACTAGACTGGTCGACTCTTCTAGGACCGTTCACTCTCACAAATTTAACGGCCGACCATACCGTAATGCAGAACGCTTCTCTTGCAGAGTTTGCCACTGGAGTTAGCTGAGCATCACCGTGACGCCTTCGCGCTTACTAAAGGAACTTTTAACGAAACGTGCTGCTCTTCTCTGGATCTTCTGTATTTCCTCTGTCAATTCTGTCTTTCCAAATCCCAGACTGACGGGTAATTTTCAAATAATGGTCAAACGAATCTTCTGTAAGCTGCTTCTTTTGTCGATGCACTACATTTCCTGGGGGGTTCTTCCAGTGAATTTCAGTCTGACGTCTGCCTTACCGGCGATTAATTTTATATGGTCTCTCCGAACTCATACTCCTAACTGTTTTATGGAAATAGCTGCTTCCACTAATTGTCGTGCAGTCGTGTAACCATACAACAATGGGTCTTCCTCTCTTGCTATCTAGATGGAATACGTTATGGTATACGTTTATGGTCAGAGTCGAGCGCTACTCCCTGAGCCAAATGTCGATCCTCTGCACGTCTCCCTGCATTTCGCTACTACACTCCTGGAATTTGAAATAAGAACACCGTGAATTCATTGTCCCAGGAAGGGGAAACTTTATTGACACATTCCTGGGGTCAGATACATCACATGATCACACTGACAGAACCACAGGCACATAGACACAGGCAACAGAGCATGCACAATGTCGGCACTAGTGCAGTGTATATCCACCTTTTGCAGCAATGCAGGCTGCTATTTTCCCATGGAGACGATCGTAGAGATGCTGGATGTAGTCCTGTGGAACGGCTTGCCATGCCATTTCCACCTGGCGCCTCAGTTGGACCAGCGTTCGTGCTGGACGTGCAGACCGCGTGAGACGACGCTTCATCCAGTCCCAAACATGCTCAATGGGGGACAGATCCGGAGATCTTGCTGGCCAGGGTAGTTGACTTACACCTTCTAGAGCACGTTGGGTGGCACGGGATACATGCGGACGTGCATTGTCCTGTTGGAACAGCAAGTTCCCTTGCCGGTCTAGGAATGGTAGAACGATGGGTTCGATGACGGTTTGGATGTACCGTGCACTATTCAGTGTCCCCTCGACGATCACCAGTGGTGTACGGCAAGTGTAGAAGATCGCTCCCCACACCATGATGCCGAGTGTTGGCCCTGTGTGCCTCGGTCGTATGCAGTCCTGATTGTGGCGCTCGCCTGCACGGCGCCAAACACGCATACGACCATCATTGGCACCAAGGCAGAAGCGACTCTCATCGCTGAAGACGACACGTCTCCATTCGTCCCTCCATTCACGCCTGTCGCGACACCACTGGAGGCGGGCTGCACGATGTTGGGGCGTGAGCGGAACACGGCCTAACGGTGTGCGGGACCGTAGCCCAGCTTCATGGAGACGGTTGCGAATGGTCCTCGCCGATACCCCAGGAGCAACAGTGTCCCTAATTTGTTGGGAAGTGGCGGTGCGGTCCCCTACGGCACTGCGTAGGATCCCAGGTCGACGGGCACGTGCACCTTCCGCCGACCACTGGCGACAACATCGATGTACTGTGGAGACCTCACGCCCCACGTGTTGAGCAATTCGGCGGTACGTCCACCCGGCCTCCCGCATGCCCACTATACGCCCTCGCTCAAAGTCCGTCAACTGCACATACGGTTCACGTCCACGCTGTCGCGGCATGCTACCAGTGTTAAAGACTGCGATGGAGCTCCGTATGCCACGGCAAACTAGCTGACACTGACGGCGGCGGTGCACAAATGCTGCGCAGCTAGCGCCATTCGACGGCCAACACCGCGGATCCTGGTGTGTCCGCTGTGCCGTGCGTGTGATCATTGCTTGTACAGCCCTCCCGCAGTGTCCGGAGCAAGTATGGTGGGTCTGACACACCGGTGTCAATGTGTTCTTTTTTCCATTTCCAGGAGTGTATTTTCCAGCATTGCGACCTCTCTTTGTAGAACAACATCATCCGCGAAAAGCTTCATGCAACTTACGATATCATCTGCTAGTTCAGTTACATATATTGCGAAATGTAATGGCCCTATAACGCTCCCTTCGGGCACACCCGAAGCTACTTTCAGTAGGAACACTCCTCTCCGTTCAGAATGACATACTGAATTCTCCTTGCTAGAAACTCTTCAGTCCACCTGACATGTCCCCTACGGTCGTATTTCCTTCATTAGCCGACAGTGAGCAACTGTTTCGAATGCAAGAAAGCGGGCAATCACGTAACGCAACGGTTACAAACCGTGTAAGTAAAAATTTGGACTGTTATTACGTTTTGATAATTCACGAAGTGCCAGAATTGTTCTGTGTAGAAAGTACATTGTCTGTTACATACACAGGTCAGGTTACTGACGCTGCCTTGCAAAAAATGGTAGCGGAACGCGTACAGGTTGTATCATAATTAATGGTGCAAATGGATACAGTTGAAAGCACACGATACTAGAAACAACAAAGTCTCAGTAAACACAGGGTCAAAACTGCATACTTTAAGAGCTACGAGCAATTTTTCACCTTTGATACTGTGAAGCAAATCTCCTCTACTGCAAGCTCTTTGCTTTCCATATTTTGGGAAATGGTAATGTGGACCAAAACAAGAAAAAAGAAGTCCAGTGCTCTATAATGCATACCTTAAGTGCTATGAGCACGTGCTCATCTTCGCTACTTGGAAACAACTCTTCTAATGATCAAGTGCTCATAACTTTTAAGGTATGCATTTTAGCACGAATGTTTACTGGACATTTTTTCTTGTTTTGGTCCATACTACTACTTCCCAAAACGTGGAAAGCAAAGAGCTTGCAGAAGAAGAGATTTGCTTCACCCCGTATTAAAGATGAAAAATTGCTCGTAGCTCTTAAGGTATGCATTTTTGACCGTATGTTTACTGAGACCTTTTTTGCTTCCAGTATCGTGTACTTTCCACTGTATACGTTTACGCCATAAATTATGACACACCCTGTATAGCATGGTAAAGTTTAGTTCCATTCTGCTGCACATTGACGGACCAAACGTGACAGTTAACATAAAGTTACATGCCACGGAGGATGAAAGGGCAACAAAAGCTAGACACGCTTCGATGGCGCCTTTTAATGCCACCTGGTATGGGTCCGCTACATTCGAGCAGCACTAAATAACCATTCGCACAAGCTTCCTGTACACATGCTCCACACGTTCTCCATCACAGTACCGCAACTAACCGTATTCGTAATCCCGGACGCACTGGTTGAAAATTGACATTAATTCAGTCAGAAGCGGTAATTACGGGTATTAAATTTCTGACCAAGTAACTGCTGTTGAAACAGTAGATTAATTCTGACCATTAGCATAAGCAGAGACGCCGAGCAAATACTGAATGTTTTGTCGCTTAGCACTGCGCTACGGTGACGTCCTCGTATTTCGCAGAATGCAAACCGACGTCTTAAGCCTCTTGTGTAAGAGGAGGAGAGGGGGATGGAAAATAAGAATAAACGGCGAGGCGACGCTCCAGCGACACGGCGACCCCCTTTCGTGGAATGACGAATGGCTGCTGCGAGCTTCGCCATGGCACTCCATTATGTAATGCGACCGCAGCGCCGCCTTCGGTGGCGCCGCTGAAGTATCTCTCTCGTGCTTTTTCAGAGTGAAACTGACCTATTCCGGAGGCTTCCGACAACGAGGAACAGCTCCTTCGTCGCAATGCACTCTTGTTTCAGCTCACGCTGACATTTCTCCATCAACGC
The DNA here is from genome assembly GCF_023864275.1 of Schistocerca cancellata. Lineage (NCBI taxonomy): Eukaryota > Metazoa > Arthropoda > Insecta > Orthoptera > Acrididae > Schistocerca > Schistocerca cancellata. The sequence continues at coordinate 466,578,993 of NC_064626.1, read as the reverse complement.
CGCTATTAGCAAATCTAGGCTATCCTTCACACTGCCTATCGTTGTATCGTTCGTCGATCCACCGATCCAGCTCTCCATCTTTTAGTGCACCGAGCATTCTGGAGGAAGTCTAAGAACTCTGTAAAATCTGACACAAGATATTGATCTGTCACGTTTTTCTAAACCGGTTGAGAGGAGTTTAAACTACAACATAATTTACGAAACCACACGTTAAATGAGTACCTTTGCGGCTAGGTAAGCTGTGTGCAAATAATTTTCGCACATTTCTTTAATTTGTGTGTGTGTGTGTGTGTGTGTGTGTGTGTGTGTGTGTGTGTGTACGCACACCGTCCCTAAAGATGAAATGAAGAAGAGAAAATTCATCTTGGTCAATTAGAGACACACAAAGTGCATGTATTTCGCAAGAATACAGCTTGTTTTACATCGCGGTTCATTTGTTTTTACATGAATTCTTTCAGGCGTCACTGCTTCACTACGCTATGATAGGGACTCAAAATTTCCAATTGTCTTACCCAGACGGTTCATCGATTGGAACTTCCATACGCGTTTCGACGTTACGTCATTTTCAAAGGCATATGTAAAAACAATGCATATACCAAACAGATGGATAACTATTACGCAGTCACCTGTTTCAGCAACAGATAAACTTAAAGACTGATGACTAGGCTTTACGCACCCACCTGTTTAGCGTATCCAGTGTTTTCAAATACGAAATACATGTCTCTGGAAATCATGGATAACCGAAGCGCGTAAGCCAGTTCCAATCAGTAAACTAAGTGTCTAAGACAATTTCAAATTCTGAGTTCAACATGACCACTACATGTCACGCTGCATTTTTGCATAGCATTAACAATGGTGGAGAGCCTCTGTTAAATCTATCAAACTTGAAAAATTGAGCTTTCTCCCTGAAACAGGTATGGGTCAATAACAAAATACAAAATACGTGCAACGGACTGTTCTTCATAAAATGTATTTCTTCGATTTTGTGTGTTTTAAGCAGACAGACATTCATTAAAATGTTCTTTAAAGTTTTTCAAAGATATTGGAACATCTGTGTATATAACGAGCAAAAGAAGGCATATAACGAAGGGCTGTTTTCTGACTTGGCGGAAGAATTATTGATCTTCACCGGGGGGGGGGGGGGAGGGGGGGGGGGTAGATGTCCGTCGAAATCAGAATGAGGATTATCACACGTGACGGTTGAGATGTTGCGGCTAATACAACCTCGCAATGAACATAAATGGCACAATAGCAACAAGCTAATGCAATGGAAACACTGTTGGGACAAAACAATATGAATCATCGGTGAGTATATGCGACTATTAGAGTTCAACGAGTGTTCCTTTCTTTCCAGTAACAGGTCGATTTTGTTAGTGGTGCAGCCCCCGGAAGCATCAAATGTCGCAGTCCTTGCGTCCAGCAAGTTAGCAGGCCGTAATTGTAGATGTAGACGCAGTTCTTTGCATTTCGTTGGTCGTCTAGTCGCTCTAAAAGAGTAAATTACGGTCAACGATTACGTAGACCCTTATACGAAAACATGTGTGACGATATCGACGCTGTTTCGGAACAAAAGAAACTACCTCGGTTCCGTTTCAAACATGGGAGTGGAAACCGCTGGAAGTCACGATTCTTATTTATTTATTTATTTTGCGCACGACGTATTCGAAAAATTATTTTTTCATAATGACGTCTATAAATCAATTTGAAAACCCAGTGCTATTTACAAACTCACATTAAACAACGGTTACTGGTTCACTCACGAGCACCAAAACTGGAAACATACACAAAGCAGACACAGAGATACGTCAGCAATACTGGGAAGTTTTTAAAATGCTAGGAAATTAGACAAGTCTGCTGGCTTTCCGAGTCGTTAAGGCCGCGTCATATTCCTCTTCATTCTTCTTCAGTGCTTGTCGTTTCGATCCCTCTTCTTCGGGATTCCTCTGGCGTCTGTGGATGGCTGAACCGTTCAACTATGCAGACACACCAGTCACATCCCAAGGAAGATCTCGGCACAGGGATCGAAATGTCATGCACTGAAGTAGCATGAGGAGGTTTAATGTTATCAGTTTTAAGGATATGAGGTGACGGTTATGACTGTTATATTTTAACGGTATTAACTGGCAAAATTTAATCGTTTTGTGTCCTATACATAAATTAACAGCGCGTTTCGAGAGATAATGTCATCCTCACGTTGTCAAATTCAGCTCGTGATGCTACAACACTGAGTTTGACAAACTGATGAGGGGGAAACTGTCTCTCGGAAGGCGCTGTTTGTTTATGTGCAGGACACAAAACGATTGATTCCTGTCAATTACTACAGTGATTTTGAAGAGGAGTATGGCGTGGCTAACGACTCAGAAGATTTCAACATCACTATGAAGATAATTTGCGGACATAATAAATACATGCTTGGTTACTCTTAAAAATTGTTTTCGGTTTGTTATATGAAAAATTGCGATCGGAATACCTTAAGAAATTTTCCGAGTCAGCTTCATTTTTTCCCGTTCGGTATTTTATTTTCATACTTTTATAGTTCCAGTGTATTTCCATTTCATCCAATAAACCCACTTTGTAGGTTTATTTTATCAGAGCAGTGCTTTTAACACTTCGTTCTCTGTTTTCAACTTTGTGTCCTGTATTGTGCTTACGTGTGGCTACTGCTAACCATACGTGTGTGTTACGTGCGAAAGCACCTTTATCTTCTGAATAATATCTATTGTAGAAAATCGCGATAAGCGTCGTACGCAAGTAAGTCAATTAAAAACCATGAATGGCGGCAGCAAATGCCTGGTTTTTTTTTGTGGTTTTAGGGCGCCCAACTACAGTGGTCATTAGCGCCCAATGCCTTGATGAGAAAACAAAACCATGGTTCTTACGGTCGCTGGCTTTCAACAAACATTGTACAAAGGATAAGATGCATGTATAAATCGATGTCAAAGAAAAAGTGGAGAGTCGAGAGATCATCAGATAGATTCCTTACATATCGCAGAACGGTTTTCCGGAATCTGATCTATTATACCAGTATCTTGAGAGAACCGAGTTATCACTGCGCATTGTCGACAGTGATTAGTTTTCGGTATGAACTAGAACGCCGCCTCCTCAAAAAGAGGCGCCTTGATAAAGGAAACTGCCTCCGCCTCGTCGGTTAGCGCCTGGGCAGAAATGGAAACCTCTGAAGAACAAACACTTTTTTTTATGTCCCAGCAGGCAGAACTTGAGTACAGCAGGACAGGTTATTTTCCCCCATGTCGGAAGCTTACTGAATACCGGTCACTCTAAGTCATAAAACTCCATGACGCTGCCGTATGATCCTCTTTCTCCTTGTTCGGACATCACTAGTGGCACATTCGAAAGACAGCTGCGCACTTCGTATTCGGTTTGCTGCCTACAGTCCCGTTACAGTTTTGCTGTTCATTACCGTCGATAAGCACGCGTAATGACGCCCAAAATATAGCATCACCGTTTTCACGCGGCGTGAAGAACTGCTTCGAGCAGGAGCGTTGTATCGAGTGATTCAAAAAGAACAGATTTCAGTTGTTTATTAGAGACAAAGAATAAAAGAGAGAATCACATTGCGTATGTCAGTGGACAGAGAAGGATTCAAAGTTTTGACAAAGATGCGCTTTTGTTCGTAGCAACATGGCGGCTACACCACAAGATAAATCACTTTGTGTGTTGGAATTTGTGCGCGAAGTCAATCCGTTGTTGAAGTGCAACGTGCATTCCGCCGTCGATTCATCAAGAAGCCCTCTTGTCCGAACAGATTTGTGACTGGCATAGAAAATTCTTACTAGTTGGCTGCATATGTCAAGGGAAGAGAACTGTTTGACGAAGCTAGTCTGACATAAAAATGTCGAACGTATCAGAGGTGCGTTAATGGGAGCCCTCGAGAGTCCACAAAAAATGGTGGGGCGTGTTGTGAAACGACGCCTGCATGCGAAGCCTTACAAGTTACACTTACTGCAACAATTGCGTGCAGGCGACCATAAGAGAAGGTAAGAATTTTGCGACTAATTTTTCGGACGAATCAATGTTTCAACTATTGGCTAGATTAAACCTCTACAACTTAAAAATTTGAGGGTCACAAAATCCTGGCGTCATCGTCGAACATGAAAGAGACTCACCGAAACTGAATGTCATCCTGCACATATTGGAAAAAATTGCTTGTTTCCTCAACAACAGATGATTTCAATGATCTCATTTTTATGCATGACGGTTCCCGCCTCACTTTCACCTAGAGGAGCGACGTTGTCTCACCAACCATCTCCCAATACGTTGACTTGGTAGAGATGGCTAACATGATCTTGTCCATTGCTCAAGAATACCCAGGTCACCAGACCTCAATTCCTTGCAGTTTTTTTTTTCTGTGGGGTACATAAAAGACAGCTTCTTTGTCCCACCTACGGCAGCTACTCTTCAGGAAATGAGAAATGTAATTGTCGAATCTGTCGATTCAATAAACATGGACCTGTTGATTCGTGTGTGGAATGAAACGGACTACCGTTTCGGTGCTTCTCGAGCAACGCATAGTGCTTATGTTGAGTGTATGGTACAGTGCCTGTACGAATATAAAACTTCGAGCCTTCCTCTATCCAGTGATAAGCGCAATGTTTGTGTATCTTTCAATGTTTGTCTGTAACGAACAGCTGAAATCTGTTCTTTCTTTTTGAATCACCCTGCACTTTTAGCAGCCGACTGAATACTACAAGCCACCTTTGACATCAGCATGTGGTAATAAGACATTAAAACCCTCTCCTCTATTTCTACACACATCCACTGAACTTTGAATGCAATGTTCTCTCTGCTTTATAAAGAAAGGTTTCCCCCGGCCGCTGTGGCCGAGCGGTTCTAGGCGCTTCAGTCCGGAACCGTGCTGCTGCTACGGTCGCAGGTTCGAATCCTGCCTCGGGCATGGATGTGTGCGATGTCCTTAGGTTAGTTAGGTTTAAGTAGTTCTAAGTGTAGGGGACTGATGACCTCATTGTTAAGTCCCGCAGTGCTTACAGCCATTTGAACCATTTTTTTAAAGGTTTCCTCAAACAATATCTACGGGCAGAGGTTAAATTTAGCTTCTAGAGCAACGGCGTGTTGCCAGACACTCTGTGACGATTATTTGTTTGCTAACTTGCTAACAATATCTGTTTTCCTTTAAGTGTCAGTGTTTTGCTTCTGGTTGTCCACTGTGAATTTTTGGCTGACATCGTACTTTTATGATATCATCTGGGTCTGATATACGATGGTCGTACAGTAAGTAAAGCAACTTTTTTTAACATCATGTTCGTTTTACTCTCTTTTGGCTACAAAACCCTATTTTTCATTATAATCTCCATTCAATGCGACGGCCTTACGCCACCCTACTGGGAGGGCCCGTATGCTCCCATGGTATCACTCTACTGGTCGACGTCGGAGCCAACGTCTTTATGCACTGATAAACTCCCCATAAACCACGTACTGCTTCTCGCGGATTACCTCCTTCATCGTTACAAAGAGATGGAAGTGAGAAGGTGACAGATCCGGGATGTAGGGAGGACGAGGAAGAACAGTGCGATGAACTTCTGTGAGCTGCTCTCGCGTGCGTAGACTTCTGCGAAATCTTGCGTCGTCATGGAGAATGAGAAGTTTGCTTTTTCGGGGTGACGAACCCGCTGGAGTCGTTTATTCAACATCCTGAGGGAAGCGCAATACACTTCAGAGTTTATCGTTGCACCATGAGGGGGGACATCATACAGAATAATCCCTTCAGAGACCCAGAAGACCGTCGCCAGGACTTTACCGGATGATGGTGCATCTTTGAACTTTTTCTTCAGAGGAGAGGTGGTATGGTACCAGTCCATGGATCGCCGTTTAGTTTCCGTTTCGAAGGCGATGAATCCACGTTTCATCGCCCATGACGATGTTCCAGAAAAATTTAACACTGTCACTCTCGAAATGCGCAGTCAGTTCCACACAGATGGTCAGTCGTTGCTCTTAGTGGTCTGTTGGGCGGCGAGGAACCCAACGGGTACGCAGACCTGAGTACAACTGGAGGACGAGTGTGTCAGCACTACCAACAGAGGCGTCCAGTTTACCAGCGAGGTGTTTGTTTGCGATTCGTCAGTCACCTCTAACGAGTGTGTGCGCAGGTTCCAACACTCCAGGAGTCACGCGGGAGATCGGCGGACACGTTTGCGCGATATTGTTGCGATGGTGACAGACGCCTCGTCCAACGACTCACCGTGCTTTTGTTAACTGCCAGGTCTCCGTAGACATTCTGCAAAGCGCCTATGAATATCTGTGACGCTCTGGTTTTCCGCCAAGAGAAACTCAATAACAGCTCTCTGCTTGTAACGCATCTCCGTTACAGACGCCATTTTTAAGACTAAGTATAGCGCCGCCACCTATAGTAACCTCATGGGAACTGTAGGGTCTGAAGCGGGAATATTCCACGATGTCCCGCAACAAATTCCTCATGTTTTTAGACCGAAAATATCCGAAAAAAGAATGTTTCATTATTTATTGAAAGCCTCTCACATATGACTATTTTAATGATAACTTGTTTCATTCTACATTGAATCCACTGTCCATCTACTCACCTTGGAACTCCGTTACGCGGTCGAGACGGAGACTAATTTTTTCCAAGGACAAGGCGTAAGGTGAACATACTCCAGTCCCCTAACAAATGGAGTGACACACTCCAGTCCAGTTACATGGATCACACATCATCTACAACAGTGAGTGACAGCTGGTAGCCACTTTGACAGTGCCTGAGCTACTCATCCACTGGTGAGAGGAACATACGTAGCTTCTGCAGGCCGTCTTGACCACTACACTGCCCAGTACACGGACGCAGACAGGCAGACTGCGTGCCTGCGGAAACGAACGGGTAATGATTTCCGCGGCAGGGCGCCCCGGGCGGTACGGGAGCGGCCAACTTCCGCATCGCGCCGCAGCCCATCAGGAGCGCAGGCTGGCGCCGGCCACCCGAGACAATGGCTACCTGTGACACACTGGCAGGCGGGCCCGGGCGCCGGATGTCCGGCAGTGTGGGCGCAGCGCTGCACCGGGCACCACCGCAGACATGGCCGGCAATGTTAATGGGGCACGCCAAAGAAAAACATGAACGTGCATTTCCCATGTCCGAAAAACACAGCGACACTGTGCAAGTCAAAATACAGGCGCTGGACAAAACCTTGCAAACACCAAGACACACGCATTCTTGGACATAACTGCAGACACCAGCCAACCCTGCAGGTTGAATATGGCGACGAACAGCACCTGGGCAAGTGTCAGAACAGTGTATGTAGTTAAAAGTGTATTATGCCGGAAGTAAGTGAACTGGAACGTCGGCAATTTGTTGGTGGTTCCGTGACGAAGATAGCCGAAATGTTTGGTCTTTCAAGGGACACTGTATCGAAAATTTATGTTGTATACAGGGAAAAATATCACTCGCTAAGTTACAAAGCGGACGAAATGGTATATTGAGTGATCGTGACACTTGTTGAAGAGGACTTTGAGAAAAAATAAGAGGACGACAGTTGCAAAAGTACCTGCAGACTCGAATGTCACACTCAAGAACACTGACAGCGCTAAAACAACATAAAGGGAGCTCCATAAGCAGAAAATTGCAGGGCGAGATGGAATACCAAAACAGCTCGTCAGCCGCTCGCGATTAGCGGAGCGGTCTCAGCGCTGCAGTCATGGACTGTGCGGCTGGTCACGGCGGAGGTTCGAGTTCTCCCTCGGGTATGGGTGTGTGTTTTTGTCCTTAGGATAATTTACGTTAAGTAGTGTGCGAGCTTAGGGACTGATGACCTTAGCAGTTAAGTCCCATAAGATATCACACACATTTGAACAGCTCGTCAGTGTTGTAAATGCCAGTAACAGGAAAACGTGGTGCCGAGACCATAAAAACTGGACTACGGAGTAACAGAAGAAAGTCTTTGTTCGGATGAGTCTTATTTTACACTGTTTCTGGTTTACTTTGGCTCCTATATCCCTTAGTGCAACGGATAAAAAAAAAACGGTTCAAATGGCTCTGAGCACTATGGGACTTACCTTCTGAAGTCATCAGCCCCGTCCGCAGCTCGTGGTCGTGCGGTAGCGTTTTCGCTTCTCACGCCCGGGTTCCCGGGTTCGATTACCGGCGGGGTCAGGGATTTTCTGTGCCTCGTGATGACTGGGTGTTGTGTGATGTCCTTAGGTTAGTTAGGTTTAAGTAGTTCTAATTTCTAGGGGACTGATGACCATAGCTCTTAAGTCCCATAGTGCTCAGAGCCATTTGAACCAATCATCAGTCCCCTAGAATTTAGAACTACTTAAACCTAACTAACCTAAGGACAACACACACATCCATGCCCCAGGCAGGATTCGTACCTGCGACCGTAGCAGCAGCGCGGCTCCGGACTGGAGCGCCTAGAATCACTCGGGCCACCCCGGCCGGCGGCAACGGATCCACAAAAGCTGTTACTTGCTCACTTTTGATGGAGCCACTGATGTTTATGTGGGTTCCTGGTCACGTCGGTCTGACAGGAAACGAGGTCGCTGACTCTGTTGCCAAGGCTGCAGTCCTCGTACCTCAGTCCGGTAGTTCTTCCATTCCCTCCGATGATCTCTATGTTACCGTGTCACTTTGGCACCACCATAGGTCCTCCCTCCACGGGAACAAGATCCGGGCTATTAAGGCTCTCCCAGCGGTCTGGACGACCTCCTCTCGGCCCTTTCGCGGTGAGGAGATCATTAGCTCGGTTGCGTATCGGACACAGTCTTTTCAGCCGTTGCCATATGTTAAGTGTGCTCCTCAACCACTTTGTACTCACTGCGCTCAACCTTTGACGGTCCGCCATTTTCTGACGGAATGCCTTTTTTTTTTAACCGCTTACGTTCTCGTTTGTGTTTGCTGGCTGAGTTATCACCCGTTTTAGTAAAGAACGCAGGGTTGTCGACCGCGCTTTAATTTTTATCCGTCGTTGCAACATTGCGAAGGCCATTTAATTTTTAGTTGCGTGCCTCCGTTTCTCTATGACATATTTTATAGACCTTCCTCCACTTCCCTGTTTTTGCTGTCTTCGGTCGATTAAGATTAACGTGTAGCCGATTTACTTCTCCCTTTGTCTGCCTATTCTACAGTTCTGACGTGGGCACGTATGACTAGTTATTTTTACGCCCTAAAACAAAACAAAACGCCGGCCGCGATAGCCGAGCGGTTCTAGGCGCTACAGTCTGGAACCGCGTGACCGCTACGGTCGCACGTTCGAATCCTGCCTCGGGCATGGATGTGTTTGATGTCCTTAGGTTAGTTAGGTTTAAGTAGAATGAAATTTTCAGTCTACAGCGGAGTGTGCGCTGATACGAAACTTCCTGGCATATTAAAACTGGTGCCGGACCGAGACTCGAACTCGGTACCTTTGCCTTTCGCGGGCAAGTGCTCAAGAGCAGGAAGTCTGCCAGGAAGTTTCGTATCATCGCACACTCCGCTGTAGAGTGAAAATTTCATTCTATAAACATCCCCCAGGCTGTGGTTAAGCCATGTCTCCGCAATATCCTTTCTTCAAGGAGTGCTAGTTCTGCGAGGTTCGCAGGAGAGCTTCTGTGAAGTTTGGAAGATAGGAGACGAGGTACCGGCGGAATTAAAGCTGTGAGGACGGGGCGTGAGTAGTGCTTGGGTAGCTCAGTCTGTAGAGCACTCGCCCGCGAAAGTCAAAGGTCCCGAGTTCGAGTCGCGGTCCGGCACACAGTTTTAATCTGCCAGTAGATTTAAGTAGTTCTAAGTTCTAGTGGACTGATAACCTCAGAAGTTAAGTCCCATAGTGCTCAGAGCCAGAGCCAAAACAAAACAAACCATATAGAAAAGCTTTGGCTGTTTGTCGTACTGAAAAATGGAATCCTGGCTTCGGTATTGTGATTTCCTTAAATTGGTCCAGCAGAATAACGGAACGGTTCTTGTGAAAGGGCACGGCCGATTTCCTTCCGCACCCTTGAAGCAAAGCGAGGATGTTGATTCATCTCTAATGGCCTCATTGTCGACGCGATTTTAAACTTCGATCTTCCTCCGACCGTAACAGTGTTTCCGTTAGTCTGATCCTTGATAATCGGGGCTTCCAGAGCCACAGCGTTCAGTTTTGTCACGTCGAGCGCGGATACGACAGCTGCGATCGTCCTGGTTAACTTGTGTGCTTTTGACCGAGTCAGCGCCGCCGGGCACAGCGCTTGAGCCGTAGTTGGCACGTAGTGTGTGCCAACGCCAGGATGAATGTGGCTACGAGTTGGGTCGGGAGGGGGGAGGGGGTGTAGGCCACGCGGCTCGCCGCTAACAGGGAGGGCGGCCGCTGGGGGGGAGGGAGGGACACAGGGGCGCGTGCTGGCAGCCAGCGCCGTCCTGCCAGCTCAGTGCTAATGCCGCGGCCGCTGGGCCCGTGTTGCGGCCGGCCTGGCCTCGGTCTGGACCTGGGTTCGAGACCCGGAACTGCACCCTGATCCGCGCCCACACCGCGGCTCAGCTCAGCTCGGTCCCGACAACTGCAGTCGTTGGTTCCGCACGAGCGGTGCCGCGGCAGGCACGGCTTTATTATCGGCTCGCGGCGGGCGGGCCGGCCGGCCGCAGCGGCCAGGCCGTTACTCTGGATGGATGGAACAGCGGAGCCTGCCTGTTCCCGGGCGCTCCAGTCGGCGTAACCGGCAGCAGCTCTTACGCGAGAAAGCACTGCACGAGTACTGCAACTGCATTCAGAATAATTTCGTCGCAAGAAAGATTCATTTTTATTTTCAGTCAATTTTTGGGGCAAGTTTGACAATTAACCCTTTCACTTTCACTGGGATGTATGCGTCCTACGATAGTTTATCAGAGACCCGGTGCGAAACTGCTGCATGTTATTGCTACGTGTCGATATCCCCTCGGTAAAACGAATCCTGCAGAAATGTTATAAAAGCAGTCTGAAATACGGTCATATGGGCTATCAAGAGAAATTTGTGGCTGGATTGAGGATTTGGTAGGGAGGACGGAGGTGTTATCTTGGAGAGAGTGTCGTCACATGAAGTGAATTCGGGTGTGCCCTTAGGCAGTATGTTGAGAGTCTTATTATTTATGTTGTACACTAATGAGCTTGCGGACAATATTAATAGTAGCCTCAGAGTTTTTTTTCTGATGACGCAGTTACCTATACTGAAGTAATGCACGAAAGAAGCTGCATAAATGTTCTGTCAGCTCTTGATTAGGTTTCGAAACGGTGCATAGACTGTCAACTTGCTTTAAACATTTGAACAAAGTGAACATCCGCAACAGAGGAACATATTTCTGGAATAAAAATCCGCTTCAGATTTCAGTAATTTCTTAATTTATTTCACGACCGGTTTTGAAGCATACTTCGAAACCGATTGTGGAATAAACTGAGAAATTTGTGGCAACTGAAGCGGATTTTTATTCTAAAAATACGTAAAATTTTCAGAAACGCAAAACTGTGCACTTCACAAAACGGGGAAAGGCATAAAGATCAGTGAGTCACAGTTGGAATCGGCCAGCCATTACAAATACCGGGGCGTAGCACTTTGCAGGGATATGAATTGGAATGGTGATTTAGGCTCAAGTCGTGCGTAAAGCAGGTGGTAGATTTTGGTTTATTGGCAGAAAACTAGAAAAATGCGGGCAATCTACGTAGGGAACTGCTTACAATTCACTCCTGCGGCCCATTCTGGAATATTGCTCAATGTATGGGACTCGTACCAAATAGTATTAACAGGAGATACTGAAGGTTTACTATAGAAAACAGCAGCACGAATGGTCAGAGGTTTGTTTGACCCGTGGAAGACAAAGAGACGACAGCCTACTTGAAGTCTGAAGAACTGGGTCTAAATGGTGGCTCTAGGAATGTACTACAACCTCCTACTTGCTTCTCACACAGTGATCGTGACGAGAAGATTGCATTAATTACAGCACACACAAACATTTATACTATCGTTCTTCCGGCGCTCCATACGTGAATGGAACAGAAAGAAATCCAAATATGGGCCGTACCATCTCCCATGCACTTAACATTGCTTTGCAGAGTAGAGATGCAAGTGTAGATCTATTTGCATTTGCATATTGTACCTGTAGGTGGTGCTGTCTTCAAGTTTCGTTGTTAACCCTCTGCACGCTAGAATTCGTCCGCGCCCTTATACAGGCAAGCCAATGAATAAATCTGCGAAGCGAGCCGCTGCTGTTGCCGCGCTTTCCGTGACAATTGGTGTCAATGAACTACACACACCTATTGACATGTGCCGAATCACAAACGCTGGCCATTCTGAGCATTTGCAGTGTGTATTATATACTTGCACAGATACTCCATCCACTGAAGTTTCTGTATTATCATCATGTCTTGCAATTTTTGTGCGGTCAGCCTCCGAAATACCACAGGTACTCATGGCCAACTCTGTATGTCCTATCCCTCCACAAGCTGGAAAACTCAATGGCGCAAATATTTTTCTTTCATAGTTACTTCTGATGACATTAATTAAAATAACTATACCTTAATGCGATTCACTCCGAAAAGAATTATAATGATGAATAGCTGTCTGTTTCAGAAAGTAATTTCCATTCGGTTGTAACGAAAACTCTAATGCAACATTTTACTACATGTATTTACTTTGTGTATGTGTTTCCTTGACCTGGCAAGATCAGAGCCGTCATATTCCCTCTAACTTATAACCATGCGTCTCTAGTGGGTCAACATAATTTGTGTAGTACAGCGATAATAACAGCAATATTAGTTCAGGCCCGCCCGGCTAGTCGCGCGGTCTAACGCGCTGCTTCCCGAGTGGGAATGCGTGCCGGTCCCCAGCACGTATCCGCCCAGCGGATTATTGTCGAGGTCCGCTGTGCCGGCCACTCTGTGGATGATTTTTAAGGCGGTTTTCCATCTAGCTCGGTGAATGCGGTCTGGTTCCCCTTATTCCGCCTCAGTTACACTACGTCGGTGATTGCTGCGCCAACACTGTCTCCACGTACGCGTACACCATACTTACCCTACCACTCAAACATTTGGGGTTACACTCGTCTGTTATGAAACGTTCCCGGAGTAGTTGGGGGGGGGAGGGGGGGTCCACTGGGGGGGCCGAATCGCACAATAATCCTGGATTCGGCGTGGAGCGGCCGTGGGGTGGGTGAACTGCTGTGGCCTGTTGCGGGGTTGTGAACCACTTAGGGCGGGACGACGCCTCATAATTTTAATTCAGCAAAAAGGAAGACTGATTGATTGACATAGGTCGCTGAGTATGTAGGATTACAGGTTTCCTTTGAGAAACGATATGTTGTTGTTGTTGTGGTCTTCAGTCCTGAGACTGGTTTGATGCAGCTCTCCATGCTACTCTATCCTGTGCAAGCTTCTTCATCTCCTAGTACCTACTACAGCCTACATCCTTCTGAATCTGCTTAGTGTATTCATCTCTTGGTCTCCTTCTACGATTTTTACCCTCCACGCTGCCCTCCAATACTAAATTGGTGATCCCTCGATGTCTCAGAACATGTCCTACCAACCGATCCCTTCTTCTAGTCAAGTTGTGCCACAAACTCCTCTTCTCCCCAATTCTATTCAATACCTCCTCTGGCCGAGCGGTTACAGGCGCTACAGTCTGGAACCGCACGACCGCTATGGTCGCAGGTTCGAATCCTGCCTCGGGCATGGATGTGTTTGATGTCCTTAGGTTAGTTAGGTTTAAGTAGTTCTAAGTTCTAGGGGACTTATGACCACAGCAGTTGAGTCCCATAGTGCTCAGAGCCATTTTTTGAATACCTCCTCATTAGTTATGTGGTCTACCCATCTAATCTTCAGAATTCTTCTGTAGCACCGCCTTTCAAAAGCTTCTATTCTCTTCTTGTCCAAACTAGTTATCGTCCATGTTTCACTTCCATACATGGCCACACTCCGTACAAATGCTTTCAGAAACGACTTCCTGACACTCAAATCAATACTTGATGTTAACAAATTCCTCTTCTTCAGAAACGCTTTCCTTGCCATTGCCAGTCTACATTTTATATCCTCTCTACTTCGACCATCATCAGTAATTTTGATCCCAAATAGCAAAACTCTTTTACTACTTCAAGTGTCTCATTTCCTAATCTAATTCCCTCAGCATCACCCGACTTAATTCGACCACATTCCATTATCCTCGTTTTGCTTTTGTTGATGTTCATCTTATACCCTCCTTTCAAGACACTGTCCATTCCGTTCAACTGCTCTTCCAAGTCCTTTGCTGTCTCTGACAGAATTACAATGTCATCGGCGAACCTCAAAGTTTTTACCTCTTCTCCATGGATTTTAATACCTAATCCGAACTTTTCCTTTGTTTCCTTTATTGCTTGCTCAATATGCAGATTGAATAACATTGGGGATAGGCTACCACCCAGTCTCACTCCCTTCACAACCACTGCCTCCCTTTCATGTCCCTCGACTCTAATAACTGCCATCTGGTTTCTGTACAAATTGTAAATAGCTTTTCGCTCCCTGTATTTTACCCCTGCGACCTTCAGAATTTGAAAGAGAGTATTCCAATCAACATTGTCAAAAGCTTTCTCTAAGTCTACAAATGCTAGAAACGTAGGTTTGCCTTTCCTTAATCTAGCTTCTGAGATTAGTCGTAGGGTCAGTATTGCCTCACGTGTTCCAACATTTCTACGGAATCCAAACTGATCTTCCCCGAGGTCGGCTTCTATCACTTTTTCCGTTGGTCTGTAAAGGATTCGTGTTAGTTTTTTGCAGCCGTGACTTATTAAACTGATAGTTCGGTAATTTTCACATCTGTCAACACCTGCTTTCTTTGGGATAGGAATTATTATATTCTTCTTGAAGTCTGAGGGTATTTCGCCTGTCTCATACATCTTGCTCACCAGGTGGTAGAGTTTTGTCAGGACTGGCTCTCCCAAGGCTGTCAGTAGTTCTAATGGAATGTTGTCTACTCCCGGGGGTCTTGTTTCGACTTAGGTCTTTCAGTGCTCTGTCAAACTCTTCACGCAGTATCATATCTCCTATTTCATCTTCATCTACATCCTCTTCCATTTCCATAACATTGTCGTCAAGTACATCGCCCTTGTATAGACCCTCTATATACTCCTTCCACCTTTCTGCTTTCCCTTCTTTGCTTAGAACTGGGTTTCCATTAAAGCTCTTGATATTCATACAAGTGGTTCTCTTTTCTCCAAAGGTCTCTTTAATTTTCCTGTAGGCAGTATCTATCTCACCCCTGGTGAGATAAGCCTCTACATCCTTACATTTGTCCTCTAGCCATCCCTGCTTAGCCATTTTGCACTTCCTGTCGATCTCATTTTTGAGACGTTTGTATTCCTTTTTGCCTGCTTCATTTACTGCATTTTTATATTTTCTCCTTTCGTCAATTAAATTCAATATTTCTTCTGTTACCCAAGGATTTCTACTAGCCCTCGTGTTTTTACCTATATGATCCTCTGCTGCCTTCACTATTTCATCCCTCAAAGTTACCCATTCTTCTTCTACTGTATTTCTTTCCCCCATTCCTGTCAGTTGTTCCCTTACGCTCTCCCTGAAACTCTGTACAACCTCTGGTTTAGTCAGTTTATCCAGGTCCCATCTCCTTAAATTCCCACCTTTTTGCAGTTTCTTCAGTTTTAGTCTACAGTTCATAACCAATAGATTGTGGTCAGAGTCCACATCCGCCCCTGGAAATGTCTTACAATTTAAAACCTGGTTCCTAAATCTCTGTCTTACCATTATATAATCTATCTGATACCATTTAGTATCTCCGGGATTCTTCCATGTATACAACCTTCTTTTATGATTCTTGAACCAAGTGTTAGCTATGATTAAGTTATGCTCTGTGCAAAATTCTACCAGACGGCTTCCTCTTTCATTTCTTACCCCCAATCCATATTCACCTACTATGTTTCCTTCTCTCCCTTTTCTTACACTCGAATTCCAGTCACCCATGACTATTAAATTTTCGTCTCCCTTCACTATTTGAATAATTTCTTTTATCTCTTCATACATTTCATCAATTTCTTCGTCATCTGCAGAGCTAGTTGGCATATAAACTTGTACTACTGTAGTAGGCGTGGGCTTCGTGTCTATCTTGGCCACAATAATGCGTTCACTATGCTGTTTGTAGTAGCTTACCCGTACTCCTATTTTTTATTCATTATTAAACCTACTCCTGCATTACCCCTATTTGATTTTGTATTTATAACCCTGTATCACCTGACCAAAAGTCTTGTTCCTCCTGCCACCGAACTTCACTAATTCCCACTATATCTAACTTTAACCTATCCATTTCCCTTTTTAAATTTTCTAACCTACCTGTCCGATTAAGGGATCCGACAGTCCACGCTCCGATCCGTAGAACGCCAGTTTTCTTTCTCCTGATAACAACGTCCTCCTGAGTAGTCCCCGCCCGGAGATCCCAATGGGGGACTATTTTACCTCCGGAATATTTTACCCAAGAGGACGCCATCATCATTTGACCATACAGTAAAGCTGCATGCCCTCGGGAAAAATTACGGCTGTAGTTTCCCCTTGCTTTCAGCCGTTCGCAGTACCAGCACAGCAAAGCCGTTTTGGTTAATGTTACAAGGCCAGATCAGTCAATCATCCAGACTGTTGCCCCTGCAACTACTGAAAAGGCTGCTGCCTCTCTTCAGGAACCACACGTTTCTCTGGCCTCTCAACAGATACCCCTCCGTTGTGGTTGTACCTACGGTACGGCCATCTGTATCGCTGAGGCACGCAAGCCTCCCCACCAACGCCAAGGTCCGTGGTTCATATGTGACAAATATCACGGATGAACCGATACTGTACCGCAGTGTGTTCACCTGGTTCCAGTAGTCAGAAACGTACTAAAGCTTATCGTCAGGTGATACGCTCGGTGCAATCTGCAGATACTGAGATCGAACGCATATTGTTTTGAGCCATACTGTTGGATTACCTCACCTAGAATCTAAATTTATTCTAGCTTCAGGAAACAGTTAATGACATAGCTGCTAAAGGAAAAATAATTATTACCTTTGTGCCCATACCCATTCGTTACCCTTGTAAATCTATGTTTTCAACAAGATCTTCCTCGTTGTAACTCTTCAGGCTTTCCCGGCGAGATCCTGACATGTGGAATAATCGGGACTACTGCTGTATGTTTGTGTCGTTCTGGCACAATACTTCGGCCACGTAACTCGTTGTCTTCTTCAGATGCTACCTGAGACAAGGAGTTACGTGGCCGAAGTATTGTGCCAGAACGACACAAACATACAGCAGTAGTCCCGATTATTCCACATGTCAGGATCTTCCTCATTTTCCAGTATCCTTAGCTGGCGAAATCTCATTAAATTTCCTTTTTCCAGAACTCGCTATATTATAAAATATTTTGTACAGCTATTAATTCTTTTTATATTTACTACTACTACTACTACTACTACTACTATTATCATTATCATTATCATTATCATTATTATTATTATTTTGGGGCAGCAGTAGTAGTAGTAGTAGTAGTGCAAGTACTGACAGCAGAAACTTTATTAACTTGTGGTCAGTATCGTTTGCTCACATCTTCACTATAGCTGCTCGAATCATTTTAATATTGATCATATTAAAACTATTATTTCTTACGCAACTATGATGTAAAAAGTTGGCCCAATGTAAAGAGGCGGTCTAATAGCCTAATCAGACCAGAATGAATAAATAAATAAAACATAACGCCAAATATTTGACACATCAATTCATTTTTAAAGTAATCCGACGTCTGAAGCTGCTTTATGCATGGGAGTTCCATTCTTTAAAGACTCTCGGGTTTACTGGTAGACAATCACCGTGTGAAAATCTGCCTACAAAATTAAGTGGATGGTTGTTTGGTTTGAGGTGGACGGACCAAACAGCGAGGTCATCGGTCCCATCGGATTAGGGAAGGATGGTGAAGGAAGTCGGCCGTGCTCTTCTAAAGGAACCATCCCGGCATTTGGTTGAAGTGATTTGGGGAAATCACGGAAAACCTAAATCAGGATGGCCGGACCGTCGTCCTGCCGTATGCGAGTCCAGTGCGCTAACCACTGCGCCACCTCGCTCGGTGATTCCGAGGAGCGACCACTGAACTGGAGGATGTCCACCACTAAAACTTCATACATCGCCTCCAACTGGCTCCTAACTACTTTCGCAGATAATCTCCATATAACGAAACAAGAATATACTTCAAAGCGAATCAGGTAGAAAGTCGAACAAAAATGTAACTCGATTTCCACGGAAACAAATGCGGGGTGTTTGGAAATACCCGTTAAAAACGCTCTAAACACGAACTGAATGGCAGGAAAACGTAGTACCTTGTTCAATGATAGGTACTCTCCACCATGCACTTCCCAGTAGTGCGGACCATGGATGTATATGTAGATGTACACTCCGGGAAATGGAAAAAAGAACACATTGACACCGGTGTGTCAGACCCACCATACTTGCTCCGGACACTGCGAGAGGGCTGTACAAGCAATGATCACACGCACGGCACAGCGGACACACCAGGAACCGCGGTGTTGGCCGTCGAATGGCGCTAGCTGCGCAGCATTTGTGCACCGCCGCCGTCAGTGTCAGCCAGTTTGCCGTGGCATACGGAGCTCCATCGCAGTCTTTAACACTGGTAGCATGCCGCGACAGCGAGGACGTGAACCGTATGTGCAGTTGACGGACTTTGAGCGAGGGCGTATAGTGGACATGCGGGAGGCCGGGTGGACGTACCGCCGAATTGCTCAACACGTGGGGCGTGAGGTCTCCACAGTACATCGATGTTGTCGCCAGTGGTCGGCGGAAGGTGCACGTGCTCGTCGACCTGGGACCGGACCGCAGCGACGCACGGATGCACGCCAAGACCGTAGGATCCTACGCAGTGCCGTAGGGGACCGCACCGCCACTTCCCAGCAAATTAGGGACACTGTTGCTCCTGGGGTATCGGCGAGGACCATTCGCAACCGTCTCCATGAAGCTGGGCTACGGTCCCGCACACCGTTAGGCCGTCTTCCGCTCACGCCCCAACATCGTGCAGCCCGCCTCCAGTGGTGTCGCGACAGGCGTGAATGGAGGGACGAATGGAGACGTGTCGTCTTCAGCGATGAGAGTCGCTTCTGCCTTGGTGCCAATGATGGTCGTATGCGTGTATGGCGCCGTGCAGGTGAGCGCCACAATCAGGACTGCATACGACCGAGGCACACAGGACCAACACCCGGCATCATGGTGTGGGGAGCGATCTCCTACACTGGCCGTACACCACTGGTGATCGTCGAGGGGACACTGAATAGTACACGGTACATCCAAACCGTCATGGAACCCATCGTTCTACCATTCCTAGACCGGCAAGGGAACTTGCTGTTCCAACAGGACAATGCACGTCCGCATGTATCCCGTGCCACCCAACGTGCTATAGAAGGTGTAAGTCAACTACCCTGGCCAGCAAGATCTCCGGATCTGTCCCCCATTGAGCATGTTTGGGACTGGATGAAGCGTCGTCTCACGCGGTCTGCACGTCCAGCACGAACGCTGGTCCAACTGAGGCGCCAGGTGGAAATGGCATGGCAAGCCGTTCCACAGGACTACATCCAGCATCTCTACGATCGTCTCCATGGGAGAATAGCAGCCTGCATTGCTGTGAAAGGTGGATATACACTGTACTAGTGCCGACATTGTGCATGCTCTGTTGCCAGTGTCTATGTGCCTGTGGTTCTGTCAGTGTGATCATGTGATGTATCTGACCCCAGGAATGTGTCAATAAAGTTTCCCCTTCCTGGGACAATGAATTCACGGTGTTCTTATTTCAATTTCCAGGAGTGTATATTATTACGTGTATGTAGTCATTATTCCCGTGATGTACTGACATGTTCAGTAACAGTTGGGCAATGTTGCATTGAAAGTATGGAATTTTAAAAAAGAAATAAATTAATAACGGTGGGCCCTGCGTGTACGGAAATTCTGTGAATAGTCTAAAACGAGCGTGGCACTTATACGTCGGTAAGCAGAATGGCGTGAACGCAATTTGATTTATAGTGAGCTGCCAGAAACTGGCTGGCATACGGTTACATAATCGCCGTCAGAATAAATTTAAACGATTGTCAAAATTCTTCATCCAGCCCACTGCAGAGACCACAGCGCAAATTAAATGCTCGCGGCGAACGTAGTGCAAACAGAATATCTTACATAACTGAGTGAAACATTTGCAATTCATCTCTTAGTCACGAAATAAAAAACCGGAACTGTGTTTTATAAGTGAAGACAATAAATCTGTTTTAATGCAGTGACTAGGCACGTGAGTGGTGCTGCAGCCAGTCGCAGGAACCGTCGACTTTTTGGGACCGGTTAGCCAAGTACGATCGGCACTAAGGAACGGATCGTTTCCTACGCGTAGCCCACTGAGAGCCATCTGTTGCTGACAACAGTAATTAGAACTTCACTGGACTCACTCACGCAACTTTATCGCACCGTGTAACTATCGCTACAATAATCCTCGATATTTTTCTTCAGGAATGCGGTTGTTGTAAGAACCAGAGATGCGCTGTTTTAAAGATAATACTGTTGCTCTGTGTTTGCAATGAGAAGAAATTACGAAAAGGACATAATAACGCACACGCAGTGGATTTTAAACTTGCGCCAGACACAGTAGTCTTCACAAAAGAATTCTCGAGAATGGCTGGAACTGACGAGGTAAATTATATCGTATGGTGGTTGGCCAAGGGCACATTCAAGGCTTGAGCCTACTGCGACGTCGTAACAGCTCTCCCATGGAAGAAATGTGCTTCTACGTGACATTCCACCAACATTGGAGAAGAATACAGAAGGCAATCTTCCGTGGTCTCTTACAGGCACCATAGCGGCATTAGTCTGTGGGCATCCTGGGACACAACGCAAAACCTAAATAAGACGGTGATTTAAGCCCTGCTCCTCCTCAAGATGAGTCCAGTGTATTTACCAGTGTGCTACCATGCCCTGGAAATTCTCCTGGAAATACGTTGCCGAAACTGTATTACTAAGCGAAACAAACCAAGAGTTTTTACAATCTCCTAGCTGCCAAATAACAATTGTTTACATCTTTCGCTCCCTATTTACGCAACTTCGTGATTATGGTACAACAATTTCGAAGCAGACAGTAGAAAATCTTTATCTACAAGAATTCTAAATTCTGATTTGTTTCTCCGGTTAAGCGCTTATGTTCAGCGGGAGCGTAAATATTACAGATCCTGCGGAAACGAACGGGTTATGGCAGAATGGTACGAAGAGATCGTCATAAGATCTATCCACATATATCTCGTAGTCCACTTGGAGACGATTATTCGCTAGAGATGCGATATTTTACGAACACGTGGAATGTATAAATAACGTCACATAATGCTTCAACGCAGCGACTGTATAACATCACAGTACACGTGAAGCTATTATATCTTGTCACATAGTGTATGAAAACAGCAACATCCAATGTAGACTTTACTACCAGTGCAAATTCGCAAGTGATGTGGTGTCCCTCAGTCCAGAGGCACCCTGAATTTGGTCTATCGCAAAATAAATTATGATTTAACTCTTAGGTATGGCCACAACCGCATTTACAACACAGTTCTTTTAGCAATAATAGTTTCATGCGAATATTAAGTACACGTTTTTTCGGATTAATATCTCAGCCTTCGTTAAGAAGGTACATAAATTAACTTCCTTTGAGGGATCTGCTGTTAGGTTCCGCTTTTACTCCTAATAATAAACATCAACAGCGTCAGGTTACTAATCAAATAGTCGATCCTAGGGACATTCCAAGCAGCTAAGCGGTTCGGAATACACGTTAAATTGTAGGTCGTCCTGTTGCTGTCTTAGTCTCCTTCAATTTGAATATTGGTTTGATGCAGCTGTCTACACTACTCCATTCAGTTCAAGCCTTTTCATCAATGCGAAACTACTACAACCTACATCCATTTATATCTTTTAACAGTATTCAACCCTTGGTCTTCCTCTACAATTCTAACCCCCCCTCCCCCAATTTTCGTCAAGTTGTGCCCTAAATTTATTTGGTCTACAATCCTATTCAGTACTTCATCGTTAGTTAAGCGATCAACCTCTCTAATCTTCAGCATTCTTCTATAGCATCACATATCAAACGCTTCAGTTCTCTTCTTATCTCAATTTTTTATTATCCTCGTTTCACTTCAGTACAAAGCTGAAATTTAAGCCTAGAATGGCTTGCCACGAAGAGCACAAAATGGAAAACAGAATACCGCTATGCCGTAAGGGTGCTGCAGATGACAACCTAAGGGGTCCCGTTATGAAAAGAAATGCCACTCCAGACCATCACTCCCGGTTGTCAGGCCGTTTGGCGAGCGAGAGTCAGGTTGGTACCTCACCGCTGTCCGGAACGCCTCCAGACTAGTCTTCAATGGTCTACGGGGCTCATTTGAAGCAGCATTCATCACTGAAGACAGGCAGTTCTATTCCAGTCAATGAGATTCCACGCCGAAGACGTGCCTGGAGACACCTCGGTCATTGGTGGGATACCAACCTGACTGTCTACTGCCAAACGGCCAGACAATCAGGAGGGATGGTTTAGGGTGCCACTTATTTTCGTAGCAGGGCCCCTTGGGTTGTCATCTGCAGCACCCTTACAGCACAGCGCTGCGTCGGCGGTATTCTACGCCCCCTTTTGTTGCCCTTCTGGAAAGCTATCCTAGACTTCCATTCCAGCAAGCTGTCCACCCATGCACGTCGAGAGTTTCTACTGCTTGTATTCGCGCTTTCCAAACCCTATCTCTACCAGCAAGGTCGCCGGATCTCTCCACAATTGAGAAAGTTTGAACCATTATGTGCAGGGTCCTCCAACCATCTCGGATTTTGACGATAAGACGCGCCAGTTCGACATAATTTGCGGGACGCAATCCAACAACTCCATCAATCATTGCCAAGCCGAGTAACTGCTTGCACAGAGCCCACAGGCAGACCAACACATTATTCACGTGCTCAATTTGTGAAGCTCTTTGTTTTGAATAAATCAGTGTCTTTCTTAAATTGTAATTACTGTATTGGTTTGTCTGAAGATGTACACCACATTTCTCGATTTCCGTCCCATTTTTACAACAACTTCGTATTGGATTTTTTTTTCGGTTTGTACCCTTTCAGAAATGCTTCTCTTGTTATTGCTGCTCTCCATTTTATATTTTCTGTACTTTTGCCATCAGCAGAACACATGTACCACTTTTAGCGTGTGATTTATTAATCTAATTCCCCAGCATTACCTGATTTAATTCACTAAATTCCGTTACCCTTGTCTTGCTTTCACTGATATTCATCTAATAACCTTTTTCCAAAACACTATCCATTCCGTTCAATGTATATTGCTGGTCCTTTGCCGTCCCTGACAGAATTACAATGTCACCGGCAAATCACCATATTTTTGTTTTTTCTCCCCGAAATCAGATTGTCTTTCCTCATTCCTCCTCGATTTCCTCTTCTGCTTTCTCAATGAACAGATTGGATAGGCTTGATTTCTGGCTTAGTGCCGTGTCAAGCACTGCTTCCCATTTATTACCCTTGACTCTTTTAACTGAACTCTAGGTTCTGTGTAAGTTGTACGATTACGTTTCACTTCCTGTATTTTATCCACGCTACCTTTAGAATTTCGAACAGTATATTCCGCCATGTAATTCGCTAAAAGTCTGTGCTTTACTCAGGAAATGAGCGTTGGATGCAGGTGCGGGAATCCCAGTTGCCGCCATGAGCAAGCTTCTAATGGTGGTGGTTTGGCAGTGCCTGCCTTCGACAGTTAGCTGGAGGAACAAACGTTTGCCGACCCAAAGTAAAGCTAGACTGTGATCAGGAATGGGCAATGGTGTTTGACTCTAAGAGTGGTATGTTTATGAAGATCATAAAAACGTCGTCGTCGTCGGCGGCGGCGGCGGCGGCGGCGGCGACGACGACGAATGAGGATGAGGATGACGGTAATGCTGACGATGATTCTGGCTACGATGACGAAAATCACAATGATAGTCACAACAATGACCTGAAGACGACAACATTGCAGACGACAGAATCCGAAAACTGAGTTTCCGAATGTGTCGTCGTTTGCAGCTGTTGTACAGTAGGTTAAATAAGACGCTGCTGCTTGTTACCGCAGACCTGTTGCACAATCGCACTGGCAGGCATTCGTTACGGCCAGTTGCAAAATGACCGAGACCTCTCTAACGACAGCAAGGTGACGCTCGGTATATCTGTGTTTGCTCACATGCCCCGATTATCGGCACAAGGCTGGGCTTTGTGCAAAAGTGTGATAGCCTTAACTCCTGCTAGAGTTCACGGTACACATCAAAGTCCGATGGTGACATCTGTGCAACTATGCATTACTGCCATATCAAAGATATTTGCCTCACTCGCGGCGATAGGCGGCCCGTTTCAAGACGTCCGAACACTGCTCCATTACATTTAGTTATTCTGTGCATTAGCAGTTAACTAACAGCTTTATCAACTTTACCAGCGGATTAAATCTCTGCCCCGAACTGCGGCCAAAACAGACACCATACAGTCTCTCACAAGACGCAAATAAGTCATCCAAGTACTCCTCACATTTGGACATTATTCTTTTTGTTCCCGTTTCTTTCACTAATGGCCGAACTATCGACAATGGAGATGGAAACTGTCTAGTAAATATCATCTGCTGTGCTTCATTTTCGTGAATCATCTTGACACATACTACAATCCTAAGCTATTCTACTATGTACAATTAAGTTGTTCTTTGACGCCGTTACCAAAAACAGCGAAATGTTCTCGACCGATTTACTTCAAATCTTTACTTGATACTCAAACATTCAGACAAACATACGCTACACATTTACTTAAAATTATGTAATGGGATGGTACTTTTAGACTTGACTGACTTATTTGAAATTTTTACATGATATTCTAATACACAACCCCAAGTCAAGGCCGGCCGGTGTGGCCGTGCGGTTCTAAGCGCGTCAGTTTGGAACCGCATGACCGCTACGGTCGCAGGTTCGAATCCTGCCTCGGGCATGGATGTGTGTGATGTCCTTAGGTTAGTTAGGTTTAAGTAGTTCTAAGTTCTAGGGGACTGATGACCTCAGTAGTTAAGTCCCATAGTGCTCAGAGCCATTTGAACCCCAGTCAAGAATTTGCTGTCAATCAAGAATTTGCTGGCAACCAAAGCTTTGTTGGCAAGCAAGGATTAGTTGGCAATAACAATGAACAAAGCTCAAGCTGAGAGACAAAAGAGAAGAGGAGATGGACGGAGGGGAGGAAATTAATGTGAAGAAGGAGGAGATGGCCAAAGAGAGATGAAAAGGAGGAGGAGGAGGAGGAGGAGGAGGAGGAGGAAGAAAAGGAGAAAGGGGGTAAGAGGAGATGGGCAGAGAAAGGGGCGAGGAGGAGACTAGGATGTATATCCAGTTCTCATATATATTTAGCAATTGTGAAGCATTGCTGGTTCACTACAAGTTTTATATGAACTAAGTGTCTATATCGGGTAATTATGACGAGAGTTGTAGATGTTTGTGAACATGAAACAGGACGTCCTTGAAATATAATGACAGTACGTACCTCACTCCTTTCGTAGAGCATCAAGGAAACATGAAAGAATCGTACGGTGTTGTTCACTGGGAAACCCTTAGGATTAGGTTCAGCCCCCGAATGTGAAAGGTTTCTTCTTCCTCAGCGCACTATGGCCCCTTTCCTCACGGTGTGTGGGAATCGGGTCCCAGGTATACATACTGAGTGTAGGTAACTGTAAGGGATGTGTATAATGTGGTGTCATGTTTGTGTCGAACGTTGATGCGAGAGGAGAGCCCTGAAACGATGTTGGCACGTAACCTTCTCCTCTCTAATACCACAAGGGAGTCTCTGACTTTAACGTCACCATCTCATGGACCGACCGCCATGAACAATAGGTTCACTGAAAGACACCGATGAAGCGAAGTCTGGCAATCTGAATCTTTACGCCACCACTCTCCCTCCTCCCCCCCCCCCCCTTCCCCCGTTGCCGCCCAAACACGGTGAAACGGTGAAAATTTCTTTCACAGTCGTGATTGCAACTGGCTACATCAGAGTCGAGCACCGTTGTGTAGATTGCGTTTACGGACTTCGGCTACGGACTCTGGTGTCCAAAAAGTTAAGAGAATCGGAACCCAAGTTAAACTTCAGAAACAATGCGAAAAGTAAACAGCTGTGCCTTTTTAAAAGTCCCCGTCTGACAGACAGACAGTTATGTACAGTGACAAAATGTTTCATACTTTAAGACACTGTGTGAAGCTTTGAAATCTAGTCCACGATCTTGACCACTCGTAGAATCAGAATGCTCGTTTAAGGCAATAGAACCGTATTTGTGAGTGCTAGGTTGAAATGCCCATCACCCGATCCAGATTATAAAACAAAACATGACCACAGTACACCGCAAGAATGAAAGTCACAAGATGACGTTGTGGCACGTAACACGACGACGAATGTACGTAACTGTGGCAGCAACCAATGGGGAGCCTTCCAGTAGCGATACGAGCTACAAATGAGTAAATCCAGTGACATGCGGGACCCTGACAAAGCTACTGATGGTCGACATCGTCAGTTACCATTGCAGTGGACACGGAATCATCGAGACTGGACCGCAGGGCAGTGGAAACGAGTTGCGATCGTCGGATTAAGGATTATCTGAAACACAAGATGTACTGGGCTGTCATCCGCCTTGATGTTCTCTACGGCACCGAGTGTTTGCCAGCTACAAAAGAGGCAGAACGACGATTGGAAGTCATGGAGAGTAGGATGCTTAGATGAACAGGTGACACTACTCGACTGGATCACGTTTCGAACACCACCAGGAAACGTTTCGGGGTCTCGTCGATTTAGAAGAAAAGCCGAGAAAGCCGTCTGCGATGGTTTGGACATATGCTGCGTGCACAGGACGATACCAGTGCAAAAGCAGCATACACAGTGGAGGTCACGGGAAAGAGCCCCAAGGGACGACCTGGACACTGATGGGCAGACACACTACACAACGATGTGAAAACTGTAAATCTTCATCCAAACATGGCCCACTTCGAACAAAATGGAGACAGTGAATCCACTTAGCAGACCCTGCAATCAGGTGGGATAAATGCTAAAGAAAAATAGGAAGAAGAAGAGAGTTAGTTCATGATGATGTCTTGGCTACCAAATTCCCCTCCTCTGAATCTGATGGAACTTCGGGATGCTCAAGTACAGCGCCCACAAACCAATGGTCAGTAATTAAGGGGAACTGTGTGACCTGTGCATAGACATCTGGTGTCACCTGCGCAGACCTACCCAGGATTTGTGGAGTCCATGCTACGCAGAATCGCTGATGTATTGCTTGCCAAAGATGGACCAGCACGCCATTAGACAGTTGCCCATAACATTTTGGCTCGTCAGTGCAGATTTTCCAAGGTTTTTCTAAATCACTTTAGGTGATGTATCTTCGAAAAAGACTACCTCTGTCTCCATTCTAGGTCATTTCGAAGTTGTCCTACGTTTCTCGCGATCTTATCATACGAGAGACATTATGCGCTAATTTTCCTTTTACTCGGCGAACGTTTGAGATCAATATCAGTACACCTCATACATGCCAGATTCCTGGTGTTTAAATACTGTACAGGGTGGCACCGAGTCAAGGAATATTTTATGGAACTGGTTTAAAAAAAATATTTACAAATCTCTAGTTTTTACTACTTTTCTTCCAGAGCAACTTCCGCTGTGTCTACGTTACGAGAGTTGGCTGCTCTCAGAACCGAGGCAGTTCTGTCCAGTTAAATCTGCTGACAAGAGACGCCCTCATCTCTGCTGAAACTGCTAGCGAATTCGAGCCGTTGGTTTTAGCCAATAGCGAGCGTAGGATACAGCTCACGTGTGTGGTCTCTGGAGGATGCTGCAGTGCAGAACACAGTTGCTTCGCTCTCTTGTGATCCAGACCTCGAGCAGAATAGACGTCTTTTTGGAAGGCTGAGCATTTGGCTCTGTGTTCCATGATCGGCCAACGACATCAATTAACATGAACTGTCTCCCCTTCCGTCGCCCATTTCAATTAGTTGTTCGATCTCCTGGACTGGCCTAAACCTGGTAACTTCCGACCCTAGAAGCCCCCTTTGTATACCGTATACTTAAATATATTCTCTTTATTTTGCCTAATTTCCTGTTCGGTCATTTAACGGCAGATCTGGATGCCCACTTACAAGCCCTGACCGCTCTATATCCTGTACATTGTCGTCCTAAGCAGATTCGAACAACCTTCTTCTTCTCTCTCCCTTCCCATGTACAATACTTAATTTACGATTTACCTGGGCACGAGTCGTGTTGACTACATGCCACATCTGCGAGCGTGTTCTATTTATCTATGTTGAGTGCGTTGTTTGTCCATTCAGAGTTGATATTCGTCCTAAGCGTGTCACCTCCAACGCTGTCTCACCACCTAATTCTGGGTTTTCACTTCCGCTAGTTCCAACTGTTGCAAGGTAATCTGTTCACCGACATTTTTGCTACGTGACCAGCCCTGCCCGTCCTTTACCACCAAAAATTTCTGTCTTGATCTGTATTCAAACTCGTTATCTCCGTACCGTCAGCAGGACCGAAACACCCCCAAGACACCTCAGCTATTGTGACGAACGGATACTGAGTTGTCCGCTTTATATCTAGCTGAAGTGTGGGGAAAATACGAGCATAAGCATCTCTTACTATATGTTTTGCGCTAGCCGCATTTCCCGTCGATAGTGGAATGGAAATTTGCAAGAAGTGATTCATGGAATATACTGACAGCGTAAGTCGTCGGGATGATCTGCTGTTAACCTCTTAATACCTGAATAAATTTCCAGATAAAAGTCAAAAATCGTGGCGCTTTAGAGGTACCCGAAGTAGCCAGGAGAGTGCAGCACTTGTTAGAAGCGTTAGTAGCTTCATGAAGAATCAGCACCTACCGGCACTGACGTTCGGAAACAGTTAACCTTCCAATTATTAGCACAGCGTTGGTATGATGCGAATTCACGACACTCGAAATTAATGGGTTTAAGTTAAACATAGCTCTCACTTACGATCCAAGTGTGTGCTACAGCGCAATTTCCTGTGCCAGCTGTTAATACACTCCTGGAAATTGAAATAAGAACACCGTGAATTCATTGTCCCAGGAAGGGGAAACTTTATTGACACATTCCTGGGGTCAGATACATCACATGATCACACTGACAGAACCACAGGCACATAGACACAGGCAACAGAGCATGCACAATGTCGGCACTAGTACAGTGTATATCCACCTTTCGCAGCAATGCAGGCTGCTATTCTCCCATGGAGACGATCGTAGAGATGCTGGATGTAGTCCTGTGGAACGGCTTGCCATGCCATTTCCACCTGGCGCCTCAGTTGGACCAGCGTTCGTGCTGGACGTGCAGACCGCGTGAGACGACGCTTCATCCAGTCCCAAACATGCTCAATGGGGGACAGATCCGGAGATCTTGCTGGCCAGGGTAGTTGACTTACACCTTCTAGAGCACGTTGGGTGGCACGGGATACATGCGGACGTGCATTGTCCTGTTGGAACAGCAAGTTCCCTTGCCGGTCTAGGAATGGTAGAACGATGGATTCGATGACGGTTTGGATGTACCGTGCACTATTCAGTGTCCCCTCGACGATCACCAGTGGTGTACGGCCAGTGTAAGAGATCGCTCCCCACACCATGATGCCGGGTGTTGGCCCTGTGTGCCTCGGTCGTATGCAGTCCTGATTGTGGCGCTCACCTGCACGGCGCCAAACACGCATACGACCATCATTGGCACCAAGGCAGAAGCGACTCTCATCGCTGAAGACGACACGTCTCCATTCGTCCCTCCATTCACGCCTGTCGCGACACCACTGGAGGCGGGCTGCACGATGTTGGGGCGTGAGCGGAAGACGGCCTAACGGTGTGCGGGACCGTAGCCCAGCTTCATGGAGACGGTTGCGAATGGTCCTCGCCGATACCCCAGGAGCAACAGTGTCCCTAATTTGCTGGGAAGTGGCGGTGCGGTCCCCTACGGCACTGCGTAGGATCCTACGGTCTTGGCGTGCATCCGTGCGTCGCTGCGGTCCGGTCCCAGGTCGACGGGCACGGGCACGGGCACGTGCACCTTCCGCCGACCACTGGCGACAACATCGATGTACTGTGGAGACCTCACGCCCCACGTGTTGAGCAATTCGGCGGTACGTCCACCCAGCCTCCCGCATGCCCACTATACGCCCTCGCTCAAAGTCCGTCAACTGCACATACGGTTCACGTCCACGCTGTCGCGGCATGCTACCAGTGTTAAAGACTGCGATGGAGCTCCGTATGCCACGGCAAACTGGCTGACACTGACCGCAGCGGTGCACAAATGCTGCGCAGCTAGCGCCATTCGACGGCCAACACCGCGGTTCCTGGTGTGTCGGCTGTGCCGTGCGTGTGATCATTGCTTGTACAGCCCTCTCGCAGTGTCCGGATCAAGTATGGTGGGTCTGACACACCGGTGTCAATGTGTTCTTTTTTCCATTTCCAGGAGTGTACATTCAGCCACACAGAAGTCTGTGATGTATTAGCATTGGATGAGAGGAGGGAGGAAAACCGCAAGTTATCTACTGCTTTCCGTGAAGTTCATTTCCACTGAAATATGCATCGTGTGGCGAAACGTCAAACACAAACTAACATCGTTACATTTCGCAACAGTCCGTGAAAATTGCGCTAACATAAGAGTAGCACGGAATGTGAGTGACTGCACAGAACTATGCGAAATATAGTATTACAGTTTGAGTGTAATTTTGCGACGGATCATAGTGACTATGTTACAGACGTCCTAGTACTTCATTTTTCTTTTACAGCGGGAAGATTCATTATATAATTCGTTTTCTTAAGCACAAAATTCTTTTTTGAGGTGCAGTTCTCAATAATTGTTAAGTATACATCTTTCTTTTCCAGTCTCCACGTAGCTCCCAAACGCAGTATCGTTCTTCATTTTCTACTGGTTCGTGTCCCTCACGATTATCGTTTCCTCCGTTCACTAACAAAGAATGTCCCGTTGACAATCGTGGCATAAGATGCGTATTTAGAAGGATAGAGCCCTAAATTCTCTGCCCTCCCGTATCTGAACGAGTGCTTCTTTAAATCGTAACGTAGCTTGCGTCAACTGCAGGCCTTATTTTCACACGTTGAGCTTCCAAACCGGACACACCCACTAATGAAGAACCTCTCCACACGACTCAACCAAAGACTAAAACAAACAGCTCAGCTGTGATGGATCCTACGTTGGTCTCTTTCGCGCACCGCCGCTCCCAACAAAAAAAGTGGCGCTTTCGCCACCACACCATTCTATTGTCACCCGGCCCTATTTCTTTGCCTTACGGATTCTCTTGTTTCGCAAGGCCCATCGCCTCCGAAGGCGGCAGAAGCCCATTTACAGAGCGACAATGGGGTGCGCCTGTTCATTAAGAAACAATTAGAGTGCAGAGTTCAGATAAAAGGCACGGCCCGCCACTCTTCCAGGACTGCTCGGGTAGCGTGCTGCGGCGCTTCCATTTCCAAACATCTCAGCTGTCTCGTGCGAAAAATTAAATATTCGGAACACGTTATGATTTTGTTTTTGTAGGCACAGCAAGTTACTGGATTAGTACACACCCACACAGTAGCTAAGAAGGCTACCGTAACAGTGCCAGTTTACAAACAAGTGAGAGCGTTTACATCTCCGTGGGAGCATCGCGCTGTGCGAAAGTTTAATAAAAAATATGCCTTTGTCATATTTTATGATATGATAATAGAAGGAACGTTTCCGAGCTAGATGTACGAATTATTTCCTTTGATTCAAGGGAGGAGCATTGTGATTTAACGTCCCGTCAACGGAAAAGTCATTACAAACGTAACACTAGTTCAGATTTGGGGAAGGGTGTAGGAAAGTCAGTCGTGGTCTCTTCAAAGGAACCTACCTAGAACTAATCCCAAATCTGAATGGTCAAAAGGGTATATGAGAACAGCCCCTCCTGAATTTCAATGTGTCTTAACCATTGGGTTATCTCGCTTAGTAATAATGTCCCAAGTTGTGTTTTTGAAGATGTTGTCAGCGATGGTTTCAGATGTGCTACACCAATGAATCTGCTCGTTGTGACATTCGCGCGGGTGAAACAATAGATACACTGCTCCCGTTTTAACCAAACGATACCCAGAATGACTACGTGGAACACTTTATCACCAGGACCGAAGAGGCTAGACAGCCTGCTGACGTAAGTTCCTCGACACCCAGGGGAAGTACCGACAGAGCTGTAAAGCCAAGCACCAGCCAATGATAGACAGCCCGGGAGACTTAGTATGGATTTTTTACGCCTGTGCGGAATGCGGGACATTAGGAAAAGTTACTGAAACGCTGCTTCTTTTGGCCCTATTGTATCCTTCGTCGTTGTCGAGCGTCACATACAATGTCGAAGATTCTGGCCCTTCATCACGAAGGCAAAAGCGCAAAAACTCTCTTTGCTGTCCTTCTTGAAAATAACAACAAGAGAGCAACACGAACACTTTTAAAGTGTTCAATGACATCATCTAACAGCATGTTCTCCACTTCCTTTCGAATTACACGTCTTTCTGTCTGCTGCACCCTACAGGAGCACTGGGTAAATGGTGGACGATCCCCATTGTCGATACAGTGTTTCACCATGGGCTGCCAGCTCTGTCATTTATGCACTCCAGATCTGAAAGCATCCGAAAACTGGCTGTTGAACGGATCTGAACTGGTGATTGGTGACCCGCTACCCCGCTATTCCACTATGCTTGCAGCAAAGGTAGCGGCATTGCTCTCTACAGCGACCTACTGTGCCAAAAGTTCTGCCGTTATTCGTATTGTTCAATTACACTGACACCTAAGCGGTATCTATACAGAGATCACGTCTAAGAGAATCGCTCGCAGCACCTTACAATGACGTATTGTTATAGTACCGAGTGATCAAACCGTCAGTATAAATTTGAAAACTTAATAAACCACGGAATAATGTAGATAGAGAGGTAAAAATGACACACATGCTTGGAATGACATGGGGTTTAATTAGAACAAAAAAAAAAAAGAAAAAAACAAAGGTCACAAAATGTCCGACAGGTGGCGCTGGACAGCAAAACGTCAGTGACTGCGCATGACAATCGCGTATAAAAGGAGCTGTAATGAGAGAGAGAGAATCAGATGCGCCAGTAGTCGCAGCATGTTGACGTTACCTGAAAAGGCGCTTTTAGTGTAGCTGTATTATCAGAATGGGGAATGTGCTAGTTCAGCGTTACGATCCTATCGCCACAGGAAGGGGATTCGAACGGGTAAAGATTCGTTGACAAATGCAGCTGTGGCGAGAATGATTTCGAAGTTAGAAGGCACGGGGTGTTTCGACGATAGACCCCGTAGTGGCCGACCGAGCACAAGGCGTAATGCTGCAGAGACCGTTCAGGAAGGAATGGAGACTGTAGCGGGTTCGTCTATGCACGGGGAAGTCAGCGCTCGAGCAGTCGCACGTCGCACCGGCATTCCATACACTACTGTTTGGTTGGCACTTAGGCGTACCCTCCGATGCTATCCGTACAAAATCCATCGGCATCATGAAATGTTACCTGACGATTTAGTGAAGCGGAGCGCATTTGCGGTGTGGGCGTTTCAAAAGATGGCGGAAGATGACGATTGGTTGAGTAACGTGTTGTGGACCGACGAAGCTCATTTCACGCTCCGATTGTCTGTCAACGCCCACAACTGCAGAATTTGGGCAACCGAAAATCCTAGAGCTGTCGTGGAAACTCCATTGCACGACGAGAAAGTCACGGTATGGGTTGGATTTACCACGTCTACCGTTATCGGGCCTTTTTTTCTTCGAGGAAATGCGTGATTTTGGTTTTGTAACTGCTACCATGACGGGTGAGAGGTACGCCGATATGTTAGAGAATCGCATCATCCCCAGCCTGGCTGATAAACACCTGCTGGAACGTATGCTTTACAGTGCTGTTCATAACATTATTCCTCGACTACAGCTATTGTTGATGAATGATGGTGGACATATTGAGCATTTCCTGTAAAGAAAATCATCTTTGCTTTGTCTTACTTTGTTATGCTAATTATTGCTATTCTGATCAGATGAAGCGCCATCTGTCGGACATTTTTTGAACTTTTGTATTTTTTGATTCTAATAAAACCCCATGTCATTCCAAGCATGTGTATCAATTTGTACCTCTCTATCTACATTATTCCGTGATTTATTCAGTTTTCAAATTTATACTGACTTTTTGATCACCCGGTATATAGACAAAATTATACAGATGATATAGGTCCTAAACTTTGTGTTCTGAGATGAGGGTCCATTGCTCGGAAGTGAATATTTTAGGCGGTCCGCGGCCTAGAATGTGCACTGCGCGAGTGGCACGAGTTTCATAATCAACTGCAATTCGCAGCATAAGGTTTGGCGACTCTACCCGGAAAAACCACACACTATCGTCTGTGGTGAGGTCATACTGGATTTACACTGGTTAAAGATCACGACGTGTAGCAGTGCATGGACCCAGCCACTTTTTTCGATGTACACACGACAGATATATTTGGAATTGTGGGCGCCGTTGAAACTGGCGGTCGTCATTTTAACACATGCTAGTAATTTAACTTGTTGCTGTTAAATTCAAGTTTTGTTGTTTGTGTAAACAAAACAAGAAGTATTGATTTCAGACTAAGTTCTTTCTCTAAAAGTCGGTTAGTCTTTGTATTCTCTACAATATGTGTAATTTTGGTTTAAAGAATTTGGGACATTCCGCGTACGTCATTTCACAGTGTGAAGCAGGGAGTATTTTATCATAAGTTAGCTGTATCTGGTGCCACGTCATTCACATCTTGAGCGAAGACATGTCATATTCTCGTGTTCCCGTAGCGCTGAATTCAATGGAGGGAGTAGAAGAACCGCACACACTGTCTGACATACTAGTCGTCTAATTTCACGCAAAACGAATTTCTAGGAACGTCACCGCTTTTCTTCTAACGCTTTATAGTGTTCCGTGTCACACCAGTGTGGGGTGAGACGAATAAGTTGCGCTCTCTCTGTGATACAGACATACTCGATAGGAAAAGATATGGCAAAAGTTGGCAAGTCAAAATAATGTAACTGTAAAAAATGTTCCATCTTTATGTTTCACGTATACGCTGCGTAATTGGGAAACAGGCTTGTCTTCTGTAGTTAACGACAGTCGCGACTACCAAAAAAAAGGCGTCAAATCAACACCAACTCAACGGCGCACGCAGGTGTAATCTTCTGAGAACAGGAAGTCGGAAATTGATAGAAACCTGCATTCCTAACAAGATATGTTTGGTGACAATGTCCACTGACGTTAGATGAAATCTGAGACAGACACGTAAGAGAAAAAGTTATAGCCATGGATGTGAAGAGGCAGCTTGGTAATGTACTGCACAGAATTGTGGTGAAAATATATGTTAATTTACGTATTATCATCAAGATTCAATAATTTATTTACTGTCATGTAGCATATGCAGTAGATAATCCTAGGTGGACAAGTTCGATCCAACAGAGACGAACAGAATAGGCATAAGGAAGAAAATGCTCAAGTAAGTGATGACATTCAAAATATAACAGCCACATCGTCATAATATTTTAACCGCCGCTACAGCACAGGTTGTCCTTTTGAGCTGCCTACCATTTCCTCAGACAGTCTAATTGGTAAGGCGATAAGCAGGCTATTCCATTTAAAATTCCAGACTGACACAGATTACCAGATGTCGCTTTAGGCTGAGTGATCAGATACCACCTGGCTTCATAGCAAAATCAAGCATTTATCCTCAAACAGAAGAGCTGCCGTTCGCTAAGTCAAGAGCAAACAGCAGAAGAATAAAATTCTTAGTCCCGATGGACAACTTCCGGTTTTCTCGGCGAATGTTGCGGTTTTGTAAGGGTACAAGTTTTCGGAAGGCAGCCGCCTCACCTCAGACTGTGCAGCTGGAGGTGGTGTTTCATGAAAGAGGCCTAACGGTTTAGCCAATAAACTGGTGTGCGTGGGAACGAAGTGTCGTATGTCTGTTGACTTTCGATCCATTGGCTTCGAACAGTTGTCTACTTTTGTATTTCTTAAGATTATATGTGGAAGTGTCAAGGTACCAGTTAAACGCGTATATGCACTTAACGGTCCGGTCCAACCTTGCATTCGTGTTGTTGTTCTGGTCTTCAGTCCGAAGACTGGTCTTATGCAGCTCTCCAGGCTAATCTGTCCTGTGCAAGCCTGTGCATCTCTGCATAAATTCTGCTACTGACATCTACTTGAAGCCATTTTCTCTATTCGCACCTTTGTCTCCCGCTGAAATTTTTACCCACGTTCCCAACCCCTGATTGCCACCATAACCAAACTGTCGGTTTCTTGGTGCCTGTAGACGTGTCCTGTAAACTGTTCCCTTTTTAGTCTGGTTGTCCCATAAATTTTTCTTTACCCCAAATCGATTCAGTACCTCCTCATTCCCGCCTCCATAGCCGAAGTCGCTAACGCATACTTTTGCATTGGCGATCTACTCGGGGATAAGCCGCTACGAATCCTGATGGTGAGAAATTCTCACTGCCAGTATATGGCGAGCAAGGGGAGAAGAGGTGGTGACAAAGTTCCTGACCACTGGTCTTTGCAGCAATGTGCAGGATTAAATCCCACACCCTCCACGGCGTCTCATGGAGTGGGCGCATGTGACGCTGTAGGTGGTGATCCGTCCGTCAGATGAGGACGTTCAGCTCTACGGCCGACTTAGAGCCGTTGAAGAGGAGTAGGCTGTGTGCTGGCAATGGGTTACAGCCTCTACCTTCCCTTCATCCACGAGAACACAAACGCAACACTACGCAGGCTAAGCACTCACCACAGTCAGCTATATGACACAGGTATACACTTGACGCTTCATAACAGAGCTCAGGAAGGAATGACAAATCTCCTTTATTAGGACCTTCCCGCCCACATACTGCCAGCATATGTTGCCTCCCAGATGGTAAGGGGGCCACTGGATAAATGCACTGTCGTGAAGCGGTACTGGCACTGCACTACATGTGTGCTTCCTGACGAGTGCTTACAGCACCTCACGAAAATCACTTCGTAACGGCAACGGTACGTGTTGTTGGACCGCTAATGTTGACAGCGGTCGGACACCCCACACTACTACCCTGAAGTCAGCCGACTTCTACTGTCTTCGACTAAATTTCAGTCGGTCATCACTCTTGTTTTACATTTCTTGATGTTCATCTTCCAACTTCTTTTGAAGACTCTACCCATTCCTTTATATTGTCCTCCCAAGTCCTTTGTTGCCTCTGACAGAATTAACATGTCATCAGCCAACCTCAAAGCTTTTAATCCTCCACTCAAATTCCTTTCCATAGCTCTCCTCCGTTTCCTTTACTGCTTGCTAAGCGTACAGATTCAGTAACATCGTGGATAGTCTTCAGCCCTGTCTCAGTGCCTTCTTAACTACCACTTCTCTTTGATGTCCTTCCGCTCTTGTAAATACAGTCTGATTTCTGAAGGCAGTTAAATTGCCACAGGGTATTTTATTTTGGTGTTAGAGTAGCGACAGTTTTATTGCAGTCTCGCAGTTAAGAGCGAGGCAGAGTACCCATACTACGAGGTGCATTCAAGTTCTAAGGCCTCCGATTTTTTTCTAATTAACTACTCACCCGAAATCGATTAAACTGGCGTTACTTCTCGACGTAATCGCCCCGCAGACGTACACATTTTTCACAACGCTGACGCCATGATTCCATGGCAGCGGTGAAGGCTTCTTTAGGAGTCTGTTTTGACCACTGGAAAATCCCTGAGGCAATAGCAGCACGGCTGGTGAATGTGCGGCCACGGAGAGTGTCTTTCATTGTTGGAAAAAGCCAAAAGTCACTAGGAGCCAGGTCAGGTCAGCAGGGAGCATGAGGAATCACTTCAAAGTTGTTATCACGAAGAAACTGTTGCGTAACGTTGGCTCGATGTGCGGGTGCGTTGTCTTGGTGAAACAGCACACGCGCAGCCCTTCCCGGACGTTTTTGATGCAGTGCAGGAAGGAATTTGTTCTTCAAAACATTTTCGTAGGATGCACCTGCTACCGCAGTGCCCTTTGGAACGCAATGGGTAAGGATTACGCCCTCGCTGTCCCAGCAACATGGACACCATCATTTTTTCAGCACTGGCGGTTACCCGAATTTTTTTTTTTTGTGGTGGTGAATCTGTGTGCTTCCATTGAGCTGACTGGCGCTTTGTTTCTGGATTGAAAAATGGCATCCACGTCTCATCCATTGTCACAACCGACGAAAAGAAAGTCCCATTCATGCTGTCGTTGCGCGTCAACATTGCTTGGCAACATGCCACACGGGCAGCCATGTGGTCGTCCGTCAGCATTCGTGGCACCCACCTGGATGACACTTTTCGCATTTTCAGGTCGTCATGCAGGATTGTGTGCACAGAACCCACAGAAATGCCAACTCTGGAAGCGATCTGTTTAACAGTCATTCGGCGATCCCCCAAAACAATTCTCTCCACTTTCTCGATCATGTCGTCAGACCGGTTTGTGCGAACCCGAGGTTGTTTTGGTTTGTTGTCACACGATGTTCTGCCTTCATTAAACTGTCGCACCTACGAACGCACTTTCGACACATCCATAACTCCATCACCATGTGTCTCCTTCAACTGTCGATGAATTTCAATTGGTTTCACACCACGCAAATTCAGAAAACGAATGATTGCACGCTGTTCAAGTAAGGAAAACGTCGGCATTTTAAGTATTTAAAACAGTTCTCATTCTCGCCGCTGGCGGTAAAATTCCATCTACCGTACGGTGCTGCCATCTCTGGGACGTATTGACAATGAACGCGGCCTCATTTTAAAACAATGCGCATGTTTCTATCTCTTTCCAGTCCGGAGAAAAAAAATCGGAGGCCTTAGAACTTGAATGCACCTCGTAAGGGGTGTTTTGTAAGTGTCGCAGTGACGGTAATTGATGCAGGTATGACGAGATAAAAGAAATTATTCAGGTAGTGAAAGGAGACGAAAACTTAATAGTCATGGGTGACTGGAATTCGTCAGTAGGAAAAGGGAGAGAAGGAAACATAGTAGGTGAATATGGATTGGGGGGAAGGAATGAAAGAGGAAGCCGCCTTGTAGAATTTTGCACAGAGCATAACTTAATCATAGCCAACACTTGGTTCAAGAATCATAAAAGAAGGTTGTATACCTGGAAGAATCCTGGAGATACTAGTAGGTATCAGATAGATTATATAATGGTAAGACAGAGATTTAGGAACCAGGTTTTAAATTGTAAGACATTTCCTGGGGCAGATGTGGATTCTGACCACAATCTATTGGTTATGAACTGCAGATTGAAACTGAAGAAACTGAAAAAAGGTGGGAATTTAAGGAGATGGGACCTGGATAAACTGAAAGAACCAGAGGTTGTAGAGAGTTTCAGGGAGAGCATAAGGGAACAATTGACAGGAATGGGGGAAAGAAATACAGTAGAAGAAGAATGGGTAGCTCTGAGGGATGAAGTAGTGAAGGCAGCAGAGGATCAAGTAGGTAAAAAGACGAGGGCTAATAGAAATCCTTGGGTAACAGAAGAAATATTGAATTTAATTGATGAAAGGAGAAAATACAAAAATGCAGGAAATGAAGCAGGCAAAAAGGAATACAGACGTCTCAAAAATGATATCGACAGGAAGTGCAAAATGGCTAAGCAGGGATGGCTAGAGGACAAATGTAAGGATGTAGAGGCTTGTCTCACTAGGGGGAAGATAGATACAGCCTACAGGAAAATTAAAGAGACCTTTGGAGAGAAGAGAACCACTTGTATGAATATCAAGAGCTCAGATGGCAACCCAATTCTAAGCAAAGAAGGGAAGGCAGAAAGGTGGAAGGAGTATATAGAGGGTTTATACAAGGGCGATGTACTTGAGGACAATATTATGGAAATGGAAGAGGATGTAGATGAAGATGAAATGGGAGATACGATACTGCGTGAAGAGTTTGACAGAGCACTGAAAGACCTGAGTCGAAACAAGGCCCCGGGAGTAGACAACATTCCATTTGAACTACTGATGGCCTCGGGAGAGCCAGTCATGACAAAACTCTACCATCTAGTGAGCACGATGTATGAGACAGGCGAAATACCCTCAGACTTCAAGAAGAATATAATAATTCCAATCCCAAAGAAAGCAGGTGTTGACAGATGTGAAAATTACCGAACTATCAGTTTAATAAGTCACAGCTGCAAAATACTAACGCGAATTCTTTACAGACGAATGGAAAAACTGGTAGAAGCCGACCTCGGGGAAGATCAGTTTGGATTCCGTAGAAATGTTGGAACACGTTAGGCAATACTGACCCTACGACTAATCTTAGAAGCTAGATTAAGGAAAGGCAAACCTACGTTTCTGGCATTTGTAGACTTAGAGAAAGCTTTTGACAATGTTAACTGGAATACTCTCTTTCAAATTCTGAAGGTGGCAGGGGTAAAATACAGGGAGCGAAAGGCTATTTACAGTTTGTACAGAAACCAGATGGCAGTTATAAGAGTCGAGGGGCATGAAAGGAAAGCAGTGGTTGGGAAAGGAGTAAGACAGGGTTGTAGCCTCTCCCCGATGTTATTCAATCTGTATATTGAGCAAGCAGTAAAGGAAACAAAAGAAAAATTCGGAGTAGGTATTAAAATTCATGGAGAAGAAGTAAAAACTTTGAGGTTGCCGATGACATTGTAATTCTATCAGAGACAGCAAAGGGCTTGGAAGAGCAGTTGAACGGAATGGACAGTGTCTTGAAAGGAGGATATAAGATGAACATCAACAAAAGCAAAACGAGGATAATGGAATGTAGTCAAATTAAGTCGGGTGATGCTGAGAGAATTAGATTAGGAAATGAGACACTTAAAGTAGTAAAGGAGTTTTGCTATTTAGGGAGTAAAATAACCGATGATGGTCGAAGTAGAGAGGATATAAAATGTAGACTTGCAATGGCAAGGAAAGCGTTTCTCAAGAAGAGGAATTTGTTAACATCGAGTATAGATTTAAGTGTCAGGAAGTCGTTTCTGAAAGTATTTGTATGGAGTGTAGCCATGTATGGAAGTGAAACATGGACGATAACTAGTTTGGACAAGAAGAGAATAGAAGCTTTCGAAATGTGGTGCTACAGAAGAATGCTGAAGATAAGGTGGGTAGATCACGTAACTAAT
This sequence comes from Schistocerca cancellata, assembly GCF_023864275.1. Lineage (NCBI taxonomy): Eukaryota > Metazoa > Arthropoda > Insecta > Orthoptera > Acrididae > Schistocerca > Schistocerca cancellata. Next base: position 466,537,838 of record NC_064626.1, on the reverse strand, counting down.
GAGGAGGTATTGAATAGGATTGGGGAGAGGAGAAGTTTGTGGCACAACTTGACTAGAAGAAGGGATCGGTTGGTAGGACATGTTTTGAGGCATCAAGGGATCACAAATTTAGCATTGGAGGGCAGTGTGGAGGGTAAAAATCGTAGAGGGAGACCAAGAGATGAATACACTAAGCAGATTCAGAAGGATGTAGGTTGCAGTAGATACTGGGAGATGAAGAAGCTTGCACAGGATAGAGTAGCATGGAGAGCTGCATCAAACCAGTCTCAGGACTGAAGACCACAACAACAACATGGCGATAAACGTTTGCTTGTGAACCAACCTCACATTACCTCTCCAGCGCTTCACATATAGCTACTGTTTCCTCACAACGTCCTGAACAAGCGCTCCCTAGGTCTGGACTGACTCAAGACTGTAGAAGCTGGCCGACTTCAGGGCAGTAGTGTTTGATGTCTGACGGCTGCCAACATTAGCGATCTAACAACACGCACCGCTGCCGTTACGAAGTGATGCCCACGCCGTGCTGTAAGCATCAGTCAGTAAGCACACATGTAGTGGCAGTACTGCGTCAAGACAGTGCGATTTGATCCCTCGCCCCTCCCCTACCCGCTGCGAGGCTACATATGCTGGCAGTCTGTGGGCTGACGTAGTTCCCTACGCTCCTTGCACCATCCTGAGAAATTTGTTCAGGACTTTGTAAGCAAACTGCACGAGTGTGCGAATTCCAGTTACGGCTACGGGTGAGGCTTCACAAGACGTCACGGCAACACCGAGGGCGAGTGGAAGGTACGTTACGAAGTACCTGGATGTTGCGGTTCTAGAACTGCCGCATAGGACAGTCTTGCTGTCCCCGGAAACGATCCCTAGGAGAGCGAGGAAGACGGGGGAAGGAGGGGAGGGGAGGGGGCGCCTGTTACAAGCTTGGTATTAGGCTGGCGGCCGGCGCACACAGGGGTATTTCTTGCAAAACGTTGGTCAAAATTATTATTTGGTATTTCCTGTACCGTGAGAGCCTAGAGAATATTTTTGTTATCTGTTAATGTATTAACATACTTTGCAACATGAAATGAAACAAAATTATGGTATTTTTTAGATTATTAATTTCTTAGCTATAATACAATGTATACTCAGATTATGCCTCCCGGTCTTATATAGCGAGCAGATGATGGTGTAGGATTTTTCCAAACAATTAGGTCTTTATTCGTGGGGCTAATAAACTGGAGAGGCACTACAGATGACAAATATTTTCGCATCGGTATCAAATTTTTGTTCAAACTGAGTTTGCTGTGAATCATCACAACCCCATTTACAGATACGTTTCAATGCGTTCAGGTCACCATTTGAAGATCATTTAAAGCCTCTTCTAAATATAATATTAATAGTGCGCGTGTGTGGTTAAGCAATGTTAGAAGCTTAATCTCCGCTCATGTGGCACTCACCTGCTGCATTCATTGACAGAGTAGCACCGCTTCTTAGCCTCTATAAGCTACTGTAACAGAGACACATCCTTATTATCTGTTCGGATTATTTCGTATTGTTTCCTTGTAAACCTTGCTTTTACAAAGACTGCCAAGACTTGCATATGGGAAAGTCTTTTTTTTTTTTTTTTTGCTTGTAAGTGTATAGGACTTCGATCTAATGCTTCTCTGCTGTATTTAGCTATTCGTGTAGGAGATGAACTAATATCTTTAACCACTGTGGAACACTCAATGTCCATATTCTCGGAGCTTCATTTGGCTGGCTTACGTTAGTTTTGTAACTTTAAAATTGTTTCTCAGTAGCTGTGGCTGTGTTTTACTGCGTTCGTTTAACTGCACGAATAACTCTGATGCTGTACCAACTTGAGTTTTGCAACATGGAATTTTAATTGCATTTTGCATCCAGTTATGGTTATTTTTAAAGAGGTACTTTCAAGTTTTCGTGAAGAATGTAGGTGGGACCTGATAATATAAAATTTTTCAAAAATACCAACCTTTTTACAAACTCTCTACCAGAACATCTCTTCATAAGGCATAGACGCATTTTCTTGTCATAAAAATGGTTCAAATGGCTCTGAGCACTATGGGACTTAACTTCTGAGGTCATCAGTCCCTAGACTTAGAACTACTTAAACCTATCTGACCTAAGGACTTCACACACATCCATGCCCGAGGCAGGATTCGATCCTGCGACCGTAGCGGTCGCTCGGTTCCAGACTGTAGCGCCTAGAACTGCTTGGCCACTCCGGCTGGCTCTTGTCATAACTTTAACATTCGAGGGGCCTAGGATAAAAACAATACGCTTTCAGGATTCATTGCGCAGATGCAGCTTTTTATATCTGACAACTACAATGTCAGAAAATCGAAATGTAGTATTCATCGGCTATTTTTTTAAATTTACAGAAGAGGAATGATTTTTTTTGCCCAACTGTATTAATAAATATGCAGGAAAACACCTTTAACTATAACAAAAATAATAATTACTAGTAAAAGTAGTAAATAATGTGAATGAAAGTAAGTATAAATAACGGTATGTGCCCGGATCTTCGAAATCCGTATTGCTTTCACCACGCTTCGAGTAAAACCACACTTTAACACATTCAGAAACACGATTTCAAGCCAGTAGAGAAGCTTCAGACGCACTACATGCGAGATGTAAATACAGACTAGTTGTAGCGCCTATCAGTGTACAATAAACGGTAACACATTGCCTCAGCAATGCCCTTTCTATGTGACTATCGCAGGAAGTTATGCATTCCGGGAATAACTCACATGTGAAAGTCCGTAAATGGAGCGTTATAGGGTTCGCAGAGGCTCTAGCAAAGTGCTCAGCAATCGTGTTTGCGTCGGTACATAGCACGCCACTGATGGTAACGCCAGGAACGCTTGTTGAGGTCTGGTACCCAAAAAGACGTCTGATCGTCCAAACTTGGGAAGGTGACGTATGACACCCAATGGTCGACACGTACTTCTACCAACACTCATGTTTTGTAGAGCTCACCGACGCTCTGAAATTGCCTCAGCGACTTCCGGCGACCACCAAGGCACTGTCTTTCGCCGGGGGCATACGAAAGGGTTCAGAATTTTTAGTACCCCGGGATAATCTTTACAGAGGACGCATCGTGTGAGGCAAAAATTAGAACGAGGATCCAAGCCGCAAACCGATCATATTTCAGTCTAAGTCAGCTTTTAAAATCGTGCAATCTCTCAAGGAATTTTAAACAGCAGCTGTGCCAAACACTGATACAACCCGTAAGGCTGACTTATGGCAGCTAAACTTGGAGTATTCGTAAAAAAGACTGCAATAATCTTCTCGTTTTCGAGAGAAAAGTCTTGAGGAGGATCTATGGGCCGTTACAAGGCGAGGTCACTGGAGAATGGAGGATCCGTCATAATAGTGAGCTGGATGAACTCTACAATCGACCAACATCGTAGGCCTGATGAGAAGCAAGCGGCTAGTATGATGAGAACACGTCGCGACGACTTGCTGCAGATCGACATAGAGGGCAACTGGCAACAGACTGCAAGGAACAGCATCCAGTGGAAGAGAAGCCTCGTAGCTACGAGCGCTCCTCTGGACCTGGTTGCGTAAAATAAAATAAAAAACAAAATGAAAGTGTATACAGCGAACGTGTATTTTCAAATACTACCTACGATGTTTTTAAGGTAAAAAATTTTTCAGTATGTATTCCCTGTCGTGTTGTTCAGTACAACTGCAGAATTTGTTTTTACGATTAGGTTCTTTTCCAAGATACGTTTCTCTGACTTATTTGTGATTGGTCATTTATAGTAAGAACTACTTTTTTTCCCGGCGTAGTGAATTGAAGGCTACTGCTACTGTCGCAGTTTCCCCTTTATTGCCTCCCTCCCCCCGCCCCCTCCCCCCAACGGTTCTTTCACGTTCTACACACACACACACACACACACACACACACACACACACACACACACACACACACACAGAGAGAGAGAGAGAGAGAGAGAGAGAGAGAGAGAGAGAGAGAGAGAGAGAGAGAGAGAGAGAGGGGGGGGGGGGGAGGGAGGGAGGGAGTGGCGAGACGGGGCGCCCCTTTATAATGAGAGAGGGCGGAACCAATCACTGACTGTACATCCCCTTCCACAATAAAAGCACCTCGGAAGCTGTCGACAGTAATATTATCGTGGTACGCATCGATCACAAATGTGTCTGACACCGTCACTCTACAATAATTCCAGCGAAAATTTCATCAGACAGACAAAATCCAGTAAATGCGAGAGCGTCATGGAGTTGAGCATCTGACGCCAGGGACAGACGCTGCAAAAAAGGGTGTTGTGCGTCAAGGAGAAATTTACGATTAAAAAATCGGAGACGACACCTTCCTGGAAACTACGAGCAATATGTTTCTACTTCCCATGGAAGTTATACCTAACGAAATGACTAGAAACAGGTCATAGGGAAGATCAGTGACAATCATTTTTCCTGCACATAATTTGCGACGGTAATACGAAAGTGGGCACCGAAGTATCCTCAGTCAAATACCGCCAGATGGCTTGGAGTACAGATATAGACGTAGAAATTGAACCAAAATGTAGTTCGTCTTTTTGTACTGTGAAGCTATTAGACGTTATCTCGCCTTGCATGCTCGACGACCCTGATGACAATCTCTGCTACTGGCAAGATTCAAATGAGTGAACCCGGAGGTGAGCCTCAAGGCCGTTACGTCCTTGATTTAGCGAATTCCACCAAAAAACGCGCGCGCACACACACACACACACACACACACACACACACACACAGCCTCTCTGTCTGCCTGTCTCCGTTTCGTCCTCTCAAATTTTATAAAAATGGCTCTGAGCATTATGGGACTTAACATCTATGGTCATCAGTCCCCTAGAACTTACAACTACTTAAACCTGACTAACCTAAAGACAGCACACAACACCCAGTCATCACGAAGCAGAGAAAATCCCTGACCCCGCCGGGAATCGAACCCGGGAACCCGGGCGTGGGAAGCGAGAACGCTACCGCACGACCACGAGCTGCGGACCCTCAAATTTTATACGGACCTTCACAAAACGACGAAAAAAGAAAAGTTTTCTGCCTCTCTTCCTTGTCAATACCGAGGGAGAACATCAGAATGTTGTATTCGTGCTGTCGTCTTCTTGCCATCGAAGATGTTTGGAGAAAACGTATCGCGAGACATTTCCCGGGCGCTTTGATCTTCCTCCACCTCACTTTCCTCTCTGACACTGCTTGGTTTAGAGAGATCACATGTTCCAATGAACAAGCAACTGCCATCACAGATGGAGAGAGAGTTGCGACGCCTTTTTTCGCGCTTTACCTGGCTTCCGAAATTTGATACCAGTGAAGTCGAGTTCTAAAACAAAAGAAACACCATGAAGGACATTGAATGAGAATAATTAGGTGGTTTTTTAAGCGTAATAAAAACATTACGGTATAAAATCGGAAACAAACTGAAACACTCAAAAATAAACCTACGACAATTTTATGTCATTGAAACGATGAGAGTTGAAGTTCTTACAATATGAAGGCAGAAGTTATGCATATCATTTAAAAGAGTTTTGAAAACTGACTGCAGTATTACGCTTATCGTATGAGCACAGGGGTGGGGAGAAGACATAGCGAGAGCTAACAGACGAGTAAAAATAAGAACAGACGCGAAACAATAATAGCAAAATTCATTAATGCAAGTACATAGTGTACTTCTCGTGCCAACAAAGGAAGATAAATTTTGAAATGTAGGAGACAAATATAATTATTTGGTCAAAAGCATTCAGACACATATTAGGAAACAACATAGGCAGCGTACAACCTTCGCCTTTGTGGTGGCTTTACCTCTGCTGTGGACACTTTCAATGAGATGTCCAAATGTCTGTGGAAGAATGACAGCCCATTCTTCATCCATAGCCGAAATCGGAGACGATAGTGAGGTTGCAAGATGATATCGGGCGCGAAGTCTACGTTCTAAGTCATCCCTAATGCGTGACACTGGATTTACGTCGGGACTCTGCGCAGTCCAGTCCATTTCAGGAATATTATTATCCACAAACCAATGCGTCAAAGATGATACATTACGACAAGGTGCATTTTCGTGCTGTTGTAAACCGCCTCCGAACTGTTCCTCTACTGGACGACATATACAATGCTTTAAAATGTGTTTATATCCCTCCGCATTCAGAGTTTTGTGAAGTGCAGTAAGGGGTCCACATCCTCTTCATGAAAAACGCGCCCATGACGTAAAACCACCTCCTCCGTACTTACTGCTGGCACTACTCATGATGGCAGGTAACGTTCTCCAAGCATTCGCCAAACCTAAACTCAAACCCACCCATCGGAATGTCGCTGGATATAGTGTGATTGATATGTAAACACCCGTCACAGTCGTGAAGACCGAACCAACGCCAACAGCAATATTATGGAACGATAAACCTCTCTCTCGACAGGCTATGATGCTCACACTGGCGATACAGATACCTACTGACAGACATCGATGTTTCTTACCCAAGGGATTACACGATCTTCTCAGCAATAACCAACATTCAAATGCTATTTCCGATTAAGTAACCCGGTTCGCAGTCGTGCCTTATTTACAGAATGCAACGGCTCTCCCACACGGCAATTTTGTGAGGTTGCGCTGAAACGGTGATCATGTGTATATGGAAGCATGTAATTTACTTTAAACTAATTTGGCGTTTGTTGCAGCCACCTTAATAATGTTGCAATTTTAATAGTCAGCAGTGAAGAATCTTAAGTAGCACGAAGTTAAAATTTGGCGGAGAAGGGGGGGGGGACATGAACAGTTTTCTGAAATGTAAAGAAGTCGCACCTTAAGAATACGTGCAGTGGGGTAAGACTATAGCTCTGGACTCCTGTGCCACCACGGCCGATGAATTCTCCCTTCGCGTACGCTTGGCACTCTTTCGTGAGAGGGAAGTGCGACGCCATGAGGATAAAGGAGACTAAGGGGTAACGAAGGAAGGGTGTGCGAACAATGAACAATGGAGGCGCCAACTGGAGGGTTTGCTCTCAAACGCATGAGCGACGGACCGGTATAGCGTCTGAGTCCACCGACGCAACAGCACAGCTCACTGAATCCCTCCCCAACAATTGCGTTAGTTGGTCAGCTATCTCCACAACCAGTAGCGGCACCCGTTAAAAAGACCGACCCCAGTGCACATAACAAAGGCAGTGAAGGGTTTCATCTGGTCGGACAGAAAGTGAGAGGTGTGTGATGTGTTATTTCAGCATCAAAGTTCCTCGACTCTCTATTCGGCAACTGACATTTACATAAATGAGGAATTAGATTGGAGTCACCTACCGTTTTGGAGGGAGAACTTATCACTTGAAACCGCGGAACGAGAAGCTGATACTTCGGTGGAACTGATGACAAAAGATATACTGTTAGCTGTCTGAACGTGTATCAGCGCAGCATGTGCAAGGCACTAATTTTCTACATACTTGATCTCACTCGTACTTAACTGCTGGCGCCAGGCAGCACTTATTTGTGCAGGTACCAGACTCTTTCCGAGCGATTTTGGCTTTGATACCCCGTTAGTACCCCGGTTTGAAGAAAATCTTAGATACAATAATAAAATCCTTATAGGACAGGATTGACCGTTGGTACTGAAGATGACAGCGGAAAAAAAACAGCCACAGGGAAACGGGCAATTCGCTGTTTGTTTGGCAGCAACTATTCAATCAAGGCCTTGTCTCTGCGAGCTACAGAAAAGGTTACTGAATCGCACCGTGTTTGCACTAAACTAACAATGTAACTCACAACGCAACAAGACAGATATTATGTTTTTCTTGGGCCTCGCCGTCTGGAATGGCTACACCTGCCTGTAGTACCAAGCTAACTACCAATGACAACATGTTTCATAGATATACTGTCTGTGGAGCTACTGTAAAGTTTGAATGATGGATTGTATCACAGAACATGTCGTGATAAACTTGCGTCAGCATACGTTTTATAAAATAAACTAAAATATATTTCATTAATGTATAGGGCGTCTCTCCTAGAAGCCGTCAGGGGTATTTTCTCTTGATCTTTCGGCAGATATTTGCAATTTTGTTTTCGCAATGTGTAATAGGAGTCGGTCCAAACATTGCCGTTCATCATGTCTTTCATGCGACGCCCAGTGTCATCGAGAAACGTTCATTTGTTTCCAATTACAAACAAAACTATTTTTAAAGGTGTATTTTGCGTGTCCACTCGATAGGGCGGTCCCAGATTAGTCCGTTGAGATATTCGTTTTACCGCTATCTGGTAACAGCGACAGTAAAACAGCCATGCGGCCGCGCTACTCAGTCGCTGTTGGAGTTCTCATTCTTCGTCTTCTACTGTCCCTGTTAATATACAGCACTGAACAGGATACCTCACTAGCTAATTTGAAACCACACTATCGAACTCGCAGATAAAAAATTGCATTAAAAATATTTGCAGAATGAGATTTTCACTCTGCAGCGGAGTGTGCGCTGATATGAAACTTCCTGGCAGATTAAAACTGTGTGCCGGACCGAGACTCGAACTCATATCAGCGCACACTCCGCTGCAGAGTGAAAATCTCATTCTGGAAACATCCCCCAGGCTGGCCATGTCTCCGCAATATCCTTTCTTTCAGGAGTGCTACTTCTGCAAGGTTCGCAGGAGAACTTCTGTAAAGTTTGGAAGGTAGAAGACGAGGTACTGGCAGAAGTAAAGCTGTGAGGACGGGGCGTGAGTCGTGCTTGGGTAGCTCAGTTGGTAGAGCACTTGCCCGCGAAAGGCAAGGTCCCAAGTTCGAGTCTCGGTCCGGCACACAGTTTTAATCTGCCAGGAAGTTTCAAAAATATTTGCGTTTCTAACGCAACACATGGCATCTCAACAAAGATGCGATAATCAGTATTTGTTTCCGCTGACTTCATCTGCAGATTGCAAAGCAGAGATTGCAAGCATCTTCCGAAACTACATAGAAAATGCGTCTGACAGCTCTTAGGAGAGACACCCTATATAAAGAAGATAGATACCTCATTCTAAAGAGGAAAGTGTCACTTCCTGGGTTCTACTCCCCTTAAATGTCCCGGATAAGAAATGCCTCGCTGTTAGTCACGGACTGTTTTGGCCGTTCTTGTTTATTCGAAGCACAAACGCTTCGCCTGACTCGACGCCCATGTTAAGTACCCAAAGCGTCCTGTCCGGATTGCCTGCCCACGCAGCGTTCTAATGCGTCCGCAAACAGATCCGTTGCCTTTTACGGAGAAGTGCATCCAGAGGTGTGGTCGCACCTTTAGCGAGTCCACACAGAACTGTTTACACGAATACCTCCGTGTCCACAGCTGCGGATGTACAGTCCGTTTTGTATCAGGCGAACACAACACGAACTAATAGCCTGGGAGATTAATTTTACAATTAACCAAGCTCTGTCATACTAGACAAATTACAAAATTCGAGGGTTAATGTGCTAGAGATTAAAGAAGAGAAAGTTTGTTTTTGATTTAACAGCATGCACTACTGGGGAAACTAATAATACTTTTACACTTCATGCATTTTACATAGCCGGATTTCACTCTTTGTCCAGATTCAGACCGCTATATCTATTAATTAAACTCTTCGCCAAACCAGTTTCTCACTGCATTTTTCACCAAAGCGTCTAGAAATGATGAAGACTTCCGACATAGTCATACCGCATAGTGTGAACTGTATCGATGCAATCATCTGCCACAGCCGATTCATCGCGCTTGCGAAGTGTATGTTGTACAGTAAGTGTCCAGCGTGTCTTTCAAGAACTGTTCGTTCGTCAACCCCATGTATTAAAGGTCGCACTCAAATGAACTCTAGCCTTGAGGAGCATTTAGTCGTCTCTGATGAAACCCAAATGTGCTGCTTGCTTCTGTGGAGGGCGAAAAATGACTAACTTCGTGTTTGGTGAAGATCCGGCGTATTTTTGACGGCAAGATTCCCACATATGGCCCGAAAGCCATTGATTTAAATCTCGGTCTTTCGGTTTTAGTCCTAGCGTCTTACGTATCTGTTGCGGAGAATACACATTTGCTTCATAAACTCCTTTGAAGCGTAGAAACTCAACATGCAGACTGCTCTCGTCAAATATCCTATCTGCTCTGTGATCCAAAATTCTGAGAACACCCATCGTCTAGGAAGAACAGTGGCAGCTATTTGTACGTAAATACAAATCCGTGTAAGTGGGCTTCCGATAAACTGTACGTCCCAAAGTCTTTGCGACGAATTAGAACATCCAAGAATAGACGATATCAGTCCTTTTCAATTTACATAGTAAATTCCATTTTTTCGAGAATGGTAGTTACATGCTCTAAAAATTCCCGTAATTTATGCTCACCTTGTGTATCTGGTCGAAAGCGCACTAGCGCGGGCCGCTGGTTGAAAGAATGTTCCAAGTGCTGGAGCTCTCACGCACATGATGACCGGAAGGTATAAGGACGAAATCTAACGGGTGATTGATTGCGCCGCGAGAAGACCCCGTATCTTTCTGGGAATGCAGACTTTCTAAGCGAATTTCGATAATTAAGTCTTCTCAGATTATCAGCCGACTTAAGGCGTCGTTTTGTGGCAACGTTTCGACGTGTTTCCTACACGTCATGGTCAGAGGAAGCGTCGGAGGTTTTTTTCCCCCCCACTTCTCATTCTCCTCCCTCATGAGGCAGAGCAGGCTGTTTGAAGGCATGCACTGCTCTTTTCAGCCATATGTTACATTACATTAATATTTTCTTCATTACAATTATTTTTCTTGCAGCGTTTACAAAGTGCATTAATATCCTTTTATTTTATTTTTACATATTACAGAATCATTTATATCTTACAGTTATAGAATCTTAAACCTACAATTTCTTGTCTTTATACATCTTTTTTTCTATAACAGTTTTTGATTCGTTGGAAGTTACATAAATTTAGTATAGAAGGATGTAAAGTGAGAAAAGTACGTAAGGAAATTAAAACATAATTGAGGGTGTAAACCGTTTGGTGTGGTGTAAATCATAGCGAATGGTGTTAAACATAGAAGGGCAATTACTGGTATAAATCAAAGTATAAGTAATTTAAGGGGCAACATTATACATAAAATAAATATGCATACTTAACTGGGGATCCTTCCCCACGAACCACGGATCTTGCCGTTGGCGGGGAGGCTTGCGTGCCTCAGCGATACAGATGGCCGTACCGTAGGTGCAGCCACAACGGAGGGGTATCTGTTGAGAGGCCAGACAAACGTGTGGTTCCTGAAGAGGGGCAGCAGCCTTTTCAGTAGTTGCAGGGGCAACAGTCTGAATGATTGGCTGATCTGGCGTTGTAACACTGGATAATTTAATTCTGAAGTACGAAAACTGATAAATCTTGACTCATGAAAAACTGATTAATTTTGACGTAAGCAGCGCTACCCATGGCCCTGTGAAATCAATCTGAATCTGCACGTGAGAAATAAACTGAAAAATTCTTATCTCGTGATGGTGTCGCCGGATAACGCTGCCTATTTATCTGCTCGTAAATGGCACAGCTTAGTGCAATGCTGGCCTATCTACTAATACTGGATAACATTTGTCTGATATCTGAATTACTAAAAAAAACTGACTTTACTTAGTGACACGGCTGCTAGTCTGATTACTAAAGACCACATGAGTATGACCTGACAAAAATTTTGGAATATTTTAATTTAGATAAATGACTGGATCGGGGACTGGCAATATCTTAAGGGGAAATCATACTTTTATAGTTGACTGGTAAAAACAAATAAAACAATTATACTCTGAAAATGTTTTACGTTATTGATAAAGATCTACAATACATTACACGGCCGGCCGGAGTGGCCGTGCGGTTCTAGGCGCTGCAGTCTGGAACCGAGCGACCGCTACGGTCGCAGGTTCGAATCCTGCCTCGGGCATGGATGTGTGTGATGTCCTTAGGTTAGTTAGGTTTAATTAGTTCTACGTTCTAGGCGACTGATGATCTCAGAAGTTAAGTCGCATAGTGCTCAGAGCCATTTGAACCATTTTTGAACATTACACGGGAAAAATGAATATATTACAAATCTGGGTCAACTGGTGCTGACGAATCACAAAGAGAAAAGATTGAAACAAATTCATATTAACATCTCAGGCAAGTGACTTCGCTACGCGCATGCAAATAAAAATAATAAAATTTACCTTCAAATAGATGGTTGACTTAATTACACTGTTGATTTTTCATTATATTGAGAATTATTCATTTGTTCATCATCACCTCATTCCATGGTATCACTTAGCTCTGCAGCTGATCACAATTATTATTCAGTTCCATATAATAAAATTTTACAATTTGTCCTGCACTGTGACATTAACAAAAAATGGTTCAAATGGCTCTGAGCACTATGGGACTTAACACTGAGGTCATCAGTCCCCTAGAACTTAGAACTACTTAAACCTAACTAACCTAAGGACATCACACACATTCATGCCCGAGGCAGGATACGAACCTGCGACCGTAGCGGTCGCGCGGTTCCAGACTGTAGCGCCCAGAACCGCTCGGCCACTCCGGCCGGCTGACTTTAACAACTACTAACTATAAACTGCGCTGCACCAGCGACAGACTGCAACTATACAACTGCGGCAGAGACTGCTCTAACCTGCGACTCTACTGCTACTCTCTTTTAACAGGGGCAGAGATATTTTATGCCTCAGGCAGCGCCTGTGAATTGTCGTTCTAGCTAGTGAGCAATACATCGAGATTACGTTTGCTTCAGCAGGGTGGTGAACCCCTTACAAGATCAGTGTCGAATACATCACGTACTGTGAACATATTTCACATCTGTGTCTTCGGAGTCTTTCGCGGCGGCATACATGAATAAAACGTTCTCGGTTTTCCAGCCGCGTCAATTCGAATAAAATCCTCGAGCTTTCGATAACCAACGTCATCGGTGCTGCCACAGGCACATAGCTCCGCTAGCTGCCCGGGTCGACTTACGCACGCGCACCACATTAGATCGATCCGATTGGCTGCTGCTGATGTCATCATGCCTATGTAAGCGAGAAACCGGAGCAGCCCCGGCAGTCAGTGAACTCCTGACGACGATGGCGGAGATGGCTATCGAAAGCTCGAGGAGTTTATTCAAACTGACACGGCTGGAAAACCGAGAACGTTGTATTCATAGTTCACATACTGTGATGTAATTATCTACGGGTTTGAAAAAAAATGTTAAAAATAATGTTACATTTTTATAGCCTTCACTTCACGGGAGCAGAATGCATTATGGAGTCCGTATGATGGGCACGCAGGTCCGAAACTGGCAATCGACTTACCGATTGTCGATGGTTCACACGCGCCCGCGTAGTGCACGGAACACGTGTGTGCGACGCCTGAGGGGCCCGCCCCCAGACAGCCTCCGCGTCACAGAGCTTCGGCCTTGCAGCCAATTAGCGGGACGCCTCTAAGCAGCGAGGCGCTGCACCGGCCTACAGCAACGCTCCGCTGCGAAAGCACTGTCGTCCCTGTCTCACGTGGTCCGAAATATCTCTTTCTACACTATTGGCCATTAAAATTTCTACACCAAGAAGAAATGCAGATGATAAACGGGTATTCATTGGACAAATATATTATACTAGAACTGACATATGATTACATTTTCACGCTATTTGGGTGCATAGATCCTGAGAAATCAGTACCCAGAACAACCACCTCTGGCCGTAATAACGGCCTTGATACGCCTGGGCATTGAGTCAAACAGGTTGGATGGCGTGTACAGGTACAGCTGCCCATGCAGCTTCAACACGATACCACAGTTCATCAAGAGTAGTGACTGGCGCAAAGTGGCGAGCCAGTTGCTCGGCCACCATTGACCAGACGTTTTCAGTTGGTGAGAGATCTGGAGAATGTACTGGCCAGGCCAGCAGTCGGACATTTTCTGTATCCAGAAAGGCCCGTTCAGGACGTGCAACATGCGGTCGTGCATTATCCTGCTGAAATGTTGGGGTTTCGCAGGGATCGAATGGAGGGTAGAGCCACGGGTCGTAACGCATCTGAAATGTAACGTCTACTGTTCAAAGTGCCGTCAATGCGAACAAGAAGTGATAGAGACCAATGGCACCCCATACCACCACGCCGGGTGATACGCCAGTATGGCGATGACGAATACACGCTTCCAATGTGCGTTCACTGCAATGTCGCCAAACACGGATGCGACCATCATGATGCTGTAAACAGAACCTGGATTCATCCCAAAAAATGACCTTTTGCCATTCGTGCACCTAGGTTCGTCGTTGAGTACACCTTCGCAAGCGCTCCTGTCTGTGATGCAGCGTCAAGGGTAACCGCAGCCATGGTCTCCGAGCTGATAGCCCATGCTGCTGCGAACGTCGCCCAACTGTTCGTGCAGATGGTTGTTGTCTTGCAAACGTCTCCATCTGTTGACTCAGGGATCGAGAGGTGGCTACAGCCATGCGGATAAGATGCGTGTCATCTCGACTGCTAGTGATACGAGGCCGTTGGGATCCAGCACGGCGTTCCGTATTATCCTCCTCAACCCACCGATTCCATATTCTGCTAACAGTCATTGGATGTCGACCAACGCGAGCAGCAATGTCGCGATACGATAAACCGCAATCGCGATAGGCTACAATCCGACCCTTATCAAAGTCGGAAACGTGATGGTACGCATTTCTCCTCCTTACACGAGGCATCATAACAACGTTTCACAAGGCAACGCCGGTCAACTGCTGTTTGTGTATGAGAAATCGGGTCAGCACGTTGTAGGTGTCGCCACCGGCGCCAACCTTATGTGAATGCTCTGAAAAGCTAATCATTTGCATATCACAGCATCTTCTTCCTGTTGGGTTAAATTTCGGGTCTCTAGCACGTCATCTTTGTCGTGTAGCAATTTTAATGGTCGGTAGTGTATTATAGTGTGTTACAACGGCGAAGCTTAACTAATAAAACTACTACCACAACCGATCTGCGATGCTTTCTCGTGACATTAAAGACTTACTACAGCTATATGATGAGAACTGTCACTTTTAAACAGATAATGGGCAAACAAAATAAACTGATAATTACCCCCATTACGCAACTGATAGCTGTACCAGACCGGAGAGCTTGCGTGTTGAAGTGCCGATTCCGGGACGTGAAAGTGCGCTGGTCCGGCTGATTGACGACGAGAGTCGCTGTACCGGCCAGCTTGGGTGTGGTTTCAAGGCGGTTTCCCGCATCCCATTAGGTGAATACCGGGATGATATCCAAGTTCCGCCTCAGTTAAATGTCCCCAAACCATACCATTCTCACAAGAAGAGGACGCGACGGCAGGCTTAAAATCCGAAAATCACCCGAGCCAGACAAAATACTTTCAGGAACACTAAAACGAAGAGTAACACAAATCGCACCTTTTCCTATGAACATATTCAACGAAGCCCAACTAACAGGCAAAATTCCAAAACTCTGGAAAACTGCTACTGTAGTAATAACCAGGAACACAAAAGACAAAGAGCCAACACATCCCAAAACGTACCAAACCATCTGCCTCTTACACTCTCACACCAAGGTATACGAAAGGCTCCTCTGTGACCAACTACTGTAAGTAGGCTGTTTAGGTTTTTATGTTGGTAACACCACGTAGCGCTCTATATGAAAATCACTGACTGTTCTGTGTGAAGTCTGTGGCTGGTTGGCATTGTTGTAATATTCGCTATTGTAGTGTTGGGCAGTTGGATGTAAACAGCGCGTAGCGCTGCGCAGTTGAAGGTGAGCCGCCAGCAGTGGTGGACGAAGGGAGAGAGATGGCAGAAATGTAAGAGCGGATGATCTGGACGTGTGTCCGCCAGAAAGAGTAAATTTGTAAGACTGGATGTCATGAACTGATATATATATATTATGAATTTTGAACCCTATTAAGGTAAATATTGTTTGTTCTCTATCAAAATCTTTCATTTCCTTAGTAAGCCCACCAGTAGTTAGTGTCTTCAGTAGTTAGAATCTTTTATTCAGCTGGCAGTATTGGCGCTCGCTGTTTTGCAGTAGTTCGAGTAACGAAGATTTTTGTGGGGTAAGTGATTCATGAAAGGTATAGATTATTGTTAGTCAGGGCCATTCTTTTGTAGGGATTTTTGAAAGTCAGATTGCGTTGCGCTAAAAATATTGTGTGTCAGTTTAAGCATAGTCATTTATAATTTTTATAAGGCGACGTTTCACTACAATCGTACAGGGGCCTCTTCAGTCCAACACCCCATCAATTCGGCTTCAGGGAAAGTAGATCAATAGAAGATGCCGTCGACCAACCTCTGACAATAACAAATAGCAACAACGATAAAACATGGCCGCCATACTAATCGACACAGCCGGGGTTTTTACCGACCTGTGGTGGCCGTCCCTCTTTGCCAGGTTGAGGGAAACGCAGCTGTCAGCTTCCCTCTGCAATAGCCTCCTCGATTATTGCAGGGGCAGAGTGGAGGGCTGGCACACTAAATGTTGTCAAAAAAGTAACAAAGGGATGTCGATACGGCTCGATCTGCCGACCAGCATCTTGTGATATCGTAATCGAGCCCTTCCAGAGCATCCTGGACGGTGACGACAGGGTAAGAGGTGTGGTGGCGTACGCAGATGACGTGCTCATAGTGGTGTCAGCAAACTCGAGAGCAGACAAGAAAGGCACGCATTGCTTCAGAAAATGAACAACTGGTGCAAAGAAAATAAACTAAAAATAGCGCCCAACAAAGTGAGCTGATAGGGTGTGCAGTGACTGGTAGTGAGTAATGAGTAAATACTGTAGCACTATCCCTCCAAGTTGTTAAATTCTTTACAAAACAGTATTGTACACTAGGAATTAAGCGAATGAGATATCAGTATTTTAAAGAGACTGTCTCGTATTTGGGAAGACGGATGTTCCAATCTTCATCCAGCCATCAGTGTTACGTTTTGCGTGGTTTCCCTTAACTACACTCCTGGAAATTGAAATAAGAACACCGTGAATTCATTGTCCCAGGAAGGAGAAACTTTATTGACACATTCCTGGGGTCAGATACATCACATGATCACACTGACAGAACCACAGGCACATAGACACAGGCAACAGAGCATGCACAATGTCGGCACTAGTACAGTGTATATCCACCTTTCGCAGCAATGCAGGCTGCTATTCTCCCATGGAGACGATCGTAGAGATGCTGGATGTAGTCCTGTGGAACGGCTTGCCATGCCATTTCCACCTGGCGCCTCAGTTGGACCAGCGTTCGTGCTGGACGTGCAGACCGCGTGAGACGACGCTTCATCCAGTCCCAAACATGCTCAATGGGGGACAGATCCGGAGATCTTGCTGGCCAGGGTAGTTGACTTACACCTTCTAGAGCACGTTGGGTGGCACGGGATACATGCGGACGTGCATTGTCCTGTTGGAACAGCAAGTTCCCTTGCCGGTCTAGGAATGGTAGAACGATGGGTTCGATGACGGTTTGGATGTACCGTGCACTATTCAGTGTCCCCTTGATCACCAGTGGTGTACGGCCAGTGTAGGAGATCGCTCCCCACACCATGATGCCGGGTGTTGGCCCTGTGTGCCTCGGTCGTATGCAGTCCTGATTGTGGCGCTCACCTGCACGGCGCCAAACACGCATACGACCATCATTGGCACCAAGGCAGAAGCGACTCTCATCGCTGAAGACGACACGTCTCCATTCGTCCCCCCATTCACGCCTGTCGCGACACCACTGGAGGCGGGCTGCACGATGTTGGGGCGTGAGCGGAAGACGGCCTAACGGTGTGCGGGACCGTAGCCCAGCTTCATGGAGACGGTTGCGCGATACCCCAGGAGCAACAGTGTCCCTAATTTGCTGGGAAGTGGCGGTGCGGTCCCCTACGGCACTGGCGACAACATCGATGTACTGTGGAGACCTCACGCCCCACGTGTTGAGCAATTCGGCGGTACGTCCACCCGGCCTCCCGCATGCCCACTATACGCCCTCGCTCAAAGTCCGTCAACTGCACATACGGTTCACGTCCACGCTGTCGCGGCATGCTACCAGTGTTAAAGACTGCGATGGAGCTCCGTATGCCACGGCAAACTGGCTGACACTGACGGCGGCGGTGCACAAATGCTGCGCAGCTAGCGCCATTCGACGGCCAACACCGCGGTTCCTGGTGTGTCCGCTGTGCCGTGCGTGTGATCATTGCTTGTACAGCCCTCTCGCAGTGTCCGGAGCAAGTATGGTGGGTCTGACACACCGGTGTCAATGTGTTCTTTTTTCCATTTCCAGGAGTGTACTTCAGGCAAATGCCGGGGCGCACGGCCGACTGCCTGTGACATCCTTATCAGACTAGACCGGTATGTATGTTAATGCCTCTATATATGAATGTCACTTCTGTTCTTAAACTGTAGTACCACGACATGAAGGTTGTCGTATTTTTCTGCCACTGTAAGCATTTTACCTTCACTGTACTGGGACAAAGATGTACTAGCGCGCTCCACAAGTAATGGATAAGGACCTCGAGTCTGGTCAACAGCCAGTTGTGCAGCATTATGGCTTTGTTATTAGCGACATAGCACCGAGCAGTTGAGTTTTAGAGAAGGAGATCTGATATCAGTCAATCTCAGAGGAATAATTTATTATAGAGATTGAAACACGTTTGTAAAGATATTTTCTTGACTGCATGGATGGAGAAGACTTTTAGAGGAATATTTCAAGGTAACCAATGCACTCTTAACGATAAAATGTTTGTGTGTCAGAACAACTAATTGAAGGAAATCTTTGTCTCTTAGATAACTAATTATATTCATGATCATTGTTAATTCCATATCTTTGTTTTTACTGTGTCGCAACTAACGTTATTGGTTTAAATGTCTTATTTTTGTAGTGATAGAATTTCGCAATTGTTACTCATTTTATGCCATACAGTGTTTTTTGACAATAATCAGACAAGAACGATTTTCTTTAAAGCAAAACCTTCGTCCACCATCCTGAGCAAAATCTAAAAATTTTGTCGTGAGTCCATTGCACATTACACCGCGCTTAGCAACACACTGTTTCTGAGAATAAAAATTTCGAGCAGATTATTTTAATTTAGCTGCTGCAGCATTTGCTGAGTTTAATTTGCTTTCGCGAAGTTCAGTACACCAGACACAAAGCAGCACGCTGAGCAAGAGGCAAGTTATTTTTATTTCATGGCAGACCTCATTTTGCATTCTTGTGACCAAATAGTACGCAGTCACAATTTTCAGGTGTAGTTCTAAGAAAGGAGATTAATTTACACTGAACAGTGCAAGTAATCAAACAGCTATTTTCTTCCGAGTTACGCAGTACTTTATTTTGTGGATATTTCATGTCAGACATTGCACTTTATGTGTGTGTGTGTGTGTGTGTGTGTGTGTGTGTGTGTGTGTGTGTGTGTGTGTGTGTTAATTCCTAAAGGACCAAGCTGCTTAGGTCATCGGTCCCTAGATTTACACACCACTTTAATTTATGCTAAGAACAAAACACACACACACACACACACACACCCATGCCCGAGGCAGGACTCGAACCTCCGGCGGGAGGGGCCGCGCAGTCCGTGACATGACGCTTCAAACCGCGCGGCCGCACTTTATGTATGTAAATGCCATAACGTACTTCAGTATTAAGTTTCAGTTAAATAGTTTCCAATGAGTACGCAATTAGTTTATTTGGCGATTTAATTGCATCAATTTTCATTCTTTCAAATTCAGCATGTCACTAAGATTGAAGTTGTGTTTCACGACACTGTTTACAAGCGCAATACATGGCCAACCAACAGTGAGTATTGCTCAGATGTTGAATACGATAGAGAGGAGAAAGTTTTTTCGAAAAAGATTTTTCACTATTTTGTATATGGGTAAGTTCATTAGAAAGTTTACACTATCTACACTTGAGTACCGTGCCCGGGCGCGGCGGCTGCCGTCGAATGCAGAACACAGGCAGTTGTGGCCGCGGGTGGTTGGCCAGCGGTGGCGTGCCCGAGCAGATTAAAGCGGCGCGGCTAATTACGCCCGCTCTCGATTAAGACTTCGTTTGTTCCCTAGTTTACTCGCTATTTGCGTCCATGTCCACGGCCAGCGACCTGTTATGCCAACGTCAATCCGCATGCAAATCTTTCCTGTCATCAGTTTTTACCCGTCACACCAGTTTGTCTAATTCTGTTTTTAACAGAGCATAATGGATTAGAAGCAGCTTACTAATGCTATATGCATCGTAGGATTTTATTTTGCTATCTCGACAAAGGCGCGCAGTCTGGCGTCATAGGCGTACCATTACCACGTTTCCACCACCTGCATCCAACGAAGATTTCTTCGCCAACGCGGATTAGAACCGACTACGGTTCAAGTCCGACACCTAAGCGCGCCAGAACCTGCACTACAGATGTGAAACAACGTAGCGCACGTAAATCCGCTCTCTCTCTCTCTCTCTCTCTCTCTCTCTCTCTCTCTCTCTCTCTCCCCTCCTCTACACACACACACACACACACACACACACACACACACACACACACTGCCTTCCTCCCATTCCATCACCACTACCATTCCACCCCACGTAATGAATACTAAAGTGTTCGGATTCCTGGTGTAATTTTTTTTTTTTTTTTGGCACTATGGGACTCAACTGCTGTGGTCATAAGTCCCCTATAACTTAGAATTACTTAAACCTAACTAACCTTAGGACATCACACACATCCATGCCCGAGGCAGGATTCGAACCTGCGACCGTAGCGGTCGTGCGGTTCCAGACTGTAGCGCCTTTAACCGCTCGGCCACTCCGGCCGGCTGGTGTAAAAATTACAAGAAAGTTTTTACCTCAACAACGATCCCGAAAACCCCATTTGCAATAATGTCTCGACTGCATATTGAAATGATTACTTTGTGGGCCAGGAACAACAGGCCACAGAGGAATGAGCTTCGTGTGTTGGTGCTCCAACAGATTTAAGTATGAGATACAAGTGAGGGCTTGGGGGGGGGGGGGGCACTTTAATGCTTATTTACTCCGGTCATTTGGCAAGTAGTGGTGGACGACTACCTTGCACTTCACTCTCACCTGACTGAAAGATGCTGGACTTCTTTTTAGTGACGCTACGTCACGACAGCGATTTACGGAACAGTTGTCAATAATGAAGTACCTGTGCTTGAGCGAGTTGCAGAAGCATGGGAGGTAGCACACACTAAACCGGACCCATTCGAATCGCTTCTAAACTTACTGTAATGGCGAACTAAATTCTGTGTTCAGGCGGCACGTACACACTTTTAACATCTCTGAGACGTCTTATAAAGCATTCGCAAAATGCAGCATATTAAAAGTATGATGAACATTTCCCCAATCTAATAAACTACACTACTGGCCATTAAAATTGCTACACCACGAAGATGACGTGCTACAGACGCGAAATTTAACCGACAGGAAGAAGATGCTGTGATATGCAAATGATTAGATTTTCAGAGCATTCACATAAGGTTGGCGCCGGTGGCGACACCAACAACGTGCTGACATGAGGAAAATTTCCAAACCATTTCTCACACACAGACAGCAGTTGACCGGCGTTGCCTGGTGAAACGTTGTGATGCGTCGTGTAAGGAGGAGAAATGCGTACCATCACGTTTCCGACTTTGATAAAGGTAGGATGGTAGCCTGTCGCGATTGCGGTTTATCGTATCGCGACATTTCTGCTCGCGTTGGTCGACATCCAACGACTGTTAGCAGAATATGGAATCGGTGGGTTCAGGACGGTAATACGGAATGCCGTTCTCGATCCCAACGGGTTCGTATCACTAGCAGTCGAGACGACAGGCATCTTATCAGCATGGTTGTAACGGATCGTGCAGGCACGTCTCGATCCCTGAGTCAACAGATGGGGACGTTTGCAAGACAACAACCATCTGCACGAACAGTTCGACGACGTTTGCAGCAGCAAGGACTGTCAGCTCGGAGACCATGGCTGCGGTTACCCTTGACGCTGCATCACAGACAGGAGCGCCTGCGATGGTGTACTCAACGACGAACCTGGGTGCACGAATGGCAAAACGTCATTGTTTCGGATGAATCTAGGTTCTGTTTACAGCATCATGATGGTCGCATCCGTGTTTGGCGACATCGCGGTGAACGCACACTGGAAGCGTGTATTCGTCATCACCATACTGGCGTATCACCCGGCGTAATGGTATGGGGTGCCATTGGTTACACGTCTCTGTCACTTCTTGTTCACATTGACGGCACTTTGAACAGTGGAAGTTACATTTCAGATGCGTTACGGCCCGTGGCTCTACCCTTCATTCGATCCATGCGAAACCCCACACTTCAACAGGATAATGCACGACCACATGTTGCAGGTCCTGAACGGGCCTGGCCTGGCCAGCACATTCTCCAGATCTCTCGCCAATTGAAAACGTCTGGTCAAAGGTGGCCGAGCAACTGGCTCGCTACAATACGCCAGTCACTGCTCTTGATGAACTGTGGTATCGTGTTGAAGCTGCATGGGCAGCTGTACCTGTACACGCGATCCAACCTGTCTGACTCAATGCCTAGGCGTTTCAAGGCCGTTATTACGGCCAGAGGTGGTTGCTCTGGGTACTGATTTCTCTGGACCTATGCACCCAAATTGCGTGAAAATGTAATCACTTGTCAGTTCTAGTATAATATACACTCCTGGAAATTGAAATAAGAACACCGTGAATTCATTGTCCCAGGAAGGGGAAACTTTATTGACACATTCCTGGGGTCAGATACATCACATGATCACACTGACAGAACCACAGGCACATAGACACAGGCAACAGAGGATGCACAATGTCGGCACTAGTACAGTGTATATCCACCTTTCACAGCAATGCAGGCTGCTATTCTCCCATGTACACGACCGTAGAGATGCTGGATGTAGTCCTGTGGAACGGCTTGCCATGCCATTTCCACCTGGCGCCTCAGTTGGACCAGCGTTCGTGCTGGACGTGCAGACCGCGTGAGACGACGCTTCATCCAGTCCCAAACATGCTCAATGGGGGACAGATCCGGAGATCTTGCTGGCCAGGGTAGTTGACTTACACCTTCTAGAGCACGTTGGGTGGCACGGGATACATGCGGACGTGCATTGTCCTGTTGGAACAGCAAGTTCCCTTGCCGGTCTAGGAATGGTAGAACGATGGGTTCGATGACGGTTTGGATGTACCGTGCACTATTCAGTGTCCCCTCGACGATCACCAGTGGTGTACGGCCAGTGTAGAAGATCGCTCCCCACACCATGATGCCGGGTGTTGGCCCTGTGTGCCTCGGTCGTATGCAGTCCTGATTGCGGCGCTCACCTGCACGGAGCCAAACACGCATACGACCATCATTGGCACCAAGGCAGAAGCGACTCTCATCGCTGAAGACGACACGTCTCCATTCGTCCCTCCATTCACTCCTGTCGCGACACCACTGGAGGCGGGCTGCACGATGTTGGGGCGTGAGCGGAAGACGGCCTAACGGTGTGCGGGACCGTAGCCCAGCTTCATGGAGACGGTTGCGAATGGTCCTCGCCGATACCCCAGGAGCAACAGTGTCCCTAATTTGCTGGGAAGTGGCGGTGCGGTCCCCTACGGCACTGCGTAGGATCCTACGGTCTTGGCGTGCATCCGTGCGTCGCTGCGGTCCGGTCCCAGGTCGACGGGCACGTGCACCTTCCGCCGACCACTGGCGACAACATCGATGTACTGTGGAGACCTCACGCCCCACGTGTTGAGCAATTCGGCGGTACGTCCACCCGGCCTCCCGCATGCCCACTATACGCCCTCGCTCAAAGTCCGTCAACTGCACATACGGTTCACGTCCACGCTGTCGCGGCGTGCTACCAATGTTAAAGACTGCGATGGAGCTCCGTATGCCACGGCAAACTGGCCGACATTGACGGCGGCGGCGCACAAATGCTGCGCAGCTAGCGCCATTCGACGGCCAACACCGCGGTTCCTGGTGTGTCCGCTGTGCCGTGCGTGTGATCATTCCTTGTACAGCCCCCTCGCAGTGTCCGGAGCAAGTATGGTGGGTCTGACACACCGGTGTCAATGTGTTCTTTTTTCCATTTCCAGGAGTGTATTTGTCCAATGAATACCCGTTTATCATCTGCATTTCTTCTTGGTGTAGCAATTGTAATGGCCAGTAGTGGAGAAGTGAAAGTTTCGTAACTTAGAAACTACATATTTTTCTGACCATTGGTCAAAGAAACCCAAATGATATTTCGATAAAACCTTTATTGTCAGGAATCAGATCACATGTACTGTCCAGTCGTTTCGATACATCTTATCTATGTTCAATTCATTCCCGCATGTAAATTATCCTCTTAAGTCTACGTTTTTAAAGCTTGTGCTGAACTGAATTTTACAGTATGCAAACAAAGTTCAAACTTCTCTCTTAAGATAAGTTCGAAACTTTTTACTGACTTGTTCCAGGACACGTTCATCCTCACGCCCTCGATGAATATGCCACATTTTCCAAAATTAGAGATATTTTGTGACATGGTCCTGGCGGAACCCGAAACTGCATTTATAACCTGTTCAAATGCAGTGAATGGTGACATTTAAAGAATGTTAGTAATAATGGCTTACGTCTACCGCCTTGAATATCTTTCTCCTGGGAACAGAGAATCACAAAACTATTGATCTTCATCCTCCGGGTATTACGACAAAATTGAAGACAGACTATATTTGAATATTCCTTAAATCGCAATACAGAAGGACGAAATATGAGAGAGAATTTTCGAGATACCTGCAGTTAACGTTGTGCTGAATACACTCATGGTACAAAATATTCTACGAACCTGCTGAATATACTGCGTTGACCATAATAATAAACCTGATGTAAAAATTAAAAAATGTATTCTTCTGCGCTTGCTGAAATCTCATTGGATTTAGTTTGATGTGGCGGGAGCCAAGTTATTTCGACTACAGTAAAGTATGATAATAAGGATACGTTTTATGCTGTGCGTTACGTGCACATCGGCTCAGCGATAATACGGGACAACAGCTTTTTTGTCACATTTAATACGGACGGCAGTGGATAGCCAGCTGGTCCAACTTACCAGCAGTATTGTGAACAGTTGCAATTAAGACGTAAAAAGAGACGAGCAGAAAAACAACACAGCTTCGAATGTCTTTTACTTTTGAAACGGAATGAAATAATATACGGTAAAACTTCAGCAATACGCTTCTTGGGGAGCCAAGCGGAAAAAACAAGCTCCCGTTCTTAGCTAACATACTACCGTAATTAAAACAAGAATGATGAAACTAACTAAATCAAACAAAGGATAACGATTGTGTGTGAGCTGAGCGTGACGTAAAGGGTGTAAGGCAGGGATTTCGCCGTATAGTTAACCGAGGAAGCTACTGAGGGTATTATTTACTGTCAGTCGTTTGCTAACCTCTGAACTACTTCCATGTCCGAATCCGATGAATATATTTTAGTACTGCTTCGTTTATAACGAGACGATCAACAACAGAATCTAAGAAGCCACCGATGTGCCATTTTTTCTCCTCTTGTTTTATGAAGTGCTATACCGCACCCCGCCAGCGTTAGGCAATGACGTGTGACAGACCTTGGTGTATTACTTCCATTACGTCTGCCAGGTTAAATGTCTTGTTATTTCTCGCAACAAATATCTTTAACTTGGCTCCAGATCCAGATCAGAAGTGGTGCAGTGGCAACCTTAAAAATGCAGCATCTGAACAGTGTTCGAATGCCGTCAAAATTGTTTTCCATTTTTCTACGATGTTTATCACTCTGGCTGATGTGGAGACCACATCTGCGGTATAAAAAATGGATATAGACCAAATAAAGGCTTACTTGATTTTTCATTTTTGTACCAAAAATTTAATTTTTGTGTTTTCTTAATTTAAACAATCTTCACTAACAATTTCTTGTAAAATAGTGGTAATGAAAAAATTATATTTCCAATGAAAATTAGAATTTTGCGTGAGACATATAATTAGAAACAAGAACACCTGCATTTTTCACATAAAAGATGAAATATGTGCTAATTAGGATGTATCTGATGAATTTTACATTTAAATATTTAAATGACCTAGGTATTCGAAATGAACGAAAACAGAAATATTGAAAAAAAAAATAAAGACCAAAGCGAAGTTCGAAGGAACAATCCATAGCAAACACGATTTCAATTCTGCAACCGTTACCTATCTCATAATCAAAGCCTTTAATTTGGAATTAAATTTTACAAGAATGGGTTTC
Organism: Schistocerca cancellata; assembly: GCF_023864275.1. Classification (NCBI taxonomy): domain Eukaryota; kingdom Metazoa; phylum Arthropoda; class Insecta; order Orthoptera; family Acrididae; genus Schistocerca; species Schistocerca cancellata. The sequence goes on along the minus strand of NC_064626.1, from coordinate 466,511,690 downwards.
CAGCAATGGAAAGTACAATACGATATATCCTTTAGGAATGCTAGTAGCAAATAAATTTATTTACATGAATGTAATAACTGAAGTTCTTAAATGAGACAGCACTTGAGCTGCAATTTACTTTTAAGCATTGACTAGGAATTACAGGATACAGCCAACTTAGGAGACAAGTTTTCTCCGGTTCAGCTGCGCTGCTCGTTTACAGAAACAACTTAACTTCAGTACATACACTCCCTCAGAAAACAAGTCGATTTTCTGTGTAAACCTGTGAAAATTCTTTTAAGAACAACATGTTTTCACGGCGTTCAAACGGTGCTGCACACGCGTGTTTCACTGTGGAACATTAAACAGCAACAGTCACTTTCACAGTATGTACGAGTATCAACAGCGCAATACTCAGACCACAATCATCGGCCAGAGAGACTGCGACTGTACACGATTTGTGAAGTAAAGACATGCTAAAGTACGATTAATAAAAAGTTGATGGCTGTTATATTAGGGTGCCTTAAGGTTTCGTTTACAGTAACAGCGTAGTGAGATATCCAATATGAAAGTATTACTTATATGAGCGTAACTACACCAGTGTACGTGTGATACTGCAGCTGACCAATCATCATGTTTGCGTTTGTTTACATCAACTTTATTCGTATGGTGAACAAGTATAGTTGCGAAGCTGACATTCAGAAAACGAAGAGGTAACGACTCCTTCGTCGCGGCTGTTTCCAATTCTTGGCGTGTAGATTACCAACACTGTGCTCTCTCGACAATACGCCATTTTCCCCTTCTTGGCCTTTCGTATTGCCGTGCCATGCATCGCACTATTTAAAGAGTACATCCATATAACATTAAAACAACAGACAAAAACTGCAATATTATTTCCTCATACAACTGAACCGTATGCGATTAGTCGCAGCGATTGTTAGTAGATTTGAAGTTATTTATTTTATATCTTCTAGCTTTCTTGCCAAAATCTTACTTTCACGCGCTACTTATTTCTATAGTTTGCCAACTATTTCATTAATGAACTGATTTAAATGATAGTGGACGGTTTTAGGCAGAAGACGCACACTGAGGAGAACGATCAGATTCAAGTCTGGTGATCCCGGTTTTCCCTCATTCTCGTAAACCATATGAGCGAAATGGGGTAATGGTTTTATTACACAGGCCACATACGATTCATCCCCAGTCTTTCTTCAACTGAGTTTGTGATCCGTCTGTAGTGTCCTCTTACTTTCTTTTTTTCTATCTACTTGGAAAAATTTTGATCGCTGTGGACTGTTTTCAAAACGAATTTGTCATACTGCAGAGACGTATGGGCTAGTTTGAAACGTCTTTGGCGATTAAAATTTTTCCCGGACCGGTGCTCGAGTACATACGAGGTGCATTCAAGTTCTAAGGCCTCCGATTTTTTTTTTCTAATTAACTACTCACCCGAAATCGATGAAACTGGCGTTACTTCTCGACGTAATCGACGTACACATTTTTCACAACGCTGACGCCATGATTCCATGGCAGCGGCGAAGGCTTATTTAGGAGTCTGTTTTGAACACTGGAAAATCGCTGAGGCAATAGCAGCACGGCTGGTGAATGTGCGGCCACGGAGAGTGTCTTACATTGTTGGAAAAAGCAAAAAGCCACTAGGAGCCAGGTCAGGTGAGTAGGGAGCATGAGGAATCACTTCAAAGTTGTTATCACGAAGAAACTGTTGCGTAACGTTAGCTCGATGTGCGGGTGCGTTGTCTTGGTGAAACAGCACACGCACAGCCCTTCCCGGACGTTTTTGTTGCAATGCAGGAAGGAATTTGTTCTTCAAAACATTTTCGTAGGATGCACCTGTTACCGTAGTGCCCTTTGGAACGCAATGGGTAAGGATTACGTCCTCGCTGTCCCAGCAACATGGACACCATCATTTTTTCAGCACTAGCGTTTACCCGAAATTTTTTTGGTAGCGGTGAATCTGTATGCTTCCATTGAGATGACTGGCGCTTTGTTTCTGGATTGAAAAATGGCATCCACGTCTCATCCATTGTCACAACCGACGAAAAGAAAGTCCCATTCATGCTGTCGTTGCGCGTCAACATTGCTTGGCAAGATGCCACACGGGCAGCCATGTGGTCGTCCGTCAGCATTCGTGGCACCCACCTGGATGACACTTTTCTCATTTTCAGGTCGTCATGCAGGATTGTGTGCACAGAACCCACAGAAATGCCAACTCTGGAGGCGATCTGTTCAACAGTCATTCGGCGATTCCCCAAAACAATTCTCTCCACTTTCTCGATCATGTCGTCAGACCGGATTGTGCGAGCCCGAGGTTGTATCGGTTTGTTGTCACACGATGTTCTGTCTTCATCAAACTGTCGCACCCACGAACGCACTTTCGACACATCCATAACTCCATCACCACATGTCTCCTTCAACTGTCGATGAATTTCAATTGGTTTCACACCACGCAGATTCAGAAAACGAATGATTGCACGCTGTTCAAGTAAGGAAAACGTCGCCATTTTAAGTATTTAAACAGTTCTCATTCTCGCCGCTGGCGGTAAAATTCCATCTGCCGTACGGTGCTGCCATCTCTGGGACGTATTGACAATGAACACAGCCTCATTTTAAAACAATGCGCATGTTTCTATCTCTTTCGAGTCCGGAGAAAAAAAAATCGGAGGCCTTAGAACTTGAATGCACCTCGTAATATGGCTCTTGCGAGCAATACTTTCACCGACTGAGCTACCTAGGCGCGATTCGGGATTCAAGTCCTGGTCCGACACACAGTTTTACGTTGCCAGGACGTTCCAAAACAGTGATTCAAAACAGTTTCTATTAGTGAGACATCCACCCCCTGCCGGCTAGTGTGGCCGAGCGGTTCTAGGCGCTATAGTTTGGAACCGCGCGACCGCTACTGTCGCAGGTTCGAATCCTGCCTCGGGCATGGGTGTGTGTGATGTCCTTAGGTTAGTTAGGTTTAAGTAGTTCTAAGTTCTAGCGGACTGATGACCTCAAATGTTAAGTCCCATAGTGCTGAGAGCCATTTTAACCATACACCCCCTACCCGCAGGAAAAATATGTTGTCAATAACTTTGTGTCACTCTTTTCATGTAGGTATGACTCGAGGCGGCGTGTTTGGTTACGGGTGCAAAGCTGTATTTTAAAAGTAGTCCAGCCATTGCATTTTAGCCATTTGCCGATAACCCATTTCTCTGTCACCAACTATTTCTAAAATATTAGTCGTGTTCTCGATTTCAGATTCAACGTATATTGACACAGCTGATGGATGAACCACTCTTATTAACCCAGCATCAGTCTCCTAAATGTATTCGTGCTGTTTTTCTGTAATGTTACTACGACGAGTAAGGTATTACTGGCACCCGAATGCTAATTTACACTACATCTCTGTGTGTTTTACACCTGATGGTCGTTAAAATTTCAACACCACGAAGGCGACATGCAGCAAACGTCAGAATGCTACAACGTGTACTGCATGCTTAAATATGCAAATGAGTCGCGTTTAGCGCAGCCGCACAAAACAGACAGAAATAACGCCGTCTGCATTCTGCAGCTAAAGAGTGACTTAGTTAACTACATGTTCCGTAGATCGTTTGAACGATTCTTTTATTGAAATGACGTGGAACGTCTCAGTTTACAGGATACGTATACATTATTAATGTCAACATTAATGAACACGTTTCTCCATCATACTCATGCGATTACACTCAAATACTAGGTGGCTAGTTTCTTTAACGGGCTACCAGTTTTTAAATAGAAATTCGCGCACAGAACAGAAGGAGCTGTCCAGAAGAAATTATTTTAGATTAGATTTGAAACATGCTTTGGTACCTGTCAAATGTTTTATGGTACCGTGCAAATGATCAACAATTTTTGTTGTTGCATATTGAACTCCTTTCTGAGCCAATGACAGCTTTATTAATCTATATTGTAAAAATGTATGTATGTATGTATGTATGTATGTATGTATGTACTGTATATATATTCCAGATCTCTTTCTAAACCACTGGACCTATTTCACCCAAACTTGGTAGACACATCCCTTACTGTCAGGTAACAATCGCTGTGGGGGTAAGACCGACCCAAGTACCTATTATAGTTCATGAGGTATGACTTCATAAAGAATGAGATGCCACAAAAACTGCCGCATCGTGCATAAAGTTTCAATTTATTTCTTCTGTAGTAGTAATTTTATTCGCAATAACTTTCGCAGAAGTATCCACATACGCCGCTAAATGCAGCTACAATAGTGCCATATTACCACACATGCTTCAGGAGATATGACATCATAAGCACTAAGATGCGTGGAAAACTGCCGCATCATGAATGACGTATAAATGTATTACTTCTATGCTACTAAGCCTATCTGCAAGATACTTCGTAGACAGTACCCACATATGCCGCTGGATGTACCTACACAAATATATCATTGTTCGACATACAGTTCAAGAGGTCCGACGTCACAAGCAGAGAGATACGTGAAAAAAATGCCGTGTCCGCATGAAGCTTTAATACATTTATCCCTTACCACTAAGACAACCCTAATTCGAGTCAACTTAGGAAATTCCTAACTCCCGGCAGCACTTTCGACAGTTTTCAACTGCGAAGCGCACGCGCCTATAGGCGAAAACGACAGCCGTCTATACAGCTGTGAAGAGGCGTTGGCAGAGATACTCGTGCGCCCAGCGTACAGAAACCGTGCAGGAGACAGTATTTTTGCATTTTTACATCATGCATATTTCTTTGTACGACTGGTTCATAACTTCAAATGTGTGTTCACGAATACACAATAATGAAATTTTTTCGATATTACATTGCGAACACAGTTCATTTCATGTTTTCGTTTCTATTAGAAAATTGGCAAAATGAATACACGAGCAACGGTGTGTTTGTCAGCTAGCGTGTAATAAAGGTCGCTTTTTGCTCTAGATCATGCAGCCGGTTTCTCATTCACGAACCGAATTTGTCTGACGATTGTGGGAAGATCGTGTAATGCGTCCTGTATAGCACGTGACGGAATTCGACTGTGATAGGATCATCGCCTGTCGACACTGCGGTGTATCGCTCTGCGATATTGCTACTGGCCGTTGGTCGGGATACCAGCGACTATCATGCGAATACAGTACCCATGGACTCAGGAGCCATAATCAACGCCATGTAAGGTCTCAGTTGCCCCAAGCGTCTAGCGCCCAAGAGGACAGATATTGTTTGTACATGTTTATATACGGGGTGAGTCACCTAACGTTACCGCTGGATATATTTCGTAAACCACAACAAATACTGACGAACCGATTCCACAGACCGAACGTGAGGAGAGGGGCTAGTGTAATTGGTTAATACAAACCATAAAAAAATGCACGGAAGTATGTTTTTTAACAACAACCTACGTTTTTTTAAATGGAACCCAGTTAGTTTTGTTAGCACATCTGAACATATAAACAAATACGTAATCAGTGCCGTTCGTTGCATTGTAAAATGTTAATTACATCCGGAGATATTGTAACCTAAAGTTGACGCTTGAGTACCACTCCTCCGCTGTTCGATCGTGTGTATCTGAGAGCACCGAATTACGTAGGGATCCAAAGGGAACGGTGATGGAGCTTAGGTACAGAAGAGACCGGAACAGCATATTACGTCCACATGCTAACACCTTTTTATGTACCAGATGTACTGCGGCGTGTACGACATTCATTACGCCAGAGATTGGAATTGTGTGCAGCAAATGATGGCGACCACATTGAACATCTATTGGCCTGACATGTCGGGACACACTCTATTCCACTCCGTAATTGAAAACGGAAACCACGTGTGTATGTGTACCTCACCCCTCATGGTAATGTACATGTGCGTCAGTGAAAAAGACCAATAAAAAGGTGTTAGCATGTGGACGTAATGTGCTGTTCCAGTCTCTTCTGTACCTAAGGTCCATCGCCGTTCCCTTTGGATCCCTACGTAATTCGGTGCTC